>NW_010972576.1:4126106-4137705 GCF_000737465.1 Haliaeetus leucocephalus | reverse complement strand
GGGGGCGGGGGCCCTGCAACTCATTTATAAAACCATTCACTTAAAAAAACAAAACCAAAAACATATTCCAGAGTTGTCTTCTAAGATCCTGAAGAAGGGCCGAGGTGACAGGACTCAGAAATCAATAGGTACTCTATTCTGTATTCAGCAGCAACATCTGGGTGCACATGCACATTCCAAAACCAGATGGTGTGAACCAGATGCAGCCACACAGATGAGACATTATCCCTCTGTGGAGCATATCGGCCACATCCAAGCTGCATGTTGGACTATGATCCACATGTTCAACGACCCCTATTGCCTGGGATTAAATGCATGTAAGAACAGCTGACACGTAGAAGAGCAAGGAAAACTCCTTTCTTCCCAAACCCAAGAAAGTGAAAGTGAAATGTAAATTTGTCATGTTACCTAGCATTAGTTGATCTTCATATATACATACAAGATTACTATTTAAACTATACACTGTTTCATTTATTGAACATTTGGAGACCCGTTTAACATACTGCTAACCCACTTTTAATTCATTCAAAATAGTTTTAGTTCCAATATTCACAATCGCTTGCCCAAGCCAACTCAAAACAAGAGATTCTTGCTCGTTCAAAAGCTACAGAGAACATACTCTCATCTGAAATGCAAATACTGAACATAAAGTTTACCAATTACTTCCTGAAAGTGAAAAAATCTGAACAAGTCAATCTAGCCCAACAATATACCTCAATAAACAGAATTAGAACAAACATACATTAAGCATCCACATACATAAAAATGTCAGAATAAACCACATACAAGTGCACATAACTATAAATTTGAGTAATTAAAGACCATCTATTAAACAACAGCTGCTAGAAATAAATGTTGTGCTGTTAAAACGGTCCATAAGAAAACTAAGCCTCCACTCTATGGTGAAATATTTTAAACTGTTTCAGATGCATCAGAACCATTAACAAGATTTGGGTTTTTTTCAATAATGAGCAAGAGAAATCAGCTTTATGCAAGGGCATTGATCCAACCTTGAAACAGTATTCTTCATGGTAACATTGTAGATTCTCAAACTTAAAGAGAAGCTACAGATCTTGTAAAACTAACAGACAGTGTTAGAGATATGCTACAGGCACATCATCCATTTCTTTCCCTAATTCAAAGAACTGACCAGGTCCAGATTTTGGTAGTTACATTAAAAGCAGTAACAATACAGAAACATATCCCAACTATTTCATTAGGTGTTATGACTACAGAGTACCTTCACATGCATCTTGACTAATGAGGCCAATCAGAGTTTTGTAAGATTCTCACTGACAAGGCAAGCACGTGCTTTAGAAACATGTTTATGTTTCTACTTGACAACTACACAAAACCATCTTTTCCCCCACAACCAGTAAGATAATTTTGCAAATCAGGTAGATATTTAAGTAACAGAGCTCTCTCTACTGGTACACTCACTTTACTGAGGTGTGGCACTCTTGAGGTGTTAGGCAAGATCAAAGACAATCTCTATGGTCTCTCTTGAGATGAAAATTATTGAGCTGAAAAACTCTCTGCAAGTCCTGTTTAGACTTAGCCTAGGACACTCACTTCCACACACACATACTACTTCTTGCAGGTACTGAGAACAGGTATAAAATAGAGATCCCCAATGAAGATAGCAAAAAGATGGCTGTTATCATCTTATGCCAATCTTTATAAAGGATCTTAGGAGAATAGGTAAAGATTGCTGAAAGACTCTACTGGCAAAGACCCTTAGCAGTAATGATACTGTTCATCACAAATTCAATCTCCACTTCAGAACGAAGAACTACAAGGCTGCATTAGCACTAGAGGCAAGTACTTTGTGAATTCCTATACCAGCAAGTACTATGAGAAATACAGTGAGTGCTTAGCAGAAATTTTTAGAGTATTTCAAGTTTTAGACTCTAGTCTGACTACAGATATGCAGTGTGCCCTGGGGCTGGGGATTTTTGAATGACACAAAGAAAAGAAAGCAGGCCCAACAAGAATCCTTAGTCATATGTTAAAAAGTAGCATTTAGGTAAGGTCATATACAACAGTTTCATCTCCTTGTCTAGAAATCATGTTTGTTTTGGAGCCATTACTTGTTAGCTCTCAATTATGATGCTTTACTTCACTTTCAGGTCCACTATAGTTACACAAGCAACAGAAGTGTTTGCAGGTATGGATCTCCCGTGTAACAACACACTAAGTAGTAAGACACCGAAGCCTTGAGATATTAAGATAGACCACTTCCAAAAACTGTATTTTTAAAATGCAACTTGCCAATAATACAAACCTTTTTACGAATCGATACTGTACAGTGCAACATTCATTTGAATTCACTTTCTGAAGAGCTTCTTCAAATACCATATAGTCACACAAACACACTTCCCAAGTAACAACTATTATTTTCACAGGCACAGTATGAAGCATCTAAAAGATGAGTCAACAATTCATTATTTAGCCCTGTACCTAAAAATAGGTAGCTTCACCCATGTACAGTTAATTACAACTAACTCCAAACTTGCACTGAGTAAAGTTATTTTCATTCTGAAATGATCTGCAGATTTTAGTGCATGGAGAGTTATGAAAGGTAGGTGAAGTTGCATTGGTAATAGCAGAGCTGAGCAATCACATCTCATGAGAAGGTAAGCACCCCATAGTAGCTAACACCAATGCCCCTTCCCCAAACTTGAGAAAATTGTCCATACGCAACCTTACATTTACATTGAAGCATATAAATATCCCTGCGGAATGTATTTTAACACACAAAACTATTAGTTATCCTCTTTTCCATTCCACTTTTTCAGTACTCTTTGAAAAATGATGAAATGAGAAACAAGGGTCTTGTTGAGTTGACGCACCATAGACATAATGTATAATGCTTCAATTAGATCCAACATAAGTTTCTGTGACTAGTACAGTTTAACTTGGATCACAGTCACTGCTGTTCTGTGCAAACCTATTTATACGAACAGAGCAGAGAGCCAAAACGGTTGCTTTGTAATTAGTTCAGGCATGTTTGAATCCAGAAGGGAAACTCTTTTAGTTTATTTTCCCCGGGAACACTACAAAGTTCCACTACAGCTTTACAGTGTAACCATGTGGATCAAGAAAGGCCCTCCATTCACCTAGAAAAAGGTGAAATTATACTACTGAATTGTTCTCCTGTTTCTCAGCTTTACTCTGAATGCACCAAAATGTTTGAAAACAGTGTTTCTGAGAATTTGTCATCTGTAGTGTCAAAGGCATTCCTGGCAGAAAAATAAAGTCTTCTTGAGGGCAAAATTCAGTCGAGATGGCTGTAAAACCTAATCCACACCTTTGAATTTGGACTGAATCTCCATCACTTAAACATCTTGTAAATGACCCAATTTGTTTACACGGCCCTGTAGCTTTTTATGACTTTTCCATAAAGAAGTTATTACATCCATTCCTTTTATTTTGTTTTAGAGCATTTGAATGAGCCCCAGAACCACAAGCAAGTGAAACAGACTCTCTGCAGATGGAAGTGGCCTCCTATAACTCACCACTACCGGTGGAATAGTCAGAACAACACTTTCAGTTTGGAAATGCCATACCTTCACACACAGCAAAAGAATTTCCTGTGCCATATGTCTTTTTTAATGCTTAACTATTGTATAAAATGAGTACTGGTTTCCTGTCAATCCAAGAAGGAACGTGGAGCCCCTAAGACTTGTACCTCTGATTGTTTTGAACAAGGGTGAAGGCAGTCAGATGGTTACATGGTGAAATACACTGGGGAAAAAAATAATTAAAAAAAAAAAAAAAAAATCAAACTTCTTGGATATTCTAGTTGCTATCATGCAATGGCTCATCCAATGAAGCTTCCCAAATAACAGTTTAATAAAAGACGAGACAACTGAATTCTGTGGAAAAGTCTGTAGCTAAAGATAACAATTAAAACAAGTGATATTACGCATTATTTCACAAATTAGCTTCCAGCAAAGTCGTTCTCCCACTTCACATGCTTTTAAACAAATTATGCTTAAAAAGTGGCATAGAGAGATTAACAGCTATGGACTGACATGGAAAGCGTGCTAAGAGCGTCTCCCAAACCATTTTTTTAGTGTAAGCTACTCCTCAAATATGACACTCCCTGGTATTTTACACCTGGCCTTTTCCTTCACAGAAAATTACAACTTTGCTGATATGTGCCAAACTGAGTAATGGTTTAAAGATGTAGAATATAGAAACTACAGAAAAGGCACCACTCCTTTACCTTTTACTGCCTGAACCTAGTTTGAAGCCCATTTATCAGATTACAGGACCAATTCCCTAATTAACTGCAGCATCTAACCTCCTGCCCCCCACCTTCTTACATAATTTATTGCCAATTCATAATAAGAATATTACAGCAGAAGCAATGCAAAAAGGAATTCAATGTACAGGAAACACAAGCAGCATTGTTTCCTTTTCCCAAGATATTCTTTACTTTTTCCGAGACAGACAGACTTAACATTTCGAGAAAAGCTGCGTAAGGGCGATAAGGGAGTTTAAATCCAGCTCTCAAAGTTTATCACCGGCTACGCCAGACATTTGCTGAAAGCTTAGAGGACCTCCCTTGCTTTCCTTTAGTAGAACTGTAGTATCATAGGGAACATAAAAGGATAGCTACTCAACTAACGCCACTGTTCATCTAGAAAACAGAGTACTAAAAAATTCAAACCAAAGATTTCTGCTTCCAGCCACAGTGCTGGCAAGGTGCGTGACCAGAGGAAAGCCTTTGCCACCCTGCCACCACTGGGTCCTTCACCTGGCTTTATTCAGAATCAGTGCATACCTTGCACTTCATGTAAAGAAATCAGTACAACAGGGATCAAACTAAGCCATCCCTGCATACTATTTTAATACAGCTAATCATCAGTTTTAACAAACTCAAGGAGAAATTTCAGTGTTTTGGGCTTTCAGGGAATAGAGGAACAGAGGTGCTCTTCACCCTAGAAGAATCTCCTTAAAACATCTGTGTTTATAATGATACCTTGAATGAATTTACCACAAAGCGCAAGATTAATGAATAATTTATGAGGATTAATTCACAAAAAAAGGCACGTTGCCACTGAAAAAAGGTGTTACTTGTTACTGCCTTGCAACTTGCCCATTTTTACTACTATAAAACGATGATGCCACTACATGGTAAATAAACTTTGAACATTTTCTTATTTAATGTGCAAATGCTGCTTCTGCCTGTATTGTGTTGGACTGCAGTATCTGGGAGCTACATATTCTCCTTCCTCAGCCCCAAACACCTGCATATGAAAATGGCAGGAAGAAAAAAAAAAAGAAAAAAAAAAAAAAAGCACAACTAGCACTGCGAACATCTTCACTGCAGAGTTAACCTGCGTATTCCCAAATTAGCCCAGCTTGAATGAGAACAGCCACACAGGGAAATAACAATCCAGCAGCTCAAAGAGACTTAACTAAACAGCTGATGAATTCTTTTAACTTGACTTGCAGCCAGCTCACCTGACAGTCTAGTTGGTGAAGGTAAAAGCACATTGACAACAGGTTGAGGGGTGGCACACAAACTCAGAGGACTTCAGTGGAATCCACAGTGACAAGAAGCCAAGCAGCCTAGGAGCCCAGTGCAAATGTAGAGTCATGCCTATGCAAGGTGAACGTCAAAGTCCAAAACTGTGGCCATGCTTAACGAAGATGGAGTATTTGGAATAGAACTAATTAAACTCAGAAGAAAGACAGCCCTTGCTAACCCTAATGCAGAAGGCCTGCAGGAGACCAAGGAATTAGCTGGGCTCTCTCCTTTTGTTTACATTAATTTTTTAATAGTTTTTTTACTCTCTGTGTATAAGACTCTCTCTGAGGGTCTAGAGTCCTGCCTTGTCTCACTCAGCCAACCAACCTCTGTAGAAAACAATTAGGTTATGAAAACATGTATAGGTGCTATTGTACACATGCTTTGTAAGATGGAGTATGTTCATCTAAAAGAAAACTGCTTAGTATGCTGTAGGATCATGAAATTAAGCACAAATAACCCAATGTAACACTGGGCATATGTTTATAAAATCTCAGCAGAAGGATATCGAGAAGAGAAGATCAGAAGACTGATGAACTCTAGGGCTAGGATGTCTACGGATGCAGCTATGAATAAATTCTCCTGGCATTGCCACTTTAAAATAACATCCTACAATTTAACAAAGCCTCTAGAAAACACAAATTTACATTTTAGCTTCACAGTAGCACGTTATGAATTTTCACTCACCTACCTGAATAAAAGCATTTCACATTCAAACACAAGCTGCAAAAGTTTTCCCCAAAAGGGAATGACAGGGCTGAGTAAGTTTTAACATATTAAAATTAATTTCTCAGAAACTCCAAAACAGCTAAGCACTCATACAGATACCTAAGTGCTACTAAAATAAACACATTTCTACATGTTAGCTATATTCATTTCCTGTTGTGTAACTTTTTCTAAGTCTCACAGGTTTCTGCGAAAAGACTATTTACATATAGGCCAATTCCTAAGACGCTACACACCAGGAAGTGTACTTTCCATGGCATGCACTTTATGACTAAAAAGCAAAGGCATGGCTCTCTGGCAAAGCCAAGAGCTATCTATAAAGCAATTGAGGAGGCTCATTTCCAGCTAAAGGAAGTGGGCTTGCACAGCGCATCCTCTTTCTAGTAATCAGAAATTGTCAGACATAGCAAAAACCAAGAACAGCAACTACTCAACAGCAACAAAAACCCCCAAAACCACTCTGCTATAATGCACAACCGCTGCTGTAGGATGCAAACCAGTACTTTGCTATTACATGTTGACTATGTAATAATTAGATTCAAAGGGTTTGGATGAAGTTATAAGATATAAAAGACATTATGTTTATGTGAAGACGAAGTTCAACATAAGCCCTTTGGTAGTATAACTGTCAGTGTCTCAAGGTATGCCCTGCGTTTCTTCTCTGTTGTAAAACTCTGTATCTGACTGACGGACAAACTAAAAACACCCGAACAACATGACATAAAGCTTTAAAGTCTGACCTGCAAACCTAATAAGAACTAGTTACTGAAAAAATAAGATTTTTACCTGTTTCTCTCTTAAATTCCATTCAAGATATTTAACAAAGATATGGGAAGGCTGGAATGCCTACATATTTGGAACAAGTAGCAAATGGTCTTTGCTTTTAAACCCCTTCTACCTAACAGAAGAAACTGAGAGAAGCAGCAGGACTAAGGAGAAGTCTCAAGCAGCACTCTGCTGAATGGAAGACAATACACCAGAAGTCAACTACAAAGGCAGAAACCAGTTTTTAAAACTTTCTTCCACTGCAATTTATTGCAGTGTTGAAGAACTTCTCTAATTTGCCACAATCTTTTGCTTAAAGTCAAAAGAGGATGTGGTGCAATTCTGCACTCTCCAGGAAAAGGGCTTTAAAACATTTCAAAACAAGTCTTGGACTAAACCAAAATAGATTAAACTTGAGAAAAATTGCATCACTATCAAGTTTCCCTTTAGATGACACATGCTCAGATTTTATACTTCCTTATCTTCTCAAAACGAAGAAAATTTCTGCTACCCAGCAGTAGTCAACAGACTGTACTGGCACTCAGCAATTCAACAAGAGTCAGCAGAGGTAGCGGCAACTCCCACTGCTTTAAAGTATGTTGGTTTATAAGAGATAATTTTGCACTCAAATGACTGCACTTAAGCAAAAGCACTTAGATTCCTATCTACAAGGACTCAATGCACTGTATCGTTTCGACATCCACACCTTCTTTCAGGTGCTCAGCCTGAGTTAAATGGACTTAATCAGAAACTCTACACTGTGATGCTGTCTCTGTCCCTGAATAAGCTGGAGGCTCCCTTTGGAGATACATGAACTGGGGAATCCTCTAGGTGAGGAGGTGTGAGGCTGTGCACACACTAAGGTGACGACAGAAGCTCCCTCTGGCACTTCAGCTACTCGCTCAGTTCCAGCTGCATCCACCAACTTTTTCCAAGGATGGCCTGAGATATGCCAGTCTCAAACTCCAGTTCAAGGGCTCCTGTTTGTTTCAAGCGACATAAGCCTTGCCTGTTTCAGAAGAAATATATTATGAAGTGATCAATTAGTGAAATTTATTATTAAGAGTTTCTATTCATGTGGGGGAAGAAAAAAAAAACACAACAAACTTAAAGAAATTAAGATCTATCAAAAGATAGATAATCACAGGTACATTACCTGTGGTGCAGGATCGATGGAAATCAGATAAGTACTTTGGTTTTCTAAGATTTACTTCAGCAACTCTGTTTACTGCTGTTCATTCACACTTGAAACTGACTGCAGAAAAATTAGTATTTCTAACTAGTTGGCCCTGGTGAGTTGCTAACTGAGCTCAGTTTCTTGGCCTTCTGAAGTCATCACTACTACATTTTAAATATACATGCCATGTAAGCTATACACTTCATTACTTATGGCACCCAGTAGTAGTTTTTACATTATTTTCTATAAAAACATCCTCATATTTGTCATAGAAACCATAACAGCTGATAGCTTAGCAAAATTACTTTAACTATTTATCACATCTTGTCCTAAGCCAAGAAAACAGAACTTAGATTCTCCTGCCATCTCATGTTATAATCAAATCTAGATCAAACTAATAATATCACACAAGCAGGGGCACTCAGACCACCAGAGTTAAGTCATTAGAATTAAGTCATTCACATTACTCAATCCACCAATAGCTTCCTCAAACATTGCTGAAACTACAGAAACAGGATGAAGATACTACATAAAAACAGCAGTCAAAAGTAGATGGAAAAGTAGCGAGAACTATAATAGAAGGAAGAAATAAGTAAACCACCCATGTAATCAAATTCAATATGCAAGAGATTCAGTTTTGTTCCTCAAAAGAAACTGAGTGATCAATTTTTCTTGACATTCTACTTCAAGGTGGAAAAATGATAATAAATACACCAGACAGCCATAAGAGAACTGATAAAGCCACCTGAGTATGAAAAACCCCTCAAAGCATAATCTGGTTTTCAACATAACAAAGAATTGTGGAAACGAAATCCATCCAGATAAATGGGAGCCATCACTACACGCACCATTTACTACTACTTCAGTTTCCAAAAAATTGCTGCATAAACTTCTTTGATCCTCCAGATGAGTATTTACTCAGTTGAATAAAATAAACACATTAAAGATAAATATAAATTTTTCAAGGAAATCACATAAAGCCCCTGACTGTCAAGCAGAGTTACAAATACAACCTGTTCTTAAAGAAAATCTGACTATAACAGAGGGCCAATAAAAACAAGGAGGTAGTTTTAAGTGGTTTCAAGCGGAGCCACACTGGCCCCACAACAACCATCACACTGAATTCCTAGGAATTAGCAGCAAAATACTGTCTTCTAAGAATATCTAATTTAGAATTACAAAGAAATTTTTACACTAGCAAGTTGCCACCTAAAATGACCCTCACTATGCAACAGCAACAAGAGAACTCCTTACGTCTACATTTAGTAAATAAATCGAGTCCAACTGTAATTTTGAAGTTAATAATCATTTTGCTAATAAATAAATACCAATTATGAAAAAAAAAATCCTTAAGCACATGCTTACCCTTTGTAACAAAAGTAGTCCCACTGATTTAATAACTGGTCATAGACATCTTCAGTATCACCTTGAAGCAATAGCTACAGCACCCACGTGTGCAGCCGAGTAACACTGTAATCCATTCTACTGCAAAACTTCTTGGCTATTTAGCAGTTTTACAAGTAGAGGACAGAATTTTTATTTGTAGAGTGCGTGAGTGAAAAATCTCCCTCTCTCCTGACCAAAGATTACTTGGCATGCGAACAGCAATATCTCATTCTCATACTCCAGGGAGTTTTAACCTGCCTCTAGCTAAAAGCTATACAATCTTTAGATTGCAGCAGAGTGTAAAAATCACTCTAATTAAATCAAGTAAAAACTGGTTTGACCAGTGTTACTGATCCCCCAAATAATTAAAATCAGTCAAGAAAAGTCAGGGGTTGGTACTTAGTTGTACCTCAACTTGTGCTAATTTTTAAAATAAGTTTTGCAACTGAATAACTGAAAAGGAAACTTCAAGTAAGCTACAAGAAGAACCTGGACTGTTGTGAGTGCAAACTCCTACAGAATACTGTTTCAGGGCACTTTTAGGGGAAAAAAAAAAAAATATTCTCCTGGCTTTGCATTTGTTCTAAGATGTAGTGACTGTATTTTAGAGCATGCCAAATTGCATCGCAAACCAGTTGAAGCCTGACCTGAGGCAGCTGCATTTCTGATATATGTGAACAGAATCTAGTTTGTGTTGTCACGTATACATATACTTATTTACATCAGTTTTGCTTCTATGCCATATGATCTACCTTTTACACTATTGTGCTCCCAATCTTGGACCCTGGTGGCCCTTCAGGGCCCAGCTGCATTATGCTGTAACAAACCTCTTAGGGAAGACTGACAGCATAGCAGGTTTCTTTCCAGTCCCGACAAAGTTAAAGCAAAGCAATGGTAATTCTCTGCGTGTCGATGCTCTTCACACGCACACCATGCAAATTTGACAGAAGGCAGCATAACAGCACGAGATTTTAGTATATTAGTGCCAAGTCCATTTTGTCACAAACTGGTGCCCTAAAGCCTCTAAATGTCAGGTAAGCTGGGAAGGGGTAGAAAGTGATTTCTTCTCACACACAGAGCAGATAATTTCCTGTACTGTGCACAAAGTCTGATTGGTTTCCTGTCAGAATAGCCGGGTCTCCGAGTCTTTTGATCACTTTCCTCTGGCCCTTCACAGTTGCTCTGATTAGAGATTGATCCCCATGCTGCTCTTTGATCAGCAGCTCTGGCAGTCCACAGGTGCCATATATCATCACATTAGCAGGCCACAGCAGTATTAATCTCCCCCTGCTAAACTCGCTGGTGCACTGCATATTCTACCCATTCACAGAGCACTTGCAAGAGCTCTCTGAAACTTTGCTTTCTATTAAAAGATATGACGTAGAATACTTTTATCTGGGGAGTCCCAAGTTCAAAGTTGAGAGAATTGAATTAGCCTCGAATCTGCGTTTCTGCTTTATTTCATTACAGTTCAGAGAGTTTTGAGAGCTCCCGGCTTGGCCTTTTGTGTTGGTTTGTGCCCAGGGAGAAAGCTTGTTCTAGCTGACATGCAAAGTACTAAATTTTTCAAACACCCCCCCGCCCCCAACCCATACATTAAGCACCAGGGTTTCCACGAATGTATGCTAACAGCCTTAAATTTAGATATTCTACACTAAGTGTGGTTTCATGCAGTATATAACGTTTCAGTTTGTAAAATATTCTTTAAAATGACTTCATAATAGCAGATCAAGAGGAAAGGCGCTTAAAAATCTGAATAATGTAAATCATATGGAGTTCAGAGGCTAAGCAAATTACACACCCCGAAGCTGCCCTTGCTGTATGAAAGGAGTCTTTCTCCAGCTCTGTGCAGCCCCAGCCCAAGGGAACTTGCATTTGAGAGTTTTCTAAACATTTCAGGTACACTTGAAAGTTGAAAGTAATTCTCATTTCCTATGCAGGATTAGCTCGTTTCCAGCCCGTACAAAATACTACTCATTCACGCACAGACACAAAAACCCACC
>NW_010972576.1:4125864-4126096 GCF_000737465.1 Haliaeetus leucocephalus | reverse complement strand
TGGCACAGCAGGCACTGGCGGCGCGGCACCGAGGCCCGGGCGTCTCTCAGCAGCGCCCGGCGCGGGCTGCGCCGCTGGGGAGAAGGCAGCACTGAGCCTGCTCTGGCAGCAGAGAATTGCAGGGTAGTTTCCACATAATCCCATCCAAAACTTTTTCCTAGAGCCCTTTTCTGTGTCTCCAGGTTTTGTTTTTCTTTGGCTTTTTTTTTCCTCTCCCCCTCTCTTAAAAAAA
>NW_010972576.1:4095428-4125854 GCF_000737465.1 Haliaeetus leucocephalus | reverse complement strand
CCCGCCAACCGCTCGGCGTCCCCTCAGGGCGAGGGCGGCACCTGGCGCGGCCGTTTACGCCCCGGGAAGTTGTCGGGTGGGGAAGGAGGAGGCGAGCGGGGCCGCCTGCGCCGCTGTCCCCCTCTCCGACGGCCAAATGGCGGCGCAACAGGTGCTGGGGCGGCGGTACGCGGGCTGCCTCTGCCCCACGCGGGGAGGTTCCCTCCCCGCGTGGGGCAGAGGCAGCCCGCGTACCGCCGCCCCAGCCCCCGGCTTGCCTGACGAAGAGGGGACTCCCCCCACACACACACACGGTGAGGAGCCGAGGTCACCGTGCTACGGGGCCGATTTCAGGGTTTGGTAATTAGGGTGAGACGTTGTGCTGACTGCACCGGTATTTGTTTACCGGGTTGTTATTGTGGTAATGGGGTTCGTGCTTGAAAATTTGATCCTTAGTTCGACGTTTGGGCTGAAGCGTGCCCTTGATACCGGGAACTAAAACAGGGAGAGGAGGTTTTAAAAAGGCTCTGGGCGCAGATTATTTTTCTTGCAAGAGAACTTGCTGTTTTGGCTAGCCTGAAATGAGACCTCTGGCATTTACATAAACAGATGGAAACAGAGATTCAACTTTTTATAACTGTCCCTCTCTTGCTGAAATGCCGTGCGGTACTCGGCGCATAAAGCGGGCAGGGTTGGATTTCCTTTTGCTGCTTCACCAGAAATCAGAACTGCATTTATGGCAAGGAGTGTCCCCCCGTTAACCCTGGTGAGGACTAAAAGGGCTGGTGACGTTCGGCGCCCGTTAAAACGGTGCTGTGTTCAAACTTCTCTGCTAGAGCTGGCATTTCCAGTTCACGTGGAAGAGGGTTTGAACCGTGACTGCTTGATGGGCAACCAGACTGAACGCTGACTAGATACCGGGCGGGCAAAAGAAGCAGTAGGGAGGACAAGTCTTTTTCTCTCAAATGAGAAGTTTGGGGAGAGGGTTTTTTTAGTGGTGACTTCAGCCACCATAGCTCTGAGGTGGTTTTGGGGATGGGTGGGAAGACCTGTATAGCCGTGGTCTCACTCGCTGTCTGTGCGAGATACACAGGAGAGAAACAGAGTCTGCACTGCTGGAGTCCTGAGCACACGCTGTATAAATTTCTTATCCTTTGACCCAGCTCTTTCCATTATATAACTGAGCTGTTTCTTCGCCTCAGCCAAAGTAACCCTTGAGACAGTGATAAACATCCCCTCTGTTCCTAATAAGTGACATATTTCTAGTAGCAACTGAAAGCTGTCCAGCCAAGCTGGGCTGTCTTCTGAAAGGCAGACTTGGAGCATACCGTAAATAGCAACCCTTCCCTTACAGAGCATGAAGAAAGAAATGTACTGCACAAAGCAGACCATGTAGTTACTTTTACTATTGTTACCATTATTAATTATTATTTTGGGGGTTCACTGTTGTTATTTTTAAAAGGAAATAAAAATAACATGTACTGCTTTCCAGGTCTTCTCCCTTGATGATTACAAGCAGTGGGGTTTTTTAATCGAATGAATGAAGTATTGCACTGTAACTGAACCTTCATTGCCTGAGGAGTTTGTGGGTTTCTTTGTATTTTGGGGAACTGATGACAAGCTCCCTCTGAAAAACACGGACCTAATGTCTCACACTGTGTACATGAAAAGTAAAGCATCCTACGTCTCCCATAGCTTTGAAAATCTAGGCTGCATCAGACCAGTGTTTCATCTGGCATCCTGGCTCTGACTTTTCAAAGGAAAATGCAAGAACCCACATAGTGGATGAATATGGAATAACACTGCCTGGGGAGGAAGCTTTCATTCTAAACCTCTTGTAATTAAAGGTCAGGGTATATTTTCGATCATTAAGGCTCCACTTCTTTTCAAAAATGCTTTTGCTGTTAATCCCATCCAAAATATTGTGTGTGGTAATCCCTATCCTTATAAACGTCCAATCTTCTCTGAAATTCATGCTAAGTATTTATCACCAGCTGTCTATGTTTACTTTTAATGTTATTGCTCTCCAGTTTCATCAGGTATATATATGTGTTTGAATTATGTAAATATATATGATTTAACTTCTCTACCCTGTTCATTTTCTGTGTTATAGCCCTATCACACCCTTTCCCAGCTAGGCATTTTTACTACATTTTTCATCTGCATATCTCTATGCCTCTAAGCTTTACGAAGTCCAACCTATTTTTGTTACGTTTTATTTGGGGTGGGACAAACGGAACATGATGTTCCAAGTAAAGGCCTAATCTTAACGTATATAGTGAAATAGAACGTTTTATAGTATATATTATTTCTTATGCGTGCTTTTATCTTGTTATTGCATCTACTCATGCAATGATCCACAGAAGTATTGACATTAAAAAATATTCTGATGGTTAGATAATTATGACAGACTAATGTACGTGTAGTTCAGATCATTCCTGCCAGGGCACATTGCATTGCCAATACTGAATTTCACTTGGGACCACAATGCCGATGAATCTAAGAGTTCTGGTGACTCCAGTGCCCAGTACTGATTTCTCTGAATATCATTAAGACTCATCTGTATTTTGCTACCACATTGTTCACATTCTTTTCTGCATCCATAATAAATATTTTAAACTACAGAAAGCTTTGTATTCCTAACTTTTCTTTCATGCTGAGAATTGCACTTTAGTCTTTGTCTTTTGTGTCACTCACCATGACATAGCTCATCTCACAACTACTTAATTTACACTATGTAGTCTTTCTGAAGGTATATCAAAGGCTTTTCTTTTTCCCAAAGGTTTTGTAACATAGTCTATAAAATTGTGTATCAAGTATTTTTTAATTTAAATATTGCAACAGACATTTCTCCATTAATTGCCACCTTCAAATAATTTGAGACACAGACTTTGGTTTGTAGAATAGCCACACTGATTTGATTTGACACATTTTCAGTTTGTTTTATGACTCTGGTTTTTTCATCATCCTCATTTAGAACTTTTTGAAGCAGTTTTTCTTGTACTTGAATAAAATTTGAATTATCTGAATTATCCCACAGGAATTTATTGTTATTGAGACCTAGCCACCAGAGAAGGGAATGGAAATTTGGCCTGTTAGGACTCCAGAGACTTACTGTGGTGGTGGAGACCCTTGGTACTCCTGAACTATAAATATCCTTGAAATGAAAAGACTTTCTCTGTGACTATTATTAACTTAAAGAGTTACCATTAAAATATACAATCATCACACAATCTTCACAAACTTCACTTAAATCAACAAAAAGAATTCCCCTCACCAAAGTCAAAATAACATCATCCCATCACCGACAGAGGTGGATGGTTTGCACATGCTCACCCGTTGTCCCTTCACCACTCGACAACAACAAAGATTCCCTACAGTTACTTGTGGAAGTGGGCTGGAATCGGCAAGGTGCATAGTTGTTCACAGACTGCCCTTCATGGTTTGAACTGATACCAAGAGATCTTGACTGACTTCAGGGGGCTGTAGATATCCCAAGCAAGTTCTGCAAGGAAGCATACTATTTCCTTTTCCTAGATGCTATCTTCAGAGAGACTCCCCACCCCCCAAGATATGCAACGAGATAAGCATTTCTCTCAGGAGTTAGAGCTAGGCATTTACTTAACTTTGCAAGATTGGGACCCACTGTTAGGAAAAGAAGATTGATTCCCTTCTCTCCCCACGGCTTGCTTCACTTCCTTCACTGAATGGGGGAAAAAAATGAATTAATACATGTGTACTTTTATGTACCTGTATAATCCTTGTGAGATCATGCTGAAGAAATAAAAGTATTTTGCAAAGCTTAGCATGTAATTTAAAACTAATAAATATCTGCTCATCCAGGCACGTACACAAATGTCTGCTTTTGTGCAAGGTGCTCTTGCACCTTGCAGTGTAGTTGTATGTAACTGCAAGTTACATGCACTTGGTCTCACAGTGTAGTTACATAGGCATTAGTGCTGGCATAACAGGGCTGAGGTTTAAATGCTTACGTTCACATTCTGGAGTTATTTTTAACTCTGCAAAGAAGTCTTAAACAGTTATTGAATACTATGTTTGTACAAAATCTTTTATGGATGAGTGATAAATATGAAAACAGAAATTGCAATAGAAACACTAATTGTCTTTTAGAAAAGCAACAATATGATATTCTGCTCTCATGATCACTGAGCAATAGAAAAAGAGACATTTGTACAAATAAACACGATTCTTGTAATCTTACTAATGTGAGGTGAAGAGACTGCATATGGACTTGGACAGAAAATCATTCCCGCATTAGAAAGTACTCCTGTAAATGAGGTAGCGCTAAATTTTAGTATTTCATCCTTTTTGTCCATTCCTACTGAATTTGTAAACAAGTTGAAGATTTGTGGTCCCTTTTCTATGTTACATTCAAAAATATAACAAAGAAAAAGAGTGAAGTCCAAAGAGGCTTCAGTTATGTTGATGCTTATACCGCGTGGACTGCTCAGAGACAACCAGACAAGAAGGAGCTCCAAACGTACTTTGGTTGCTTGAGTCACAGCTCTAAATAAAAATGCCATTTCTATTTTGCAAATCCTAAAATGAGGCTTGGGACTTATGAAGACACCTAAAAATAAGCATTTAAACGCAGACTTCTAAGCATATCCATGTTATTCTGCTCAACATTTCATAGCTTAAACAATCATTTTTCAAATGGACTCAAACATTTGAGAACCAAAATCCTTATTGTACTTTTGTGTGATTTCCACTTACAAGCATTGCTTTAGAGCAGTCACATTTAATAACCCCAGTGACTTTATCAACTACATACATGTACATAGCCCAAGCTACATGCCAATGCTACTTTGCTCTGGGTAGGCTGTAGGAGCTAGAAGAGCAGACAAGGAAGAAGGCCCACTAGGTGTCTCCCAAACTATTTAAAAGAATGCTACCCACTTCTGGCACCTGGGAGATCATTTGGGTCTCGATGGGCTTCCGAAGTCAACGTGTAAAAAGTGGAACGTAGCTAAGTCACTTAGGCCTTGTAACGTGTTTGCTGAACTGAAGCGTGCACTACACCGAGGCCTGAAATGGCAGCAGTCGCCAGCCTTGAAGTCGGCGTTTTCCCGTGGGGTACATAGGAGTGTTCTGGGTATGAGCGTACTCTCTCAAGACATTCACTTTCTTCTGTAGGCTTTCAGAGTAGAATGCTCCTATGATCTCTAGGGCTTACACCCCAGTTCAGATGCCCCTCAGTATTCAAATGCCATATGCTCTTAAGAATATATTTGAGTAGGCACATGAAGGACTGTGCCCCGATGACAGGCTTGCTCAGGTGTACATGAATGTTTGCTTATTTATGACTCTGCGTGTGATGACTTTGCTTATGTCAGAAGCCAGACAAGCTTTCTGGCTGCTTTTTAATCAGATTACAGCAATTACTGATCAATAATGTCTTAGGTTCTATCAGCATACATGAAATCCTGTCATGATCACAACTGAAGATGGCATGTCTCTATGTCAGCTCTAAGTAACTATTGAATTCTGAAGAACTATTGAATTTGGTCCTCCTGCTTGTCTCCCTTTCAATGAGCAGTGCAAGATACAGATTTGCAATCAGAATACAAATTTTGGTTAGTATTTCCAAGCATTACTAACCACTGCTATTCCAAAAAATAGTATGTATCACATAGTTATAAAGTTGGATAGTTGTATCCAGATTCAGTAAAATTAAGGGTAAACTGGATTATTCAAAACACATATAAACAGATTATTTCATACACTGATAAAAACCACTTATAGCATTACAAGATTTTTTTTCCTTCATTTTCATACTGAAATATTTCTAAGCTATTTATAGATTAATATTCTATGGATTTCAAAGTGCTCTTCAGAGAAATGAAGCTCAGCTGAAGGTATTTATGGGTCGGCAGCATAATTTCACTACCAATATTTGCAACATACCTAGCAGTTAACAGTCTGAATGCAGACTGTCTATCAAATAGAGATGCTAAGATCAGTCACATTAGCTATTCAAGTGGAATATTTACATATATTGAGTTTGGAGCAGAAAAATAACATTTCTTGATTTACTTTGATGTCATAGGTATTTTATGTTTACTAAATAATAATATTGATGCTAAGAACTTTGGCTCATGAGTATGTTTAATCGAACTAGATTTTTTTATATACCTGTGGCACATCAGGTTTAGTCTTATGGCACTCCACTCCACACAGAGCAGAAGTAATGCTGAGACAATTACATAGCTATGAGCCCTAGTTTAGGTTCAAATTCAGCAGAAGAGAACAGGAATCATATTGACAGCACTAGCCTCCAAAGAGCTTTGTCTTCAGGCTAAACCGAGATTACAGTTTAATTGGTTAATGAAATACATCTAAGAAGATATTGCAAGCAAGTCCATAGATTAGAGGAACATCAAAAATATAACAGGAATAGAGGAGTAATTTGGAACTGAAGAGCAGACACAACCACCCAGGAATGATGAGGCACTGGAGCAAATGTGCTTCTGCTGGGTATGGAGTATCTGTCCTCCCTAACCCTGACTCACCACATTACATTTCCCCTCATTTGTTCTTGTCCTGTCTCTTTCCTAGTCTTCCTCTCTTTCACCTCTTCCCTTTCACCCTTCTCAATTAACTAGTTACCACTCCTACTGCAGTAATTACTTATTTAAAGTCTTGGCCTCCTAATCTTGTCTCTCCACACTTAAGTACTAACTTTCCTAATCTACCTCCTTGCCTTCATAACTGGTCCTCCGATACTCCCTAGCAGTCAGATTTGTCTCCTCTTTGTACTTTGCCCTGTCTTACTTCCTGTCAGTCTCCAGTCCAGATTTCCTTACTGTGGCAAAACTTTTTTTCCCATTATCGTCTCACAGAATGAGACTTTCCCACAACTTTACTCAGGCTTTCATTGCACTGATTTGTTCGGCATAGGCTAGAGGAGTGAATCAGTTGGTGCTACAGTCCCAACATCCACACTGTGGATATCTTGGAGGAGACCTTTCAGTATACTTCCATAAGAAGGTATGAATTCTGCAAGACAGCTATGAGATGATAATCAATAGTGAGAGACGTGCTTCAAAAGGCGTCTTTCTTATCCACACTAAAACACTAATGTAACCATACCCACTATCTTGTCTGCCCCATCAGTTATGACATTTTTCCCAGATCTCTCATTTTAATCTACAGAACGTACGTGTCCTTATTGTCAAAATCTCTCTACCTCTTAATGAGGCAGCTTCCCTGTTCCACATTGCATGGAGTCAACTGGAGAGAACGTATGCTAATGATTCGGCCCAATCTAGGATTGGCATCATCTACAGAAGCACACCAAAGTTTTATTCAGGCCATCTGGAGCTTTCCCAGAGAAGAGAAGAAGACCTGCCAAGGAACTGATCTGTAAAATTTAAGACTCTACAGATCACGTGCAAATTGTACTTTTCCAAGTTTCTTAAATTTGAGTAATTTATGTAAAAAAAAAAGCAGGAGGCACATGTTCAACGAAATAGTTAATATCGCTTTCTAAAACCGAGACTCAGTAGAAATTTGAGAAAAAAGCTTTTACATGGGGGGCATAGAAAATCATAAACACTGAGTTTCTCATCAGTTGCCTCATTCACAGAACTATCTGAATTATTTTGGCAGAAATAAGGTTCAAGATGGAACATGGAAGCTTTCATCCCATGCATTTTTCCAAACTCAGAAATAGGAAAAGTCTTTTAAAATATCATGTCACCTTAGCAGATGGCAACATTTCTAATAATTTTAGAATTCTTAAACAGATCTCATTTAATCCCTTCATTCATTAATGTTTTAAAAGCAGGTATAGATTCTGCAGGAATATTTTTCATGAGAAAAAATGTTATTGCCAAGAGCTTAGGAGCTTAATTCTACCAAATTCTTTCTACCCCCTCCTACATAAATATAGGTAGAATTTCTGCAGATTATAACAATATTAGAATAATCTGTGATACTGAAGAACATTTAGATTTTTACTTAGATACACTGCAGAAGAGCACAGACAAAAGCCTACTTTAGTATTAATTTTTCAAATCGTACATTAGTTTTTATATCTGGAAATCCAGGTAATGCTGCAGCAAACTTAAAACTTAAGGGAATCAAGGACTGCCAGTTGGACAAGAGTATAAAGAATGTACGAATGATACATTATTCATACCAGTAAATTCTCATTGTTATTTCCTTGCCAATCCACTGAATGGAAATATACTACAAAGGAAAATAATTTTAAAGCTTTTTCCAGTAATTTTTCAAAGCTATCCCACTATTAATCACTGGAGTTCACGTCATCCAGTTAAGAATGCACAATATTCCAAAGTATTGCCAACATTTTTCTTTATTGATCAAACACTGGCATCGAATCACAGTATCTCATTCCCACAGCACTGTGAAAAAATAAGAACTTCAGCTTCACTACCATCTGGATCACAGATCATCCCATAAAATGCGTTCAGGTTGACAGCAGGCCTTTGAAGTACTTATTTCATATTATGTTTCTGATACAGTTATATGGTGTGCCCTGTCACAACCCATTTTGAAAAGAATACCACTCCATCAGTGTTCAAATTTATAAAAAATACTGTTTTCTCCTTAGATAATAATCTATGTCTAGTTAGGTATTTAGAGTGGATTTGTAGACATAAACAGCAATATTGTCATTCCCTAGTGCTCCCTCAGCACGCTGGTTACTGTCAATAGCCTGTAATTTAACCAGGAGCCAAAGGTGCTGAAGATGCTGAGGTTGTCAGCATCTTTTTGGGTGGAACCCAGTACCTCACAGGATAAGACCCCCATTCAGAAAGCATGTCAGCAATGCCCAGAATGAATTGTGTGAATAGGGGTGGACCTGAAGAAGCCCTTAATCAATGCAAAATATGAATGCCTGTACAAGGACATATTTTGAAAGTGTAAACCAGTTTTGAGATGATAGTTCTTAATCTACACAAAGGGTGCTAATCTAAATGGATTCGTAGGATCAGATTCCTAATCCTGCCCACAACACTATTGGACAAGAGCCTAAAAACTTCTGTACGAGGAGTCCTATCACACACATAGAATGAGTAAGCCTGTTCATGCCTAAATAAAGCAAATATGACTTGATCCTCTGTAGCTCAGCACATTTCTGCTCCATCCTGTGAACCACTGAACTGAGTAATGTTCATTCCATTATATTCATTAAAAAATAAAAAAAAAAACAAAGCTAAGAAAGAGTGCTCAGTCCTTCATGTAATTGGAAATTAATGAGAAAGATAGTTCAACAGTGGGTTCTCTGCACTCAGTTCAACTGTCCTGTTTACAGCCTGATGAATGGATTTTGATCTTTTTTGATGAAGGAAATAATGAAAGCTCTATTTTCAGTGCTATACCTGGTCATGACCAACTAAGTCATCCTAAAGCAGAATGACCATTCTGAGAGCTGGGTAAAGCTATGGAAGCTGAGTTATTGCCTTTTTTTTCTGTCCAGTTTGTATGTCTCTCCTCAGTGCTCAGGACTTACACAGTTCTATTCTTTTTCACCCATCTTCTTATTAATTGCATGCTTGTGTACTTGTTACTCCCTACAAAAATGTTTTGTCATATAAACTTGTTTGTTATGTTTTGTATATTTTGAGAAGAAAAGTTTTATGTGCTGTAAGTTTTAACAAGTGATTATAGTAATAGCTTTTCCATGAGTGTCATATCTTATGAAAGCAGTAGGAATTTTACTTTGGTAAAGACAGCAGAGGACAGCCAGTAGACTATCCTTTTTATCCTGGTGTAAGTGCTGTAGTGCAGCAGAATTCTGCTGATGGAAAGAGAAATCAGTACTAGTTTTGTAGTGGAGACTAATTATTATTTTAAGGTCATTCTCAATCTCTTCAACCCGTTTCATAGACATGGACCATATTTATTCTTCCAACACTACTAGATCCTCATATTTATGGGAGAGCTGTTTGTGAGGGCAATTCAATCAAATGAAGACTACTCTAGCCACTGAAAGGAGATCATTCAGTCGCTGTGCTCTTTATTCCAGCAAACCATGGGCAGTCAAATGTCCTTGTACTACAAATACCCAGTTATTGTAAATGTACTTTTAACATCTGCAATTTTAGTTGAGACTAATATATGGCTTTAAGTAACTTAGAGAGATTAATGCTAATTGAATAGATGAGAAGAATATTATTCATTGCACAGACTAATTCAAAACTGCTAATGCAGTTATCAGACTGAAGTCAGATTTGTTCTATCAGTTAATTCTTATGTGAATATTACGGTATTAAGAATAGCTGCTTCATGTTGAAACTGGAAAATTCTAAACGCTTTTTGCAAACCTGTTCCATTTCTTTTTCCAAGGTTGGTAGCTTTGATTTGTAGTTTTTTATCTAATACTGAGTGAAATTTTTTTGCAGGACAAAGTGCATTGATAGCTTAGGGCAGTATTATGAGTTATTTTAGGTAAATCTGCTCATAGAACAATGTTTACAGCTGCTAAATAATACCATTTTGGTTTTCAAGGTTATTAAATCAGGTTGTAACTTGTAATGACACCATACAAAGAAAATAAGCAATATAATGAACTATATGATATTTTGGAAATTAATAAGCTTGAGAATCTATCAAGTATTCCGTGTACAAAATAAACATTCATGCATCACTTTGCAGATGTGAACTTGTTCATTTTAATATATAGCAGGTTGCAACATCCAGAAGGAAAAAAAGGAAAAGAAAAAACAAAACCTTCCAGCAACACATTCCCTTTTCTGTAGTCACTCATCACTCATCCCTGGTATATCAGGGACAGAAAGTGAAGTGAGTGAAGTATAAGAACTACCAAGTGACATCTGACATATATTTACTAAGAACTCCTGAAACAGCTGCAAAAATGAAAGGAGAATGGAAAATTTCACTCCAGAGAAATCACTATGGGGATTAATGAAGGGCTAACCGATTTGCATGCAAAGTTGTGCTAGCATGGCTGTTCTACTTTTAGGATGTCAGCTTGGATAGCTTTGCAGTGCTGCATTCTGCCTTCAGGAGGTATCAGTCCTCTCAGCTAGAGTTTTTTCATCTGGTCCAGCTCAACTTAAATCCAGCCTAATTATATGCCTCCCCACAACGGGTTCCTCTGGATCCTCAGTTTGAAGATTACAAAGATAGCGCCATTGCGGGGCAGTCCACAGTCCCACATGGTGCATGGCAGCACTGTGTGGGAAGGTAAAAACTTATTTACAGCAAAATTCATCAACATGGGATTTTGAAGCATTATGCTAAAGTATTATCTAAAGTTCTGGGAACAATAGAATTGGGTCAACCCAGCACTTTGCTTAAGGGGGAAAACCATTCATCCACTGAGATGGTTCACTAGGAAAGTGTTGTGCTCTTAGGGCTGTACCTGTTAGTCTGCATAGCTGAGTTGTTTGGCTCTAGTTCAGGCTTTCCTACATGGTGCTCTGTTAACAGGATTTTAGAATCATATATTTTGTCCATTCAATGTAAGTTTAGTTTACTGTCATCTAAATTATACTGCAAAATGCTTAGATTCCAGCCTACTAAATTCTCCTGATATTCACATTAGCTGAAAAATAAATGCTTCTGCAGTTATGGAAAAGCCTGTGTTAATATAGCGTCTCCTATGGAGATTACATACTTGCTATTCCAAAAGTAACCAAGGAGGCTGGTAAGCAGCAGCTACTAAAAACAACCACCTAAGGAAGTGGGTCTTACTGACTTGCACCCAACCCAAGAAACTTGTCTCAAGGGAATTTCAATATTTGTGTTAATATTTGGTAAAGCTTGGACTAATAGAGGAGTTTTGTAAAACTGGGACAAGAGAGTGATTATAGCTCCACCTTAATGGGAGTGGGATATAACACGGTCATTGCTGCATCGTGTCCTGTAGCAAATTAAATTTGAAGTTCTTATCAGTAAATCCCCAGTTACTTAAAAAGGGGGGTACAAACAATCCAAGTCAGAAGAGATGTGTTAGCTTGAATTTGATAAATTAATAGCGAATTAAAGGTGATTATATTTCTATTGATTGAAATCATTCAGCACTCTTCATGGCAGATAGAATTTGACTTTTTTTTTAATGAGATTACACAGTTAGTTGCTAAAAGTAATAGTGTTGATGTAAAATGCCTTATAGAAATTTAAGTGTATGATGTGGTACAACACAGCATGTTGATTAAAAGACTGAAATGTAAAGTCAACAAGGAATAGAAGGTAGAGCTTTTGGAGCCTTAGGGGCTGAGAGCAAGAACAGTATCTTAGAACAAGCGCTCAGCTTCATGATTCAGCAGATGTGTGAGAACTCAGAGGAGCAATACTACGGGATGCCATTTAAAATCTGACCCTTGAAAGAGTGGGTGAGGAACCTTGCCTTCACTGACACTACTGAAAAGCTAGAATTGATCTATTTACAGCTGTGAAATAAGGACAGGATGTGTCCCAGTGCACATTAACAAACAGAATATAGTATGAATGTGCGGTGAGGAGGGCTCATATCCAACCAGCTGGCAAATCTTAATTAATTGGAATCACATTAGCTCTCCAAATTAGGATAATATTAAAATGCATTGGTTCTCTGCAAATCAAAAGAGCGAGGCTTCCTACTAAATGTCTACTCATCAAAAGAGTGCCCAAAGGGACAGCTGCCTCACCAGCAAATTGAAGGTTTATTATGACGAACCACCTCTGTTATCCTACACTCTCAGAGAAATCCTTCAGACCTGACTTTGGCTGTACAACTGACTGTGATGCTGTGAGTCTTGCTGGTTTGCACTCAAAGAGTGAGTGGAATACTAAAAAAAATGGTGTCCTGGTGCCCTCTTTCTCACTAGAAAGCCCTTTAGTCCAGAATATGGATTTGAACCCACGTCTCAAGAGCACCTTCATGAGAAAAAATACTCCTTTGCCAAAAAAGCCTTGCCTATTATTTAAAACTCCGTGGGAGAAGGCATAGAGCAAAATTCAGTAAGGCTGAGAAACATGGTGAACCTGGATCTCTGTGCAGTGTATGGTGGCAGTAACCACTGAGTTACTGAGCAGAAAGTAGAAGCGACTGCTCTGCCATCTATCATATAAATGTATGCACAGTTAAAGAGATTCTGGGCCCTAAGAAGACTTCCTTTTTATGAAAATAGTTTCATCTGTAAACACACCTATCTGGCATGCTATATACAGGCAGCAAGGAAATCTTATGTGACTCTGTGGATTTACCTCCTAGCTATCTATAGCCATTTATTTCTCAGAATATGCACTGTTGAGAATCCAAATTTTATGTAGCAGTTCTAATGTATCATGCAGGGGAGCCTTTGCACTTAACTCAGGGCTGTAAAGACCACCAGATGACAGAACATTTAGATAAGGTGCTGCAATACTCAATTCCATTATGAATCTTCTCCTAAAAATAATACTTCGTCTGATTAGCAGGTCATTTTAAGTTACATCACAATGTGACCACAGAGATCAGGCATCACGTACTTATTAAAGCTGACATCTGAAGGTTTTTTCTAAAAATAAGCTCCCACTTTGCAGAGAGGATTTCTCAATCACCTTAATCTTTTGTGGTATTTGGGGATAAAAAGACGCTCCAATGACTGGAACATTTCCAAAAGGGCGTCTGGAAAATTGCTAGAAAAGTCATATGATTCATGAATTGCCCATTCATTCAGGAGATTATCCTATCACACTTTCTAGCTGGGGGCTGAAGGAAATAGGCACTGCGTCATTCAACTTTCAGGCTCTTTGTCTCCATGTATTAGATCCCTCCCTGGTACATCAGGAGGAGTCCTCCTACCCTGTGAATCACCCATAAAGGATGTGCCTGCCCTGCCTGCCCCGCAGGGAGCCCCCTCAACGGCTGGCTCAGTGGTTTGAGTACTTCGTAAACAGAAAATCTGGGTTTAATTATCTTCTCAAGCTGATGGTGGCCTAATCACATCTCCTCCTCTGAGAGGCTATGAGGAAGAGACCTTCTCTACATGACCTATTAAAGTGATATTAGTGTTTAGTAGCAAATCCCAGTTTCACTGGATGAGAGGAAGAAAGCATTGGCTCCCTCAGCCTAGTTAACATTGCTTAGTGCGGGCGAGGGAATACTAAAACCCTACTTGCGTATTTCTCACTAAAGTTTAGTGGAAACTATGAACATCAAACTAGGATTTCCCTACTATGTTTTCTCTCTTCAGTGCTTTAACAAGTAGATAGTAGAATCATGTTCCTGGTTTTTTTCTATCATGTAATCTTGCATCCTTTGCACAGTGACACATATTCAACAGGAAAGGCTTTGGATATTTCTGTAGTTTCTGTAGTTTCATATTGGAAAGGACTCATATGGTAGGTGTAGACTGGGAATTCCCTGAAACCATCCTATGTACTGGGCCCCTTCCAGTTTTTCTGGAGAAACACTTAGTCTCCTGACTGTTCTCCTGGGAAGCCGGCAATCTGCCCAGTCCAGAGTGGTTCTGGACTGATACAGTGCCCTGGGCATCTGAAGCACTTCAAGGGCTCATAAAAGGAGACAATAGTAAGTTTAGGTGCTGCCAGTGCCTAGATTAAGGTTAGAGGGTTTTGTTTTCTTGCCTTGTAGTATCAGGCAGAGTCATGAGTCATGATATTGGACAGAGGCAGAGCAAGGTGTGCTTAATTCATCATTCAGACTGATGAGTATTTAATTAGCTTAATTATGTTTACAAAACTAGGAAAATAACTTTGTTGTTTCTCAGATGGGGAAACTGACGCATGAGGAAAATAAGGAGCTATTTTAATAGCAGTGTTCCCTGCTCCCTAGCTCAAGTCAGAAGGCCAAATGTATTTTTCCCTGCTTTTCTGGACAGGCTTTTAGTGAAGATTAAATAATGAAATTATACAGTGAAGTTTGCCAGGAGGCATAGAATGCTTACCTTGAAGACTTCCTGCATCATAGAGACCTCCCTTACCTGAAGGCTGTATTTTGGAATTACTTTTCTGGAACATTGCCCACAGTATTCCAGATGAGATTTTCGCTTGCTTTATACTTCTCCATCACTGCTTGAAATATTAAATCTAGTTGGAAACCTTATAAACTGCTAGTCCTCAATGCCACTAATGTATTCAGATCTCTTCTGTGCTGCAAATCCTAATAGGCCTAATCCTAATAGGCTCATAGCAGAAATTCTTATTAATATCTTTTTCTCTGAGTTTTAGTTTCCCACTATTTTCCGTTTCACTATTATTTTTCTAAGCCTTACCATCATTCTTCATATATAATAAGCTATTCTCTCCTTTCTTCGTAATTCCCCCCAGCTCCACCGTCAGAAAATTTTGCTAACTCATAGCTGAAGTCATTAAGGAAATAGAGATCACTTAAGGGAAATATTAATTAAAAATCTGATTGAAGCGCATCTCCAAAGATAGTTTAAGACAGCGTAGGATAAATAATTATCCCTTTAACCTCTTGCCACTCACCAGATTATGTTTCACTTGTGGGATGGATTTAATCAGGATGGTTTCAACCATATCTTGGAATCTTGAAATAAGCTACACATAATTAATATTCCAGGAGCTCCATTCTGCTGTTCAGGAGGGTATATTTGGATGCTTCTTGTTTGGAAAAAACCCCCACCACCACCCCTCCAAATACAACAGTATATACCAGATTATTATTACGTTAAAAAACACATATAACTACAAATACAGAAGAAATAAAAATTGTTGGTCTTAAAGTGGTCACAATTTAATAAGAAGCAAAATTGGGTTAGATGAAAGTCTGGAAAAGTAGTGTCATAACTACCGCATGATACAGTCATTCTTAAAAAACCAAGCCAATAATGAACTCATCTGCCTATCAACTCGCTGCTTATGCCACTGAAAAGGTGTTTCAGGGAGAACTGAAAGAAGTTGAGGGAATGCTTCTGAGAGACCAAATTTTCTTTTATGTGGTATTTTGAAGAGAGGTGCAAACTTGATTTAGATACTTAAGTTTCCTTTAAGATGGATTGAATTTTTCTCACCAAAACTAAGCAATTTTCCTAACTTCTTCTTGATGAAACTATATGCACTTTACTGAACTTCCATCAAGTAGGCAGAGTTAATTGAGTTCCTACAGGGCTTGCCAGGCAGGCAGATTGGCAATAGCAATACATATCCCCGATGTTTTTGCAGAGGGTTTGGGTTTCCATGGCCCAGAGGTCTGAAGCAGATCTGGCCAGGCTGTGTTGAAGTGCAGCAGAGCTGTAAAACCTGACCACGGGTGTTAATAGCTTCAAAGAGGGAATTGGAAAGCTGTGTCTCACCAGTGCAGGCAGGTTACATTGCAAACTGGTGCCGGTTTGGGGTCATCTTCAGTTGTAATCTGCAGCAGGTCAGAAGTAGCTCTGCATTAAGGTTCAGCCCCTCTGCTTGTTCTGGAAATGAGCGGTAGGGGGACACATGAGGAGAAAGAGACTTTGTCACCTCTGCCTGTAAGCAACCATTCTTAAAGCCCAAACCCACAGGTGGGCTCCATCAGGGAACAAAAAATTGAGGGAGTGCAGCTGGCTCGCCATGCATGGTGTTCTCAAACACCGCAAACACAGTTTCCAATAGGGAACTTTCCTGGAATTTCTGGTTTCAGGTCACTGGAATGACATTAAAGTTACAAAATATTGGAATTTCCCAGTTTTACTCACACTATGAGTCAAAAGCAGAACCCCAAAGTAATTTGCAGTTAGAAAGAAACCTCTTTTGTAGTATTTGTTAGTAAAATATGACTTCCCCTCCCCCGCCCCAGAATGCCAATAAATAAAAATGCTACACATGGACCTGGAGCGGGAATATTAATGAGCATTAGGGCCTCCCATTAGCATCTACGTGGTGTCTTTTGACCAAGCTCAGCCTGAAAATGGCATTGCCTCATGGCCAGATATTAGATTACTGGTAGACCACCTACTTCTCAGCAGTCCTGGCTTTTTTATTCTCTAGTTCTGTAGTCACATAATATCTGTCTTGCTGCCATTTTCTCACACCTTTGTTCTTTTTAAGGTGTTCAATCAAATAAGATCAACCTTCAGATTCAGTGACCTTTATATAAAATCAATCTCCACTCCTTCTTTCTTCTTGATGTTTTCAATGTTTCTTATTTCTCTAAACCAAAAGTGCGTTGGGGTTTTCTGTTATTAGGATAATGTGAAAAACATCTCATAACATGAAAGAATATGTAATTTAATGTTAATATTTAGAAAAAATATAAAAGCAAAATAACGTAGGTTGTTTGACAATGTTGTGAGGTAACCTGTTTGAGGATATTACCATGTTATGTGTGTGCCAGTCTGAATACCATTCAAAACAGGGAGAATGGGTTGAGTGGCCATATGGCAGGATTCAGCACTAAACCTCTTGCGGCTGTAAAAGTGGACAACTCTTGGATACATTTACAGAGGTTTTTCTTTTTGGTTCATTTCCCTTCACACGGGCCAAAAAGACAGGTAGGAGCTCAAGACCCTGTCTATTGTGTAATATGATTTAAAAATAAATCAGAATAAATTTTTCTTTATTTTTCATTTTTATGTTAAACAACTTTGCAAGCATTTTCTGGTATTTTTCTAATACCTTCTTACCCCTTTGAGAATCCTCAAGATTAAGAATTGTGAGATGATCTACTCTGTATAAAATGCATCCTGCAGTGAACCTCTCTAGTGAGGAAGGCTGGTTGTGGGAACGCTGGCACTAGGGACTTCTGCAAATAACCTTGTTATGCCTATAGGTCATGAGGAGTCTTCTGACAGAGTAGCTTTTGCTTAAAAGCCAAAATTCTTTAAAACTGAGCTGCCTTGTGCAAATACTAACAATTTTCTCTTTCTGACACAGTACAGGCTTCTTTGCCTGGTTAATGTCTGTCTATGATTATTACTCAAGCATCCATGTGAGGAACCCTAGGTATACAAATGAAAAACAGAAGGTGACCTGTTGGACTTGTCCTTCTCGGTGTGTCTGTTTTTATTTGTCTTTGTCCTTGTTTCACAAATCTGCGACTCTCCTGTCCTAAGCCTGGGTTTTCCAGAGGCTGTTTTTTGAAACACCAGATGCTGCAAGATTGTGTAACCTAAGGATCTGGACACTTCCTTGTGATCTCAGAGACATGAGTACAGGTCCTCTGCTGCAGCTCCACAGACCTGATACCTGAACTTGTATGCCTGCCTTCCCAGCAGAGTGGCCTGGACGTGGAGTTTCCCTTGACAAAAATGCGTGTTCTCTTCCCAGATTTCCTTCTTCATAAATCTTGCTAAAACTGGTGCTCTCCTGATAAAGTTTGATGACAGAATGTTCTAAACTGCTCTACCTGTGATCACTGATTTGAGATGAAGGTGTGATGACTTCTACAGTTTGGGAGAAGCACTGACACTGTTCCTGTTTCATTTTGAAAAGTAAATATGAGTCATGTAGGAAGTCTCTGGCTTGCAATTCAGTGACCCTAAGAAGAAAACTGGTAAGAAAATACCTGAGTGATAAGTCCTTCTTAATTGACAAAGCACAGACAATGGCACCACTGAACAGTGGATCGTGTGTGGCCACCTGGTTACATACACAGGTAAAACATCTAATCACTTGAGCCATGGCTGTGGGTAGCTTATGTGAACTAACTTGCATACTTGCATTTGGTTCAAATTGCATCTCCTCATCACAAAATCTAAGTTCAAATTATAGAATCATAAATTATTTTCCCTGGCACAGAATGTTTTACCAAAGCACCTTCAGATGTTTAACAAACATCAGTCAGAGAGGTCTACTTATGCGGTAAATTTTCCTTCATTTGCTCTTCCTACAGTTTCTGTACACAGCATATTTCTTTGAATTTATTTTTCTAGTGACCTTTTCTCCAGGTCGTGTATGAAATGGCTCCTGCAAATAGTCTGTGTTTAAAATGTGCCTATTTTTTTTGACTGAACAAGCACGTCAATCTTGATGTTTTTACCTGCTGTGATTTGAACCTGGCTTTCCATACCCATTTTAAAAACCTGCATTTCTACACCTGTTCTTGCTGCACACCTTCACTCTCATTTTAGAAAGAATAAAAGTAAAAGAGATATATGTATGGCCAAAACTAATTTTGTGAAATAATGCTTGTCTCTCCCTGTTCTTAACAGCTTTTTTTTTTTTTCCTTGGTAAACATAACTATGTTCCATTGCCTTTTGGACAGAGATGCAAGTCGGTACCAGAGCTGCAAACAGAATGCAGAAAACCTATACGTTGTTTCCCTGGTGTTGTAGCCAGGAAAAAAAAAAAGTCAGTAATTGACTTAACAGTCATAACATATAGTGCATTTATGTTGGTAGTCACATCACTTAAAGTCTGAACTCTAAACAGTAAGGATACACGCATAAACTTTTAAATTTAAAACTTTAAAAATATGTTTTCTGCATCTCTCTCTCTCATTGAGACCTTTTCTATGTTCTTAAAAGATTTCAGACAAGAGATGGTAATTGGATTTCCAGACCTGTCTTTATTACTTGAGCTAGAAAGAGACATCCAGAGTGAAATGGTCTAACTTCTTGCCAGAATGGATTCATAGCTAATATGAACTGGCTCTGCTTTTTGCTCCCCTAGGGAAAAGGGCCCTCTCACATTTATGCATTTAAAAGGAGTCTGATACTCAGTCTTTAGAGATGTAACAAGAAAAGTATTAGCATTAATTGCATCCTGATCCGTAGCAATTATGTACATGCCTATTCAGAATTTAAAAAAAAAAAAAAGAGGAGCAAGATTGAGAGTGAAAAGAGTATTAATGGCTTTTAAAAATGTGTAAATTTTTTTGTTGTTGTTTTTAACATGACCTCTTTCTAAGCTAGAAATGTCCTTTCCAAAAGCATACTCAGTCTGACATTCTGGTATTTTATTTTTTAGGAAACCTGCTGCTGTCTCAAAGCAGCAGAAATCTGTCTCCTTCTTTTTCCATCAGAGGTTTCCTAAGAATTTCCTAAGAACTAGGAATTCATTTCGGACAGAAAAGATGCCAACAGCTCCATTACAAAAAAAAAAAAAAAAAAAAAAAAAAAAAAAAAAAAAAAATTAAAAATCTTGTTTTAGATGCATCTTTCTTTGATGTTCTGAAACTGAAAACACCTGGGAAATTTTAAATGCATGCATAAACATTCTTTTCTATGTATACAAAATAAATTATTTCCTTAGAATTACTGTAGACTGGACTGATACATATAGGAAATATAAGTGATTCTTTATAATGCACTGTTGAATGTCTATAGGCTCCTTCCTATACTTAGAACAAAGCATCATTTCAGACTGAGCTCAAATTGCTAGCTCAGGGAGTTTCTAGTACATCCACTATAGGGCAATACTCTCAAGGGGAATGGCTCTGACATTTTGGGGATTCTGTAGAACTGGACAACTGAATGGATTCCAAAATATGGCAGTGAAGTGCTATGTCAGTGGCTTCATGTTCAAACTGCTAATACAGGAATTTCCCTATTCATCCTCTCACCAAATCCTACAAGGACTGAAGTCAAGTGGTATTTTTGGCTCAGACGTCATCATTAGAGCATGAAACAGAAATATCTCCAAGTTTAAAATGTTGGTAAGCATGACTATACCATTAAACTAATTCTGTGGATGGAATAGATGTCAGAGAAAAATCTAACTTACTCTCTCATATTGGTCTGTTATACTGACCAGATTAACATACAGACACAAAAGTAAATGTATGTTTTAATTCTGGTTACACCTGGGGATACATCTTTATACTAGATGGTGCCAATTTTATATGACTGTAAATGCCCTTTGAGATTATGGATGGGCATAATCTGGGTTCCAAATCTATTTTTCTTAACATATTCTTTGTACCTTGTTTCATTTCCATGCTTAGATTAAGAATATAACTTTTTACCCTGCAAAACCTTAAGACAGACACACTGTAATTGCGGCAGAGAAATGTGGCATAAAAGCTGGAGAGATAATGAAAGGTTGTTCCCACAGGTTTCTAGCCCACATCAGTTTGTACGACCTTTGACTAATTCAAGTAAACTTCAAGTAAGCCTACTTCTTCAAATTAAATGTAAACTTTGAACCTCCTTAGAATTGCCTAGAAAAAAAATATCCTGGAAACTAATACTATATGATCCTCTATTTGAGGGTATTAATTGCACTGACCAATATCCAGGGAAATTACTTTTAATCTGCTCTGCTCCAAGTCAAACATAACTACAGCGAGAGTATTGCACTCACAACAACTTGAAGTTAGCATGATACGTTAAAAATATCTTCAGATTTCCTTCCTTTCCACCCACAGCTACGGACCTGATTATAGCGTCCTTAAATCCTGCCTGAATCTCTGCTAATTTTGCCAAAAGAACTGATTATGAAGCGATATTGAGTCACGCTGTATATCTAGGGAAGCTGTAAAATATAATTGCAATTATGTGCTGACCCCTTGGTGAAAGAATGAGGTCATATAGAACATGTAAATGGTATCAAAACTTAAAACCAAAGCACTAACAGAAACAGAGGTGGCAGTCAGATTTTTTTTTTCCCCCTTCTTGGATCAAGATGTTCAAATGACTAGAAAATGCATTTGCTCCTCTTTGGGACATGCCTGAAATGTGCCTGAAAACCGGTTGTACTGGGAATGAGAAACTTTGCTGGGATGTGACAAACTTCAGCTAGTTTACCTAATTTGGGCATAAATTTATAAGCAATCTCCATGACGCCTTTCACGCTGTTTCAGTCTGGTTGTATTTGTAATCTGTTTCCTATTTTCTAACTTTGCCTAGTAAAAAGTCACTTTGCATTATAGAATAATTTAACCTACGCAGAATGAATGCTGCTGGGGACATTCTGCAGTCAGGTGGCACATACGGAGACAAACTGCCTGCTGACCCGAAGGGGTTTGGTACCAGATCTCAGCTTCAGTGCCCTGTTTCTGGTTGCCCAAAAGGAAATTCCATTCCAAAAGCCAAGTAAAGGAAAAAGAAGGATGCTTGTGACTCAGCAGATAATAGCGTATGTTGTAGGAATTCCTGGCTGAGGAAACCGAACCTGTGCAGTCTTTGTGTTGCCCTTGAACTGGAAGAAAAAAGAAGGATGTGTATCAGTATGAAGCCTTGCATTTCGAACACTGGGCCTATGAGCTGAAATTCTCTCAGCAGGAACAGGTTTGGGTTATGTAAGTGAGAGAAGGATTATGACTCCTCAGCTTCCATACCAGCATTTGCTCTTCTGTATTTGAAGGTAATTTATTCTAGTTGCAGTGTTTTATTGTACTCTGCCAGTTTTTGTAATTCAGATCCTCAAAGGTTCTTGGGTCTGCAATGGAGAATTGTAAGACTACAGAAAGCGAATTTCCTGTCTAATTAAAAGTTTTGCAAGGAATGTTTTACCTGGTTACAGAACAAGGCTTGCCATTCAATCCATCACTGTTAAAAGGAAGTCCTGGTCCTCCCCTTATTCATGGTTTGCAGTTCAAAACAGGACTGTACTTTTTGGGATGGAGTGAACTTTTTGTCCTCTTTCTTCTTGTGTATTCAGAAATCATCCTTGAACAAATCTCCCCGAGGAAGAGGCCCGTGTGATAGCAACCTGAAACTGAACTCTGGAATAAAATGACATTTAAAATTAAATTACGTATTTGTTTATAGAAATGTTGACTCATTAAATGCCTTAGGACTGCCAAGGTTCCCCTGTATTGCTAAAATAATTTTAGAAAAATTGTGGTTATGTAACATCTGCTTGCTCCTGTTTGTTTGTGTCCAGCCTGGTCTGCCAGGAGAGCCCTCCCCAACCTCCTGCAGCCAGTGCTGCCCCTCTGACTTTTTCTGTTCATTTATTTGTTGAGGAGCCCCCTCTTCCAAATAAAAGCGCAAGGCGGTTAGCGTGGCGGAGGAAGGAGCGTGACTGCTGGTGACAGACGTGGCACCAGAGGAATCTGTGTTGTTCTTGGCTGCAGCCACTTCCAGGCAGGAAAACAATAGCTTGTTTTCTTCCTTCATCTCCCAACCCCTGGCTTTCAGGGCAGGAATTTCATTATACTTTGGATGGGTGGAAAAGCTATAATCAAATGTCTGTGGCAGGTAGACAGGAAGTTTGCAATAGGCTATCAAAGCAGAAGCAGCAAGAAAAAGATCTTCAAGTTTCAAGAAAAACAAAACTTTTTCAAAGTGTGTTTTAAGGAGCAGCACCTATTGTAGCTCAATCAGCACTCTTGGGGTTGATGGCTCTGCAGCCATCCCCACTGTCAGGAGAGGAATGAGAAGTCAGAAAGAGAGATTAGCTATGTCTGTCATGTGAACTACAAGGAAGAAATTGCTTTGTGTTCTCAAACCACAATGTCAAATATTTGTTAAAATGAAAATCCTAGAAAAAATGAGTACAGGACTGCACTCTCTTAAGTGATCTACTTTGAAGTCTTCTAAGCATACCTAACAGCTTGTAACTGTTAAACTCAGCATGAGTCAGAATAGGACAGGCACTCTTAATAGAAATGCACAAATTTAACTTCAGTTCTGTTTGAAAGTTGCTGGTAGGGTCTTGCCTTATGTTTATTTTAATTACTGTTTTCTTTCCTTAGAAACATCCTAACTTTTCCCTCAAAGAAAATAAGAGGTAGTAAACTCCAGTACTGAAAAGAAAAAAAGGGGGGGGGGGGGCAATTGGGAGCACTTGGTTGAAAGTGAATATTTCTGCATGTGCTCATATCTAACTTTAAGCAGGGAGCCAAGGCCTGGCTTGATGCTGTTTTACACTAGAATCCTCACAGATCACCCTCTGGAAGAGAACAAAGTTCTGCATCATCTGCTCTCTCAGCTCTTCATGAAGCACACTAGTGAGTTACTGGCTCTTCTGCAATCCTTCCAAAAGCCTACTAAAATAGGAAAAGACCAAGAAAGAAACTTAGTCTTCATTAGACTTTAAGTACCTTATGATGGTGCATCTTCTATCGCGTGCCTATGCAGCACGGTGGAGGCCTCTTCCATGACTGAAGGTCTGTAAGCCTCTGCTGAAAGAAAACAATGCTCTCATAGACATTTTGGGTTACAAGCCCTCTAAGGGCAAATTTTATGTGATAAGCTTTTTTTTTAAAAAGTCAAATTTCAGTTGTTTGAGTTTACAGTTTTGAAACCTGGAAAGAAGAACCTGTGAGTTATTTATTTATGCCAGTTTTCATTAAAGAATGGGAAAAATTCTAAAAGTAACTTAAACATTTTAAACAGAAGGTAACTCCTGTGTCTTGTTCCATATAGACCTGTTCATGGTACCCCATAAGGCTAATCTCATAAAACCTAGGTCTGAAATTATGGATGTGATTTGTATTGGGTGCTTTAAAGCTCTAAAATAGATTGCAGTGGGGCCAGCTGTCCAAGCTTCTATGTAAACAAAAATATAACAGCATCCTTACTTAGACGAGAGCCAAACTTTCTCATCTAATCCTTAACAATCCTCTGGACACTTCTTTGTTAATTTCTGTCTCTCCTTGAAATATTAATCACTAACTATAACTAGGAGTGAGATGGGGCTCTGTTTGTTACAGACACATAGTCCAGTAGTGCTAATATTGACATGTGTGTCTGGACTTGTTCATGTAAGTAATCCCACCAAGGTCATCACCAAGGTCAGGAATATGCTAACAGCACTAAATGCAGAGCCAATGTAGTCTCACAAAATATCTTCCCTCCCTGATTTGAATACTCTTTTAAAAAATATACTTTATGCTTTTACATTGAGAATCCCTTTTATGAGTTTAAATATTCACAATTGTAAATACAGTATTCAATTAGAAAAGGAATAACCCTGACCCAAACATTCATGAAGAATTAACCCTTTCAGCCTGAAATCTTTCAGCTACTTTATACCTGTGAGTGTCTCTGAAACCTTTACTTAAAAGAAAAAATATTTTTTAAAAAAAGCATTGCAATACCTTTTCCTACAATACAGAAAAACAGATATTCAGTAGATATCTGAATATTCCTTCAAGTTGGTAGTCTAAAGAGGTTGTTTCCAACAAGCTTTCCTGTCTGCTTGTTTGCCTTTATTGCTCTACAGTGGTTTACTTTTAGTAACTTTTACAATTGTTTAGTCTGAGTTCTTGTGAAGTGATTCAGTCTTGAGGAAACTGATTAAAACCAATGTTTTTTTCTTTTTTTTTCTTTTTTTTTTTTTTCCCCCCACAAAGCTTCCGAAAAGTCTTGTTGACCAGGAAATTTCTGAAAGGTTGGGTAAGGTTATGAAGTCAATAGCCTAAAGAGGAAACTGCTGCTGGCAGTTCTGGGTATATTGAGCAATTGCATTTTCGAGTAATCCTTGTTTGTTTTTAGCTTTTATGGTAACCTTTCATGAGGCTTCATGTGGCCGGTGTTTCTTGTGTAGTGGCAAAACATGGCTGAGAGATTTATTTTTGGTTTTAAAATAATTTCTTCTTTGGGGACTGGAAAGTAAATAATAATTACTTGTGTAAGCACAGTGATGCAGGAGTTCAATACTAAAAGTAGGGAAGTGCAGAGTACTGGTGTGCATGGATATGAGAAATATATGCAATTTTAGTCAGTAGTGATGGGAATTTGGCAAACACTTTTCATTTTTCTTACATCCTTTTCCTCTCATAATGTTCCTTTGGGACTTGCTCATAAAGAACTCCAGGCAAAACTTCCCTGAAGTCCTCTACAACATTTCAGTTCAGATTAAAGGTTATGCTTGGCACCAAGTCCAAGACCAATAATGAATACCAGGATGGACTGCTCAGTACACACTGCTATTTATCAAGGTTACAAAGTTAGCCAGCCTCCATTATAACAGAGATCTGAGATTATACTTTTATCTACCAATTTCAAATAATTTAAATTCAAAGATTTATGCCAATGAGGATCTCTAAAATGCATGCGTGATAAAAATGACCTTGGTTTTTTTGTTTAAAAAGAACTAATTCTAATAGAATTTAAGCACTGAATAATTATTTTGTTATTTGTGGATGTGATTTCAAGTAAAGATAATCAGGAAGATATAGACAAAAAAGATGCTTTAAATTCCCCTATCAGTAGAAGCTGTTCTTCAGAATCTGTAAGCTTTTGAATAAAGAAAACCAAGTCATGTTAAATGAAAAATTAGACTTCATAAGGGATATGTCCATCACTGTGATCTTTCAAAAACTCTTTTAGCTTATAAAACACAGAAAATGTGTGGCTAAATTTTCTGTGTGGCTTTGAAAATGTTACCTCGTAGCTTAGAAAGCACTGGAATGAGATAGTATTTCCATGTGGAAAAGTTCTGTCACTGGTGGGGCCTTCCATCATTCATCACTTTCTTTTTTTCTGTGGTAAACAAAAAGAGGTGAGGAGGGTTGATTGGTCTGAATAGGAGGAAAGGATAAGTGTGAAGGCCCAAATAAGAAAGAGGTGGGACATATTCCAATGTAATATATACTGTCTATTTAATATGTACTGTCTATTAAATATGTGCAGCCAAACTCAGTCCTAGCAGCAAGCAAAATGTTTTTAATGTTAAGGAAAAGAAATAGGTTAGAAATCAAGGAGAAATAGTCAGCAACTCAAAAGAAAATATAACACCATTAAAAAGTGAATTATCACTGGAAGAATTAAACCAGCTGATGAAACACGACTCTTGCAAGTGAGAAAATCCATCAGCCAGGATGACAGCCCAAGCAATAATGCTTTCTGCCTGTGTAGGACTTATCTCTAATTGGGGTCTAGTTTCTCTTGAATTCCATTCAAGACAGAAGTCAGAAATTTGGTAACTTGAACTGGTAAACTCCCATTTTGGAGGCCAATGACATATCTTATCACCATCATGACAACTGCCTGAAAATGTCTTTCTCAGCCTGCAGTCCTGTAGGTATGTATTCTGAAAAGTATTTCTAAACTGTGCATCTGTCAAAACTTTTTCACATTCTCTTCCTGGGAAATACATGTATTCGTTATTCCTCAGGGTTTATCTAATTAGTGTTTAATACCCGGGGGATGGTGGGGTGGTGGGGTGGGTGGGAAACAATCCCACAACTGATATTTCATGCTAATGTTTCTGTCACTTATTTAATTATTAAAATCCTGTGAAACACAACAAAAAATATTTCCAGGAGCCTTGTCAAACATGCTCTGACCCCTGTAAGTCACTAGTAAGCACTGCAGCAAAGCCTCTTGCACAGCCCTGTTTTCAAAATTATTAAAATGTAGCTGTGTTTGTCTCAAAACCATCATAACTGGATCTTCTGGAGCCTGGAAGGTTTGAAGTGAACCTGTCCAGAGGACAGGGGCTGTGCACCAGCCACACGGCAGTACCAAGCATCGTTGGTGGAGTGAGGTGAATGGTGTTGTAAGCAGGCATGGCTTTCTTTAACGAAATCCATTCTTGTTGTCCACACAAGAGGACTGGTGAGGCCGTGAAAGGTGATGAAGAAAAGGTCATCTCCTCTGTGTATACTCTTTCTGGTTGCTCTACTGATGCTTACAAGTCCCATGGAAAGCAACAGGAGTTGTCCCTTAGCTCACGAGCAGGGAACAGAGCACTAAGGGAAGAGTTAGGGGCTTATTTTTATCTTATTTCATTTATTGCTGCTTGAAAATAGGCCCTTATCACATTGTGTTTTGAGAACACTTTAACAGATAAATGCAGAACAATATGGGGAGAATCTGTCAGTGGAGATACGTTCTTAAGGATGGAAGAAAGTATTTGCTTGTGCCTCTTTGCCGAGTGAAAGGATTACAGGATTAATCAGTGCCTGCCCGCCTCGATGGCCTGCTCTTTTCTGTCTGCTCATCTGCCACGCCAGTTTCCATTTTATATGTGTTTTCTATCATATCCTCTTTCCTGTAAGTGGTCATTTATTTAAAGTCTTTGCCATTCCTCATCATATAAGCTGCACATTATGCAAGAGCCAGTCAAAACTGATCTCTGTACCTTCATACATGGGAGAGACTTAACAATACAAAGTACGTAAGTGCCATTATTCTCCTGTGAGACATCAGATTTTTTTATAGCAATCATTTTTCAAAGAGGCACTCAGAGAATGAAGGAGAGGGAATGAAACTACACTTTATGAGTCCGCTGCTAATGATTTAATCTCATAAAGTTTATAAAGTGGAGAAACTTCTTATCAAGCTCTCTAGATGCAAAACATGAGAACTAAACATTTCCTAAAGATGAGAAGCAATTTTGTCAGAGAATAGAGGAGAAAGGAAATTTTACCAGGCACCGGACTGTCTTTTCCCTTTTTTTGAGGTAGATGCAGTGAGGTCATTGGCAATGTACTCAACCACAGGTTTTTTTCTGTCATTTTTATGTGTGAGGAATTGTGTAGAAAACTGCCATTATTTGAAAACTAAACAGATTGTCATTCTTGCTTTTAAAGCTGTCTGCTGTGTAAGCCACTGTCATAATCCACCTGTATGTCAAATTCAGGGATTGCGTTATAATATCTTTAGATACACGGAGATGCCAGGGACTGTGCAAAAATCTCTTTACTTTTCCAAAGCAAATAAATTAAAGGAAATCCCTGAGGGTAAGGGGTGAATGGAACAGATGTGATAGCTTTACTTCACATTTGCTCTGCCTCATACATAGGTGCCACATAAGAGGTATAGTTTGAGTGTTGTTATACTTAGCCAATAGTCAGCAATAGAAAAGTCTCTCTTAGTATGTGGGCAGCTGAATTTAAGTCATATCAACCCTAAGGCTGCTGCAAATTATTCAAGATGCTGAAGTCAGGATAATTTACAAATCTCCTTTTGAGTTGAGGCATACCGATCAAATGTAACATCACTTGAAAACAGAATTGCAGTTTCATCCTTGTAATCTTGCTCTTCTACCCTTTCCACCCTAATAAAGTGGGTGGTTTTTTTCTGCTGCAAAACATAAAAGAGAAGGAAAGAAAACGAAGTTGCCAACTGGCTGATTTCCAATTTACATGTATAACTGAATACAGAATCAGCCCAGTATTTGGCTTTATTTAGAAACACAGGCCCTTGTCCAGATCCCATTAAGACTGATGAAAAATGCACTTCATTGATTTCACTGACAGTGGATTGAGCCCATTAAGAAAAATGAGTTTAGTGTCAGGGTAGTGACAGTTTCTGTGTAAACTGGAAAGGATGTAATCATTTGTAGACCAAAAGAACATATTTCACAACTTTAATATGAATTCCAAACAAACAAATTTGTTGAAAATTAATTCAAAATGAAGCTAGTGCCTGTGCACAGTCATGTTTTTCTTACTGAGCAACACTGCTGGAGGAGTATAATATGTCTCTTGGTTACCCATAAAGAGGAAAAGTATTCGCAAAAACTGGAATTATATTCTGAACATATTGGTCACTGTGGCTGCACTAGCTTTGAAGAGAAAACCGTTAGCTGTGGTAGACTTCTAATAAATTACTCCTGTCCCACAGTCTAGGGAGAAACAGATAAAGAACTGATATTTTCTTTTACTGACACTAAATGGCTAATGTGAAGTTAACTCAAAATGACTGTTTTGCTCTGGGGGAAGAATAGCTGCACATTTGTGATTTAGAGTACCAGAGGGGTTGAATTTGCCTTGCACTTACAGTTGGAGTCTTGCAGGATGTGCCAGAGCGTGCGTGTGACTGCCGTGCTGGGAAATGGTTTCCCTCCTGGTGGAACCAAGGCTGAAGCCACTCATTGGAGTGCCCTGACTTCCCTTACTTGCAACACTACCTCTTCATGCATGTGCGGTGTGTGCCTACAGTCAGATATTTGCACAAATACAATTTTTGGTAAAGACAATGTGCATATACGGTCCTAGGACCATACAGAATTGCAGCACATCAAACCCTTGTTCCTTCTGTTTTGCTCTGCGCCACTTAGTAATGTCAGTGCAACCCCAGTGCCCCTTAAAATAGGATTGTCTCTTCAGCCACCAGAGAGGAACAACATGTCCAGAGAATGTCTCCAATCTGCATCAGCTTGACAGGGAAGCCCAACTCTCAGCCTAGTCCATGCCTATGAATGGAGATCTATACTTTGTCAGATTTAAGGAAATGCCTCAGTTCCTTAAAGAGAGCAAGAGTCTATGGGCAGATATATTACAGGAAAGGTGAGATTTTAACTTTTTCCCCCCAGCAACACAATGTTCTTATGACACAGTTTAATAGCTTTTGAAGAATTTTTGCTCACTGAAGCAGTGAAAGCAAGGTGAGTCTCATGGAAGTGCTGGGGAGATTTTAGTAGAAAAATGCTAATAGTAACTTCACTGCTAGCTGATTTCAGAAAAAAACCAACAAACAGGCTTGGAAGGGGCCCGAGCCTCTCTCCCCATTGATGTGGATAGCCACAGCTGTCAAGTCAAGGGGAAAGGGGCAAGTACAGGGGCTCCATTTATATCCCAATGTCCTTTCTGGGAAGACTGTTCTTTTTCCTTTTCCTTTTCTTTCTCTTTTTTCCTTTATTTTCCCTTTTTCTCTTTTTTTATTTTATTTTTTTTTTTAAACATGCTTCCCCCCCCCCCCCCCCCCCTTCTTTTTTTTTTTTTTTTT
>NW_010972576.1:4085045-4095418 GCF_000737465.1 Haliaeetus leucocephalus | reverse complement strand
CCCCCCCCCCTAGTTTCTTTTTTGTTGGGTTTCTTTTTCCTTTTTTCTTCACTGTCTAAATCAGATCCCAGCCAGGGTTCAAGTTCATTCAGGAGATGACAAAACCTGACCTCACTTCTGAGCTGAATTCACTGCTGGGATATATGAGCGTTGCAACTCTCTGTCCCAAGGCAAAGTCAAACAGCTTAGCTTTGTGTGACTTTCCCCTGGGACAGAGGAAAGAAGGAGTGATTTCAGAGCTAGGAGTAATCTCTTGCTAAAAATCAGCGGCCAGCAGCACTGTCTCCCAGCAGATCTGGATGGGAGATGCCTGGATGGAAAGAGCTGGAGCTGCTTTGGATGGCTGGATCTCCTTCCATAGGATTGCTATGTGGTCAGAGCAGGCCAAGGTGTGGGCCAGGTTTGGGTGTTTTGTCAATCAAAGTTCAAATGCAGCTCATATTTGGACTGAATCATCAGTAAACATCAGTGGCTAGTTTTATGGAAAAAATGCATTTTTAAAATAAAGATCTTTATGTTGCCTATTTTCTAGTTAGTCTAGTAAAAGGTTTTGGCTACACTTCTTTACACTTCTATGTTTGCATTTGTTTATTTTCCAGCACTTTAATAACAAAACTGCTGCTCTGAACTTGTGTTGTAAATAGCTGTCTGGCAGCAAAGTTGTTTTGAAACTGAAGAAAGCCAACAATAAAAAATCCTTTAATCTACACTGCCAATGATATTCCATAACTAGAACTCAAAATCCTGGTTCACATGAACTAAAAGGGAATTTTTTAATTAACTGTGACTGAACAAGGACTGTCCATGCTTTTGAACTAGTCAACAGGTCTCTTTTTTTGTTTGGTTTGTTACAAAAGTTCACTGGAGCATTTCAGGGATAATGGTAATGCAGCATAGAGAAATTTCAGTTATATGTGGCTTTTTCATTCTTAGTAAATCACAATGAGCATCTCAAGATATCTATGTTTTGCTGTGATCTGCATCTCTGTAAAGCTCCAAGCCAAGGTACTTATTAAAGGGAAATGTTTGGTTAATTTTAATGTCTTTAATAAAATAAAGAGCAGAGTTAAGCATTGTTACAGTGGTCTTAAATCCATGTTATGCAAAAGGCCCAGTACCTGAAGTAGATTTAAGAAGACTGTAAAGAAAAGGAACTCACTCCATTTTTGGACTGACCAATCTATCTACTGATATGAAAATTCAGAGAATCTCCTGATTATAAGTATTTGTGGAAGTTAACCACGAATTTAGAGACAGGAAAGGAGAGGCCTAAATACAATGCTGGAACTGTGAACCTGATGCTGGTTCAATTTTATTAAACTATCATGAAAAGAGAGGAAAGGAGGAATGTGAAATTCTAGAAAGAGAAAGGGCATAACATATTTGTTTCATCAAATTGTATACACCTAAAAGATGAGGTGCTAAGAAGCATACAATATGGGCTTGTCAAAACACACCAAGTCAACCATTCTTTGACAGCGCAGCTAGCCTGCTCTGTAAGTGAATAAAGTAGGTGTGAAATAATTTGACTTTAGTAAGGCTGGGCTTTCTTATCTATCTCAGCATAAGCAAACATGGAAATGTGGTCTAGTTTGAACCTTATTAGTGCTAATTTGACCTCCTTATCATCAGCTCTTAGCTCAACATACCACCACAATTTGTTTCTCTCCCTTAGGCAGCATTCCTGATGCCCAGTGCACTTCTGTCACTCTTCAACTGGGAAAGTCTCTAGCTTGTGACTGCCAGCCTAAACATCTAACCTAAGCAGTGTTACTCATCTCCTTTATGCCAGTTGTCTAAAACTGTTTTATCTAGAGGTCCTTAACTCCAACTGGGGCTTCACTGATGAGCCCACCCAGGCAGTTTGGAGCCAAGTCCCCTGCGCTGGCAATGGGTGAGAGAGCTCTGATGTCTCCCACATGCTCTGCGCTAGTGTCCAGGCCCTCATGCAAGAATCGGAGAGTGGGATTGGACTGGCTAACAGTAGTCAAGATTAGATTAGAGTGGGTGCCAAGAGGATGGACTGGGAAACTCCGTAATAGGAATTGAGTGAGGAATATATTGAGACCGTAGTGACTGAAGCAGAGACTAAAGTAAGGTCAGTTTATGTAGCAGACAAGGTCCAGGCAATCTGGGGTCAGACAGACCAGGGTTTAGCTAGGGATGTGTGCCTGAGATGTGGAGATGCACAGGCTGGAAAAAGCTCTGGACAGCAGCTGCTGTGTTTGCGTCACACCATACTGCAGCATGCCGCTGCAGTGAAGAACCACGGCAAAACATTCGAGAGGAGGCTGAATGGCAGCAAAATGTCTCCTGAGATCTGTCTTCCTGAGTTGCATGGCTGACATATAAATTGAGGAGTGTAACTGCAACACTGATAGTATGTATTCCTTGTGTGATTTTGAGACTAGTTGTCTCCTATGCATTTTATTTATGCTATCACTCTTCCAGCAGGAAACATCACCCTCAGCATCTAGGCCATTAAGTGGCCAGTGAATGATGTCAGTAATTCAGAGCCTCCAGATTCTCACTGACTGTAAGGAGCTAGACCAGATGAGCCAACAGAAAAGAGGCCTCCCTGGATTTTAGGGAAAGTTGATGGGATTATAAATGCTGTAAAGCCCATTAGAGATACACTTCTGCCATCATTACTGCCAGCAGATATACAGACAGATCAATGTGGCTGTCCCTAATGTCACTGTACAGTTTGCTGACATCTTTACCCAGTCCATTATCTTGTTATGTGATACCTTGACTTGCTCTCAGCTTCTGGTTTGCATGCCAGCCACAAAGAGATTGGCCAGGTCCTTTGCTGGTGTAGCCTCAGCAGTCTCTGTGGCCTTTCGCTGGTCAGCTGCACTACCAGCAGCAAGGGACTCGAATGAGAGAGAAAACAGCTTCTGAAGGCTGGTTTCTGAGAGGTACTCAGGGCAGCTTCACAGTCACATTCTCCCAGACATTGGACTGGAAACCAGAAATAGGCACCATCTGGTCTGTCTTCAGATGGATCTTCACTGGAAGATCCAGACACAAGTATGCTAACCTAAGACCCTTCTTCACAAACTGTTATTGGGCAGACCAGAGGTGAAGCGGGGAAGGATTAGGATAAGGATTGGAAAACCGCTTCTACTTGCAAGCCTGAATAATTTTTTATTTTATGAAAGAAGGAAAATGGGGGAAAACTGTGTTCCTGTGCACACTGGGGCAAATATTTATTGCACGTATGCTGCTAGTGAAAGGAAAACAATGACATAAAGAGCCTGGGGTTTCTGGCTCTTACTTACCCAATTCTTCTGCCCTACAGCAGCAGGAATTTGGTCCTTGGAACTGAGCCATCATGCTAGACTTGACAGCTGTGACAGCCAGTCTTAGACTATTTCTCTGCAGTCTGACAGTTCCTCTGTGTACCCAGGCTGCCCCATATACTTCTTTTCCTAATCTTGGAAGGGCAGGACAGCAGTGCCCTTGATATGTGCCTTTTTCTAATATACTAAGGTCTATGTACTTTCACAACGATACTAAGAAATCCTCTGAGTTGAAAATGGTTAGAGTTTGGAAAGGTATTTGGGTAAAGCATAACATTTGCTGATCCTGTTCATACTCTTCCGTAGACATCTGCCTGTGGCCACTGTTGCAGATAGAAAGTTGTCCTATGGGGTCCAGTGGTCTGAAGTAGCATGGCTGCTTTTATGCAGTCATTTGACAATCTTCATCAAATATTTAATGACTGCATGGTCTTCATACGAACAGTACTGCGGTTATAGTGCATACAGAATAACAGAATGGTACTTTGACACCATATATCTGTCTGGGCAGGCAAACCCCAGTCCTAGTCCTTTAGATGTTCAGAATGGAATATTTTCATTGAGTTCTTCATTCAGAGTGACTGCAGGATCTATGATTTTAACTCCTACATTCAAGATAAGCACTAACATAAAATACAGATCCTTAATCAAACAAAGCATTTCAAATCACACTTAAGGACATGAATAGTTTTACTAAAGGCAATGGCTCTGCTGACTGGCCTAAGTTGATATCATAGTTAACCTATGTAAAGGCAAAAATATAACAATAATCATATATAACCTGAAACAGAGAATGTATTTTTTCAACAACCAGGTTGTTTCCAGCATAAAAACAATTCTCTCTAGCAGCACTGACATCAGATCCATTAGCACGTAAGAGTCTCTCCTAGTTCAAGACAGGAAAGGTAATGTCTTAGAGGGCAGAAAATTATGCTAGGGATGCAGTAAAAGGTCAGTACATTCTTTAATACCGAATGACCACAATTGCTAAAACCTCTGGCATCTCTGTTAAAGTTAGACATAAAAAAAAGAATTAGCAGCACAAGAACTTTCACCACAGCTTCTTGAACTTTCAGAGCTAGATTTATTTTTAATGTTGATGTAAGGTATGTGATTTACACTGTACATTTCAGGCATAATGTGTAAAATACTTGTTTCCTTAACAAGCTGTCATTGTAGGATGAGTGGGATTTCTACAGGGAATTCTGGGTAACATTTTTGGATGTTTCTATTTTGGAAATTATTAATTGTTATTATAATTTCTGAGAAAGCATGTAGTGTAATAACTAGGCACCAAGTATATAACTATGATTACTCTGAAGTGTGTTTTTCAAACTAGGAGGACACAGCCTTTCTTGCATGCTTAATTGTATTCAAACCTCTCAGAAGTATGTTCAGTCAAGATGGTTCATAGACCAGTGATTGCTCCAACCCCTAGTTTTCTCCAATATTCCCTGTTGAAAAATATCTCCTTAAATAGTGTGTCACATACCTGTGTTTGTGCCTCAGGCACCTGTTCCTCTTGCTGAGTGTGTTCCTTCTCCAGGACTTCCTCTACTGTATAGATAATGGTTCTTCTACATTTTACAGTCTTCATTTCACTCCTTACCCAAAGAATCAGCAGTCAGGCATCACCAGTTCTTTCTGAAAGAAAAGTAGCAGAACTTTAATTTCAGGGTAAATTTAGTAGTGCCTTTTAGGATCTTCTAAGGCAGATCCTTCAACCTGCATGGATCCTTCACACTGGTGTTAAGTGTGAAAACCCAGACATTCTCCTGGAAACTGCATTTATTAAGATGGTGTCCCTTTTCTGATTTGCTAAATCTGGATGAGCAAACAGATCCTAAATTTATGACTTATTATAGCACAAATGTAAAGAATACAATTTTTTTAGACTAAGAACCAAATTAAGCCCTTATATTGAGATCCTGCTGAAATAGCTGTCTGAAAAGCAAAAAGGATCTGTTTTCTTTAGGTAGCAAGCACATGATGAATTTCGGGGCTCATGTCCAGTTTCAAGTTGGAGCCTGGGACAGGCACAATTCCTTATAACACCATGACAGTGTGCTAGAAGTGTTCCAAAGACTGCGACTGAGCATCTTGTGGGTTGTAAGAAATTTGCCCTGCGGGCCTTTGGCACCATATGTCTAGCAGGTAGCTGACAGCTGTTCAGACTGAGGGCAAATCAAGAAGAATTTAAGTAAAGAGCAGCTACTACAGTAAAGCACATCAGCAGTGTGATTTAGGCAGAATGCATACACTATGGTGGGCAAAAAGGAAATTTGAATGTGACATTGCAGGCTGTCCTCACTTCTGTCTGTCCTAAGGAATATCTAGGTATCTATCCAACATAGTCAGCCAGGAGGAATCCTGAATCATACTTAAAATTCTTATTAGCTGGAATTGCCTTGACTTGCACAACAAGGAATCCATGTCCTCTTTTTATTGTGTAAGTAAAGGCAGGTACTTAATCCTGTGTAGCACTTTGCATGCAATAAGTGCCTTTAGAAAGTGTTTGTGTTGCAGAAAGTATAGAACGTGGTGTTGAATGACATTTCAATAACAACTGTCTTCCTGGTTCTTTTCAAAGTACAGCTATATTCTTTATTGATTTGTATAGCTATAGCTGTGGTACAGTTATTCATGAGGCCGGCAGATCATGCCTGTAGCATGTTGATAACAATTACTAATCATGCATTAACTCTTCACAAGTCATTTACATCTACCATTTATGCATGAACAAACACTGCATCTAAGAACTTTGAAGCTGACAGGCTAATCCTTTTCACCACTGACTTGTATCTCAAATTTTAAAGGGCGGTATAATCCACAAAGGAAATGATGCTGGCACTAAATGTGTTCAGCCAAATAATTACACAGTCATCCAGTTTTATTGAAACAGAGGGGTAAAATGTGAGCATACGGGTTAAATGTGGATGCATACAAATAAGCATCTTTTGATTTAATTATTTCCAAATAACTTTCCGAAAGATTATCTTACAGGTAGAAAACGAGCCTGAGTAATTTTAAAGAAAGTTTTAGTTGGTCTTTTAACACTATTACGTGATTGTGTGCAAAATTTTTTTAAGGTACCACGCTGACTGTGGGTGTTATAAGGTGCAAGAAGAGTTTAAAGTTACTTCAATGTCACTAGTAAAATACTCCCACACAAGGAGAGGTGTTTCAGATGAGAGAACACTTTTTTTGACAGTTAAGATATTTCTCAGGCTGATTAAGCTGTCCATAGGAATATGCAGAACTTCACACAGCAATATTATTAATACTGGGTCCTAGGCTTACTTGCACAACAACAGAAACTATGAATTTAATCATTTTGGAGACTGTTTTTTAGGTTGAAACCTCTATAAGAATTTTCACCCACCGATATCAGCAGTGCAAATCTTATTGGCTTTGGTGACCTGGGATTAAACTTTAATCTCTTTGGCAATGACATTAGAGAACTGTAGAATCAACTACTATTCACATACACCTCCCTCTTTGGTGTTTGCATACAATATATGGATATCTGTATTCTAATATGGATACCCCTGCTTTCTATATTAATCAATCCTTTCAAGGATTACAGGACATGTACTCTGTTCTGTTGTTTTTTTTTCTCAGCTTTGGGGTCATTGCTACAATACTTTCTTTTTAGCAATAAGAGAGCGGCAGAAAAAAAGCTTGAAGTCATACACACAGCTTGACAGTGCTTTGCACGTGGAGCTCTGTCAGAAAAGGCATAGCTACATAGGAAATGCAAATAATAAAATGTGTAAGCCTGCAAGGAACATATGTTTTGGGCAACTTGTATGATCCCAATTTTCTGTATATCCATGACAGCAGTAAGACATGTGGCTGCTTCCTGTGAAGTACAGGCTTTATTAATATGATTATGTCTATTATGATCAATATATGACATTGCTGTTTTGACAAGCTATTTTGTATCAGATACATAAAGCCTTATACAGCCCAGGCTTATTACACTTACCAGTTTGAAGGGGCACATGTTTCTAATCATTTTCTCATTTAATTTTAATAAATGAGACACTTCATTGTACATGCAGCTCTCTCGAAAGTCTTCATTCTCAAGCCTCCACCAAGGCATAACAGTCTGAATTTGCCAGCATTCAGATCGACCCTGTAAGGATCATCTGTCACACTCGGTATCCGTAAAGGAGAGAGAGATGAGGGAACTGGAACATTAGGGTGGACAGACTATAATTTTCTTCATCTCTTTGTTATTTTGTTCGCTGCTGGGTTTGCTACTTTAAATTTCTGTATTTCAAAATGGAATGAAAATCACTAGTCTTTTCAAAAGGAAGGAAATCAGGTACCTTCAACAGTTCTGGTCATTGGTACCAGAAGGGAGAAACCTTTTATACCATGTACCTGTTTTGTCCCTATTTCCTGCAATGACCTGAGGATATATACCTCTTTACAATAGTAGAAAAGGAAGGAAGAACGAAGAGCTTTCAGCATTCTTTAGAAACTGGTCTTTCTTAGGAGCCCTGTAAACCTCTACAGCTTCTGGATGATCACCAAAGCCATCAAGATGTGACATGTGATTGAAATCAAACCCACCTGTAACTACAAAGGTTGCAGAACATGAAATCCTTTTTAAAATTATGTTTTCTAATTGTGTGAACTAAATCAACTCAATTTATAAGAAAAACTAGTTTGGTGAGCATTGAAACTAATGAAACCTGATTTCTAATCCATGTGGGTCTTGTGGCTGCCTGGCTTTTTAGCTGAATTAATCTGAAAGCTAAGGCATGGGTTCTTCTGTTAATAGAAATTTAAAAATACATATTCACTTTCCTGAAAAAAGCTTGGTAAAGGCTTTAATAAAATTTTGTCAGCTATTCAACATTAGGAGTTCTGTTTTTCAGTCATAATTCCTCCTCCAGTAAAGCAGATACTGTATGAATTAAATATGTTTGTGTTTAAAGAATTTATAATAGCTGTCTCCCAGGTGGGTTTTCTGATGTCTAGTAATCACTTTTGCCAGTCTGCTTGCTTTCTCACTTTTTTTCCTTCTGCAGGAACATTAGCTCAATCTGTCCTCCCAGACAGCTGTCTTTACAAAACATGCAGGACTTAATATCTCTGAGCTCTCTGCTTTTTTTGGTTTGTTGTTGTTGTTGTTTTTTTAAGGTGATATCAATCAGTTGAAAAAAATCAAAAGTTTGCAACAAGCTGTTTGAAACATGCACACATACAGAGTGTTATTACACAAAACTCATTACCTTAAGAAAGTAGACTAAAAAAAGCAATAAAACCAAAGAAATTCTATCCTGTACAGGTACAAAGTATCTTTTGTGTGACTGAAATGCAGAGCTGGACTGCTGGATCTTCAGATCTCCACGTTCCACCACTGCAAACTGAAGAAAGGACTGATGTCCCTGGGCTGATCACTAGGAAAAGTCTTGTTGTATTTTGCATATGGTTTACACAACTATTTTCTAGTGATCAGGATAATGTCTAAGATCAGGAATTCCTGGGAATTATTCCTGAATCAGAGAAATGAACATGGTTAGATGTTCTCAGCAGTGGACACAGCAGCAGCTGCAAGCAGAGGAAAGACAGCCAAGTACACCCCTGCACTCTGAAATACAATGAATGCTGAGACAGAAGGGGATCTGCCCTTATACATTCATTTACTAGTAAAACTTCTATTTTATTTACTTATTTCTCTTCAGTAGGATCTCTGAAATACAAAACATCACCAAAACCAATCAGCAGAACGCGGCCCATTACTCATGATCAACTGGCTTGCTGGTACAAGGCTTTTATAGGAGGCTTTTTTTCCCCAGTCCTTCCCATTTGGGCATTGCTAGGTCGGCTGGCGCTGCAGTAGGACATCTGAATGGCGTGCGGGCTGTCCTTCAACGTCCTGCACGCATGACAGCAAGTGCCGAGCAAGGGGGTGGCGTGAGCAGCGTGATTATTCTGTCCCTGCCGGCCTGCCAAGAAGGTGCTGCCAGGTAAGAAAGCAGCTGCCTGTGACCTTGGCCAGCTTTTATATGGTGAGAGGCGGGAGGAGAGGCCTTTTCCCACAGACCCTTCACTGCCAGCACTTGCTTGAGAGCTGACACCTATTCCATTTCTGTGCATGAAAAAAAATCAAGGCTTATTGAAATATTTCTTGTAGAGTTTGATATTATTTGTGAGGCGTAAGACACCTAAAGATACACCTAAAGATACTAAAGGTATCTTACCAAAGCAGCTCCTTTTTCTTGACTTTGTCACATATATCTCACTTTTATTAGTCATAGAAAGATATTAGCTGTATGCTTCTATTTAATGTGAACCTGAGGGGTGGATGGAATTCATTTCTATTTTATGCATTGTCCTGTTGAGTTACCGCAAATATTCATCACAACCGTAGCTGCATCAGGAGGCGCTTGCAAATGCCAGTGGATTTGAGAGAGCCCAAAGGAGGCGATTAGGTGCTTTGCGTACGAGAGGACGCAACAAGCAGCCGGGCTCGGCGGCTGCGGGAAGCAGCGTGCAGAAAGCGGAGCCTGCTGCGGCTGCAGTAGCTCAAGCTGCTGGTGCCGACAGTCATTTGTTCCTTTTGTTTGTTTATGCCAGTCCTTCTAGAACAACTACAGCATCCTGGTTTCTATTCCTGACATGAAGTTCAGAAGGGTTTTGAAAAAATAAGCTTACTTTCTTGCAGACAGTGTTATGGGAAGCCTCTGGGCTTTGCTTTCTGTTTCAGGAAACAAATTCACTTTGTTTCACTTGCAAGTTCCTGTGTTTGAGCTGGAAAACCTTGTCCTGAGAGACCTGTCGCCTTAAACTGACCCGTGGCAGTAGATTTTTGCATCCGCGTGCATGTATGCATATGCACACACACACACACACGTGTATATATATGGCAGCAGCAAATTCTGAAGGGCATGGGATTATGTTCAGAGCGTGTCCATAATTCGTTTAGGAGAGGAACGTTGCTCAGAAGGTGGAGCTGAGGGGTACCCGACATTTGGGCGTTACAGAACCAACACACCGCTTGCTGCCCGCCATGGCGCGTGGGCCAGGTCGCCTGCTCGCTCACTTCTCATT
>NW_010972576.1:4084335-4084716 GCF_000737465.1 Haliaeetus leucocephalus | reverse complement strand
CCGCCGCCGGCGTCGCCGCTCTCCCAGTGCCCATGTGCGGGCGGGAGGGCGGGCGGGACATGCTCACTGGGCGAGGACCGCGCCGAGGCTACCGCACATGCTCACTGGCCGCGGAAAAAGAGCACCGCGGGAGGTAAGGAGTCGCTCCGGCCGCCGGAGGAGCCGCGCTTTCGTTCCGTAGAGGGCCGTGAGATGGCTCGCCGCCGGCTGCCCGGTCGCCACAGGCTTTAATCGCGGTGTGTGTGGCGGGGTGTGGTGGGGAGGGTGGGTGCAAGGGTCCGGCCCGGGAGCTCCGTTCCCGCCGGGCGGCAGCCACCGAGGCCCCGTCAGCACCGAGGCCAGCGGCGGTGGCGGCGGGGCCCGGCCGCGGCGCTGGGGCCG
>NW_010972576.1:4014705-4084325 GCF_000737465.1 Haliaeetus leucocephalus | reverse complement strand
AGGCGGCGGCGGGGCTCGGGGGCGGGAAGCGGGCCGTGTGGGGGAGCCCCGCTCGTTTTCTCCTCACGCTCTCCCCGCCGTGCGCGGGCAGCGCTCGGCAGCACGGAGGCCGCTCCCTCCCCGGTGCTGGGGCCGGTGGGAGGCCTCCGACCGGGCCGGGGAGGCGAGGAGGCCGGGCGAGGGGTAGGGGACGGCGGGGGCAGCTCGGCGACCGTCACCGGCGCGGAGGGTGGTGGTGGTGGTGTGTGTGTGGGGGGGGTGTCTGCGTTTCCCGGGGGGGGCTGAAGCATCTCGGTGGGTGGCTCCCGGAGGTGGAGGGAGGGAGAGAGAGGCAGCCGCTGCTCCTTGAGACGAATTAAAAAACAAAATATAAAGCAAAGTGGAGAATGCAGCTGGTGCTGAGGCATCTGCGAGGTTTCCGCTGGCCCAGGGACGCGCCTGGGAATTATCTGTGGGATGGGAAACAAATGGAAAATGCCCGGGGTGTCGTGCGGCTGCGACTGGGTGCAGGTGGGGCCGAATCTGGCCGAACACAAACTCAGCTCCTGGCCTTTGGGGTACGCAGTTTTGCATGTGAGAAGTTAGAATCTTAAACTGAACGCGATGAATAAAGCACATTATTGTGGGTTGCGTTTAGTCATCTTTGCAAGGCCCTTTCAGTGCTGGCTCCGCAGCGAGAATACTTCCTGCAAAATAGTCATTCGTGCTTAAATTCTGTGCATAAAATTAAATTTGCAAGCCTTTCTCATAACTACCGTTATGAGATAGCATGATTGCTATCTTATCTGTGCAAGGTCATAGAGGGCTTGCAGTTCCCTGCCTTGTTAGATGACTGGTTGGTCACATTTAACCATATTTAATGCAGTTGATACATGACCTTTTTTGGTGAGGAATTCTGTTCCAAGTTTCTGTGGATTTTGAGTTAGACAGCCTTTGAAGGACATCGTGTTTACTTCTTAAACACACTGGAGCAAACTTGCACTTAAATCTGTTCCTCGCTGCCAGTCTCTTAACTTTGGGAAGCTGCTTGACTCTCAGAAAATTGCCCAAGTTGCTTGCATATAAGAGGTACAGCTCAACAGACTCTCTCTCCCAGGGCAACTAAGCTGAAACTTTTGAAAACAAGACCCAAACCCATTTGTTTACTTTTTGTAGGTATGTGTTCCCATTTGCCATATCTAGCCCTTTTAACATAAACTTCTTTCTTTTCTTTTGCCACAGACCAAAGGTTTCTCTGAAGCTTAATCTTCAGGATGAAGTTCTTACTAGCAGTTTTCTTTTTCATCTCGTTCTCCTTATGGGTTGAAGAAGTCTATTCCAAAGAGAAGTCTTCAAAGAAAGGAAAGGGGAAGAAGAAGCAATATCTATGTCCCTCGTATGTTTCTTGTTTCTTTTATGCTTTTGTATGGTGGCGGTCCTGCCCTATTTTTAACAGTGGAAATTATGTGACAATTGAAGTAGAAGGTGATGCTTTCTGCTGAAAGAACGGGGTTTGGGGTGGGAATGGGAGGAAGAGGGTTTGGCCAGCATCATAGCTAAGTTCTGTCACTGTGTATGTTTCTTCTGCAGCAGGTCCTCTGTTTTAATGAAAGGAAAAATCTAAGCCATAGTAAATTGTTTCCTTCTTTGTGGGGGTTTCCAGCCCAGTGTCTTGCTATTAATGGGACATGTAATGTAGTCCCATAGTGCTATGCTGTCTAGCATCGTGTTGCAGGTGTACTGAGAAAAGCAAGGAGGATGCAAAACTGTCATACTGAAATTCAGTTTCTGGTTAGCTTAGTTCTGTAAGAGAAGGCTTGTCCTACACATATTCTTATTGCATGTTGAATAGAACTAAGGTCTTCAGCATGTTCTGTCAATGATTTACAGTACTATAACATTTATGGAGGTGGATTGATTGTTGCTACAAAGCATGCCCTTACGGAATAATGTCTCTGTAAAAATACAGAAATTAAAATCTGTGATTGCCCAGTTGAATAGAGAATGTATTCTGGATACCTATGATTACTTGATGTTAAAAATACTCCCTCTTTATAATGCCTGTCGCGTTTTAGGTTGTGATCCATAGGTCATTGCAAAAGTTTTATTTGTGAGCACCTTTTTTGTCATTTTCTTGGCTAGTCTTGCTCATCTCTATAGTGTTATGGTGTAAATATCTGAGAAGATTGATGGAATATAGTAAGTTGGCAATAAGTGTAGAAAAGCGCTGTGTCTGAAATGATCAAATCGTTTAGACAAATTTAAACACATTTATTCTTTGACCATAAAAGAAGACGACTGGAAGATGAGACTGGCCATTCAACATTAATAGACTTTTTCCAAGCTAAAAAAAAAAAAAAAAAGAATAACAAGACAGAAGCAATGTTTGAATAATACTTTTTAAAGTTCGAACTCTACTTAAATATTGACAGTGATGTTTATTTGTAACCCAAACTTTTTAGAAAGTTTATATGTATGGTGAGTGCTTTCATTCTTTTTTTATATCAAGCCTAAAAAATGAGATGTATCCTTGGATCTGAATACTGTAAGAGGCAAGTCTCAAATGTGATCATGACTCATCTGAAATGACTCCTACCTATTCTGTCCCATTTGAATAGTTATGTTGAGCTCTGAATGGAGCTTTTGGTCTGAGCTACCATGAAGATTTGTAGCAAGGGGAGAAATGTCATAGTTCCCAGGACAGGGGTCAGCAGGGAAGTCCTGCGAAAGTGAGTTACGCAGCTGGAAACTGAATCCAGATCTTCCATCGTCTCACTGAAGCAGCCAGCATTTCCCCCTGTTCTTGACTTGGTCTTAATTAGAATTCAAAACATTGATGTAATTTTATCTTGATAAGTGGGTGGATTTTTTCTTTGTTTTTCTCTTAAGCACAGTATTTCTTGGTACCCTGTTCTTTTTGATATCAGTTGACGTTACAACCATTAATTATGATGTCATTTGCCACCAATATACTTGAAAAGCATTGAATAAATGCTATAATTTTTGAATTGATACTTTTACATTCCAGCCAATTGAAGCCTTCTGCAAAAATACTAGCAGAATCCAGTATTTGTCTGATGTATCACGTGTGCAGTGTTGCTAGCTAGAATTAATTGTTGTAGCGTAAGCCCTGTTGGATTTTCTGAATAATGAACAAGTTGTCTATATCTTACTTGGCTGAGGTTCACAGCTTGAGACCACTTGTAATAGCAGGGCTGCAGGACTGCTGTTTTTGTGGCTGGCATCTAGAAGACCTCTCACGTGAATGAGCAATGAAAGTCAGTTCTGTCTTGCAGAGAAATTATCTAATGCTCTCTTAACTCAGGCTACTGATGGCAAACTTTCATTCATCAGCATTTTTTTCATAATCATTCACAAAACCTCTTGACTTGGTGACGCTCCGTGTTATAAAAAAGGCTGCATACTCTCAATAACCTTTTTCCTGTGGAAAAAAAGTAAGGAATCTTTCCTCAGAAACAAACCAAAACACAATGCAGTGGAGTGGGAATTAACTGACACCATAAGGGTTGACCAAAAAGAATCTCAAAGTGGTTGAATGAAAAATTTACTAGTAAAGCACAAAAGAAATATTTTAGAAGAATGCCTTGTATCTTTTCTAAAGAAAAAAAAGCAGGATTTTGCATCATGTATAAAATTGAATGGTACAAATTCCTAATGAAAACATACATTTATAAGTTAAAATCTTAATCTACCTTTAATTTACATTGGTTACTGGTCCAATATAATTTAAAGCTTGATTGTAATGAATTATTGCTTTTTGTTTCCTTACAACATGTGAAAGCTAAATTTTACCCCCTCAGGAGAACAAAACCCCATACTAGTAATTATATAAGGAACAGTCTTCTCTTTACAAGCTTTATAATGAAATTCAAAGGTATGCAAATAATTTTCCAGGAAAGATTTATACTGAATCTGATGTTACTGCCTGAGTTCCTTAGTTTGATGTTAAGAAATGGATGGTTATAAGACTGGTTTGGGACTTCAGCGTGAATTTGTTTGTATGAAAACTGAGCATACTTGAACTTTTCCTTTTATGGCTCTCCAGAATACAAGCCTTTCGCCAAATGTGCCCCTCTGGCATGAAGTTAATTACTATTAGAACAAGCTGGAAACAAACTGATTAGAAACCCAATAAAAAGTTCATTATTGTCTCATAAGCAGATACTTGCTTCCTTCAATTAGGAAAGCTATTTTGTATCTTAGAACAAAACCTCTTACTTGTGATTATTCATAATGCTGTACTTCTCAGTGCATTGTTTGATAGTGGCTTGATTGGCCATCTGATTTTCATTTATTTCTGAAACTGTTTTTCCCAGCTTTTTTATCAAGGGTTTTCATGAAGCTGATGCTTAATCATTTGGTTCTTATTTGATGTAATGTTTGCTTAGAACAGATGTAAGATTTTACATCTTACAGTTAGATCATTTTCCTTCTTACCTCAGACTTTCCAAATGAAACACAGAGTAATTATACTTGTTTCTGATTCCTGATTGTTTGCTCATTAACAAAGAAATTGATATATTAGGGATAAAATCCTATAACAGGGAGTTTTGCAGCATAAATCTGAGAAGCTGGCTTCCACAGATGCATAGTGCAATAAAATATAAAGCTTTAGTGTAACAAAAGTCTTGCCTTTGGTCTCCATGGAAAATATATTAAAAAAAAAAAAGAAACAGGAACAGGTCCACCTCTTCAAGAAAAAAATTAAAAATTTTGTGGGTCACAGTCTTCTGTTAATAAAGCTTATTTTGAAATTCGCTATACTGAATACAGATGATTTCAGTATAGCTACAGATGGATTTAGTCACTTGATCTCTTTCTTGATCATAGACTACCCATCAGCTGTATTACCTCTGTTACTTCTTACTAACTTCATAATTCCTCATAACACCTGTTTCTGGTAAATATGTTGGACACTTTGCTGTGACTTTTTCTAAGAGTACTGCTGAAAAATGTTTTTCCTTTCGTTAAGTCATGATAAATACTTAGGGTTTTTTATGAAGTTTGAGCTTCTGCTGTTATCCCCACAATACTTAGTAGCCCAGAAGGTCTCTGCTCAAAGCTACTTGCAAGATCTCTAGACAAATGAAATTGTAAGGGAAGGGAAGTTTAGTTATGACAGTGTTAGAGAAGGCATAGAGTGTCAAATAGCAGCTTACAAAATCAGTTACAACTGTGCTCCTAATCACACCTATCCCTGTTAATTACAGTTTTAGTATGACTCAGCTGTTCACTTGCACGATGTTCGTTTCTGAAGATCTCACAGCGTCTCTAATGCTATGGCAATGCTAAGAGTATAACCTCAATCACTAAATCTCATTCTTTTATCTGGATAGCAAGACTGTGCTTTTAAAATAGCATCCCTCCTCACCTTTATGTGTTTTTCCACATGGAGATTTATGTCCATGTAGATGATTAACTAAATTCTCGATGATACCTATAGAGACTTTTTTATCCATAAAGCAGGAGTAGAAATCATATTTTGGCTTGTATTCAATAAAGCATATCAGCTACTTCAAAAACTGTGAAATGGCCCTCTAAGCCCTCCAGAAAACATGGCTTGTGCCATCTGCCAGGGCAGAAGCTTAGAAAGGTCACAGATGCCAAGGTTCAATAGACAGCTTCTTTTAAAAAATAACAGCAAAAGACAGTGGAACTGGGGAAAAAAGCCTTTGATGTGTTTAAAACATAGAGTTGTATGAAAGTCTGTCCTAAAATTTCTCTTGGTTAACTGTCAGCTTCTGACACGCTCTTCCCACAAAGACTAAAGAAGTTCAAAGTGTGTCTTGTATCTTGGATCCTCTCCACCTTCCCACAGACCTTTTTTAAATTATATCAAGCGTTTGGGTATACATGGCCTTTCTATCTGTAATATGTGATCATCCCCCGAACGTCAATGGTGGGAAAGTGGAATCATCTTTGTCTTTGTTCCCATCTTGTAGAAGACACTGTTGATAGTTTGTGAACATTCTCATTTGTAGGTGTGATGGGAGGGTTGATACAGTTTGTGGGAGAAGAAGGAATGAAGTTGAAAGACAAGCCTGAATTTGGTTCTGGAGGTAGTTACATCTCACAGTCATTCTGAAGATAAGTACATTGCAGAGCCCCGGTCTGGTTCCTATAAAAATTCTTTTGCCCCATAGTAACAGCAGTTGGTCAATGGTTTAATTATTCTGTAGCATGTAACTCTCATAGAAAGCCATGATCCTGGACAGATAGGGCCACATTCCAGGATGTTTGGGAATTTGTATTCACAGTCGATAAATGCACTGGGGAGTAAAAGATAAAGCTATATGAGCAAAACCTAAGTTATTTTGTAAAACAGTAATTAAGCATGGTAGGCTGGTTGTTGTTCAGTAATCCTCTCAGCGAGCAGCATTTACTCCATTCTGAACACTACGGTGATTGAGATGCTACAATCGTGTGGTAAAGTTACAGACTTTGTATTTCATATACAACCTCCAGACAGAAAATACTTGGATCTGCTGGTTAAATTACACCTCCTAAACCTAAGCACAAGGAAAACCATAGGCCTAAATTCTGTTCTCAGCTCCACTAAATGGATCTTATATAGGATGTATCTCCACTTACACTTTCCACTTATATCTCCACTTATACCACCATACACAAGGTGGTTGGCTTTTACTAAGATCCGTGCATTGTTTCAGTACTTACCTCATTTGGAATAAAGACTGGGACAAGGAACTGATGTGGATAAATTATTTTTAAAAAGTCTGTGGTTCTGCTTAGACATCTGAATGCTCATCGTGTTTCATGTCTGCATGCAGTATCAGGATATGGCAAGATGCCCGTTTTGCACAAAGGTCGCTTAGGTGGTAACTTCAGTAGGATGCAGAGGTGCCTAAGATAGGAGCAAACTAGCTAATTTTAAGAAAAGGAAGCATTGCTGTGAGCTTGCTGTGAGCAGTACTAGTCAGGCTGGATGAAGTACCATACTAACCTGGTTCTACTGGTTTGGGGGCTATCATCTCTGTGGCAGGCAGATGAATCAGCTTGGTTTTCTCAAGTTTAGGGAATAACAAGGCACTTCAGATTACCATATAAACACCCCTTAAGGTGTCCAACCCTGGCAATCCTGAGTGTGAAACCAAAGCTGGACTTAGAGGTTTAGACAAGGACTGAATTAGTGACACTAACTGAGTTATTCACATCATGCAATGTCAGGAAGGTTGCTTACATGCCCACATTAGGAGACTGTGTTCTTTGGTCTATCTACAACAGGAGGTGAAAGATGAGTTATTTCACCTCCACAATTCAGGGTTCACAATTCGAGGTGCCCAGTCTGGGCTTCTGTTTCAACTTCTGCTATGAAGGAACCTTTCTCTTTGTTCACCACACTGGATTACCTCCAAATTTAGGTACTGAGGTTACATATCTAATTTTAGGTGTTTAGCTGTCCGCTGCATTTGTGAGGACACATAAACAGTTATTCAGAGTTCCATAGTTTTAATGTAATTTGAGTGATACTACTTTGCTTTGGAGGCATTGTAATTATCCTCCCTAGTAATGGAGATGTCACCCGGTACGGTTTGAAAACGTAGCTATTAGGCATACTAGAGATCACAGACGTCACTCAGAAGAGTTATATAGTATCTCTTTGATTTGTATTAACCTGGTTTTGTGCTTTGAGTTATTGCACTCCAAAAATCAAGTGCCTGCAAATCAGAACACTGATTGTTTATATCAGAGAAATAGCACTTACGATATATGGTGAGATGACAGGTACTGTGTTTCCCAAAACTTATTTTTATCATTCTCAGATATACATTGCCATGTTTTATGACTAAAATGTCAGTTTCCATCACATAGATTAGATAAACTGTGCTAGAATCTATTGTTTCAGCATTATATAGGAAATTTTGCTGGAGATAACAGAACAGTGTGAGTTGGAGTATGTATTTTTATCTGTCAGACAGTAATCTAAAACTATGCAGGCAAAGCTTGATGCTAGATTATCCAAGCTATGTGCTCTAAGCAAACACCAACAATAGAATAAGCATGCTACCTGACTGTCTGGACTGCAGTGTGTTATGAAATGGCATGTGAATACGTCCCTGTGACATGCCTTTTTTTTTTTCCTGATTGTCATGCCATAAGTAAAAAGTATATTCATGTTCTCGTCTAAAATTAGAGATTCTTCAGCATAATGGGATCTTGATCTTAAGACTAGGGATCAGGGCAGTAGGTGAATGAATACAACAGCGAAGCTTCTCCTTCCCACTTGTGCAGAATATCATTTATATTCTTTTCTCCAGTCATCCTTCTGTAGCACTGTGTGTGATAAGGACTCATTGTACTTCAGTGAGCTCTGAGACTAAATGTCATGACAACCCATAGAGATATAATGTCTTCTGACACATTTGCTTAACACAAATGTAACGAAGCTATATAAATTTCAAACCAAGTGTAATATATGCTTCCTTTTGCCATGCATATCTGCTTATCTAAACTTCTGGATTTTGATTAGTGAATTATGAAAATAATTATCTGTTGCCATCAGCTGAAAATGTTAATCATGTTCTTCAAAGCAGTGATAAAATGTGTAGACCTGCAGTGGAAGAGGAGATGGACACCTTACTGCATGTCCTGTGAAATACAGTATTTAAAGTCATTATTTCATTCATCAGTGATACCAGAAGTAACCTCCCAAACACCAGAGAGAGGCTAGTCATATCACACACAGGTATTATGCTGAAAGACTAACTGTATTGGTTTTCTTTCTGGCTTTTGAGGACGCTGTTTGTAGAAGTGAGAACACTTTTGAGAATACTGTTTGTTTTTTCTTTCTTTGCAGAAAAAGAGAAATCATTCTTTGGCTTTGTTTTTTGGTTTTTGGGGTTTTTTTCCAAAATTTTTTGGGGGGCAAAATTCTTGTTAAGGCAAGAATTATTACTATTACTTGCTTTTAAATTCCATTTATAGCAAATGTGAGACTTCTGTTGCCTTACCCTTTGGTATTTACCATATCTTGCTTAGAACTCATCAATTACTATGAAGAATGCTACTGCATTTCCACTTAATGCTTTCCAGCAGCTCCACATACATTCAACACAAGTTGAAATAAATGTATTAAAATTACAACACAGACTGCAACTTTTCTAAGGGAAATCTTAGGCTAGTTATCAGCTTTTCAGAAATGTGAAAATTGTAGGTTGAATAAGAAAAATTGGTAAGTAACTTCTCAACTGGTGTGAGTGTTGTTATAAGGGAGTCAGACAGCATTCAGCAAATTGAAGTGCAGCTTCTTTTAGGAAGGGAGATCTCGGCTCAAAATCTTTTTCTCTTATGTAGTCTATGGATTTGCCTATTGTTAATTCATTCCAGAGCGGCCAATTAAGCAGGGGTGGTAGTGGCTTTAGGTAAATATCTTTGTGGCATGAATAGTCCCAACCTGTTCTCCAAGCACCGAACCCATCCCATTCATTGTTTCATTAAGTCATTCTGCTCATCTGTCACTTTGAAAGTGGCATAACCTCTTAACTCACCAAAACTACACATATGATGTATTGATTTGCGGGTGGAATTTAGGCATTTTGATCAGCAAGGCTCTCTGAAGGAAATCCAGTCCTTGTGACGATGTTTAGTCACATGAGTGCTATTCAATGATGGCAGTTCAGTGACAGCATGCTGTAAAAGACCACAGTAAAAAATATAACTGGCACTCAGCAGAGCTTTTTTCCAGTAGCTATTCTAACCAATTCATTCAAAGTCACCTTTAAAAAATACCAATTACTGACTCTCTGTGCTGCTTCTCCCAACTCAGAACAGCCAATGCTGTTGTATTTCACTTGGTTCTTATATAAATGAGGATAAATGTGTGTGCATTACACTTGTATGAGTTCAAAACAGTACCCAAAAACTTGCAGAAGGTGTGATCATGATGTTCTTTACCAGAAAGCAGTACTGCTGCCTGTTCTTCCCATCACTGTCTTCCCAGTGCAGTAAATCTCCCTTGCCTAATTCATGGATGACCTTTGAATAAACAGCATGAGCAGATATCTGTATTAACATATTTCTGCAGTGCAACTCAGATCTCACAAAACTACCACCTTATTCCTCGTACTTGAAGAGACAAATAAACGTGTCAGCTCTATTTGGCTTTCTTTTGCTGTTTGATGCTCACTCATTTAATTTCTTAGACTTTTTTCCTCTTTGCATTTTAGAAGCATCTGTATTTAATTTATGTGTCCATGTTATCCTGTGTGGTTCTGATTACCATCATCACTATTTAATGAACATCTTTGTATAATCCATAGCAGAAATTAAAAAAAAAATAGGATTTACTTTTGTTCATTAGTTGTTTGGTTTTGTCTTGATATTTCATTAATACTGGGCATATATGATTTAGAAAGAAATGCCTGTCTTAAGGAGACCCTCCTTTTATATAGTTTCTGTAGGCATCTGATGTAGATATTTTAGATGTTCAGATGTGTGACTTGCAAGGAAGCAATGCCATGAACCTTTTTGTATCAGATATAATAGTGTACAGAGTGTTTGCCTGCCTTTTTAATAGTTAAATGAACATTCTTTTCTGTCTTGTTCCTGCTACAAAATGGAAAATAATCTTAACATTTAACTTTATGTTTTCCTATTGTCCAATTAGTGGTAACTGCAAGAAAAGCATACAAAGCTGGTTTATGATATTTCTGTAGCAACCTGTTCATTGGTAAAGGTCATCGCTGAAAACTGAACACAAATTTCAAAATTACAGAAATAGAATAGAATAGAATAGAATAGAATATTTCAGTTGGAAGGGTTCTACAATGATCATCTAGTCCAACTGCCGGACCAATTCAGGAAATAAATTAGTTCTTTTGCATAATGATCCAAATCAAAGTCAAATATAAAAAGCTATAAACACAACCCTGGGAGAATTGTTTGAAGGTGAATTTATCAATTATTCGAAGGGGTTAGAACACCTATTGCTATTTAATCACTCTAATATTAAATTAGCAGAGGTTTATTGTCCACGGAATAAGGACATACTAGTGGAATTTCACATACATTACTAAAAGTAAAAACTTTCTTGTGTTATCAGTGGACCATTTATCTCTGGATAAGTTCTGACAGAACAAGTAGTTCACCTGTGTGGTTGTTAAATACCACAGAGGATTTAGTGCGTTTGCAAGAGATGGTTGGGGAATTATATACTGCAGCCACTGTACAATTTTTTCTCATCCTGTATGTTATAGTTTAAACTATACTCATGGATACACACTTTTTGGTAGCTGTATCTCTGGGTAGCCTTCAGAATTCATACTAATCCTGCTAATGACTGGTGGGTAGTCCGAAATTTCAAGGAGGGTTGAGTGGTTATTTACCATCGTAGCTGACTTTAGATATACTTTTCTCCTTCATGTATAATGTCAGGCAAATATGAGCAAATAGTTGAACAGATGTGCAGCTTTAGGTTTCAGAAATATCCTGAATACAATAAGGAAAACAGAAAACTGATTATTTTGTTTCTGAAGGATAATGCTCAAAGGGTATCAAGGAGACTAGAGAATAGAATGCAGTTATGTTTTCATAAACGGTTGACATGTTTTTAATAATAGGTAACTCCTTCATAGTTCTATTTATAAATATTTTAGCTGTTAAATGTTAACTGAGGAGATTAAATCTCATTGTGAAGGCATAGTAAGTGCTACCAAGGCAGCAGATCTTGTTCATTTGCTCCTGTTGTTTCCCTTATGGTTTGAGTTAAAACAGTTGATTTTAAAGGTGGGATTATTCATAAAAGCTCTGCAAGGGCTAGGATTTGGTCTCATCTCTGGTCTTCAATCAAATAGTGATATCATGCAATGGTGACAGTTATTAATTAATTAATTTATTTCCCAGTAGTCAATGAGGAAGATGCTACTATAATTGGACATCTTAAAATCAGGAGGTCTGATACATTCATACAACTCTTTTTTTTTAAACTGGCCAAAAGCCTTTTGGAGAGTTAATATTTTCTTCAGTAAATGTTTGGATAATGCAGAAGTCCCAGAGGACATGAAGGAAACTGAAGGATGAGAAGAAAACTAGCAGTGAACCAAGGTGTTATAAAGAATAACCCATAGGTCTGTCAAGCTGACATTGATATAGGAAAGAATAATGAAAAAAAGAAATTAAGCAGGGTAAAGGAGGCAACGACAGCTGATACTGATTATGGAAAACATTTGGGAAATAAACTGGATAATTTTTTAAAATATTTTCATACATTTGTTTGCTAGAGGTAATAGTGTTGATGCATATGACTTAGGCCTCTGTAGGGTCTTTGTCTTATTTTTATATGGCATTTTGGTTACTAAATTATAATGACAGAAAGTCAGCAGAGTAGTTGTCATAAAAAGGATGAAAAGTGATTACAAGACAGGATTCAAAATCAGAAAACACCGCTGAACAGCTTCTACAGACAACATACAAGTTCATTTACATGACATTATCAGCCTGCTAGGTGCTTAAAGTACATGGGGTGGGGACTTATGCACCCTTATTTCTTTTTATTACACTCAGTTTCATGTTACTCTTGTAGCTACATTGACCTGTCACAGGTTCTTTTTAATTTTAGCGGTGGTTTAACTCACAGCACAATAACAGCAAGGTAAATGGAGATGTTTAAATTCCCCCTGCAAAATCAGAGGAGAGTCCAAGGCCTCGTTTTCCATAAAAATGCTTTTATTAGCACTTGACAAGGAGATTATGCAATGGCTCCAGCTCTCGGTGGAATAGCTGGCGCTGGCATGCGAGAGCAGGAGACTGCCAAAAGCCTCTGCATGGTTTGGCACCTATGAAGTGGCTGTCAGTTTACTTATGTTCCTACTCTGACAGTCACTAAAAATAGTCCAGGTGGCTGCTTTCTACTGATGAAGAAATCATGTCCCTCTGGATATGTATGTTAGGAGGGAAGGGAACAATTAGTGAATTGCAGTTTATTTACTTCCAAGTTTAACAGTTAAAGCTATATAGGAGAGCTTTCATGTTTGTTATAGTTTCTTGAAAAATACTGAACTATCACAAAGAAAAGAAGGCTATCCAGTGTGGAACATGAAATACCGAACCTGTTTTGCTCCTGAAATGGCATTTATGGCATGACTTTAAAATGACTTAAGTTTAAGCACACAGTTATTTCTGTCTTAATAGTAACTGATGCACTTTTTTTTTTTTACAGCCAACAATCAGCTGAAGACCTTGCAAGAGTACCTGTTAATTCTACCAGCAATATCTTGAATAGGCTATTGCTCAGTTATGATCCCAGGATAAGGCCTAATTTCAAAGGTTTGTCAGATATTTCAGCCTTTTTTTTAATCTTTAGAATTTAACGTTTGCTCTTTTCACACCTAGAAAATTTATATAGAGATAATATTCACAACCTACATTTCTGTATTGTATTTTTTTTTAAATGGAAATTTCCCTAGATAGTGTGAAATTGCAGAAGGTACTTAACCTTTTGAGCTGAAAGGTAATATGTTAGGATTTCATGATCATAATAGTATGTGATGCTTTATTATCATCATTATTATTATTATTATTATTATTATTACTACTATTACTTTATAAAAGGTTTTTTAAAAATAGAATTAGATTTTATAGAATAAGTTTTTAAAATGTCTTTTTATCCCTACATTTTGGTTAGACTTTAGTGTTATCTCCACTTTACAGTATTTTAAAACATCAAAATTCTCTATAGACATCCTTTAAGATGACTTTATAAAATTAGGATCAGCAATATCACTATTTGGAAATGATACAGTTATTAAATCCTTTAAAGATATGTTAGTAATACAGCTTACATGCTTTGGGGTTTCAAATAGGTAATGAATTTAAACACTTTCTCTAAATTTAAAACGTCTCCCTGGTAGTCAGATGTAGGAATCTTCCAGGTAGGCAAATGTGATTTCCTTACATATGCAGAAAAGGTTGGAATATATATTCTCTGCAAAACCTCTAATAACTCATACAGCTCTAAGTTACACTTCCCAGGAATTAGATTATCTCCCTGCTGGAAAAAGACATAGACAATTTTATTGCATTACAGACACTGCAGTTTACATACATCAGTTCTTTCATTTTAAACCTTATATTTAGTTAAATGTACATTAAGAGATATTTTAACATGCATATCAATAGTTTGAGAAATTTGGAAATGTATAATCTTTATTGTGCTTTTGAAGAGACCATTTTCAGATGTTCTGTTTCACAGAGTTTTATAAATGTATTAAACTCAGTTCTCAGCAATTTTCCTGCTTCTTTCTGATTTTCTGTAGAATCATATTTATATGTTTTCAGCACGGAGCCTTGTCACAAAGAATAAATGTCCAGCCTCTGTTCTACCTGTTCTTCAGCATGATCAGCTTGTAATCACAAAGCATGTTGCAGATTTCTTTATATTTTTGATAACCCTGCTGGCAGTCTGGTAGGAATGAGGATGGAAGGAAAAGGGAGGACATGTAATGTTAACTCACAGGAAGGTGGAAGAAAAAGAACATTTTCTGACAAGTGGTTTGCCCATGTTGAAATGTTCCTCACACATGAGTGACTTTCTTGGATGGCACTTCCTATTCAAAACCGGAAGAGATAGTACACTCTTGGCTACTAGTGTGGTGGTGGGTGCTCTGTCACACACATCAGGCATTAAACAAAGTATTATGCTTATTGCATAACCAAAAGCATCATACTTAACTGGTCTGATTTAAAAAAACCCAACAAAACACAAACTGATTTAACTGAAAAAAAGTGAAATTTATCTTAGTGATTTTCTGGTGAACCAAGAGAATGAGTTTGAATTTATGTAAAATGTACACCAAAATATTTTATGCAGACGAGCAAACTATAAGATGAGTCATATATTACTTTGTACTGTATTTACTTACTCTGTGAAAATAGTCTTCATATATTCTTATATTTCTTTTGTTGCTGAAAATAGGAAGAAACCACTAAATTAAGTATTCGTAACAGTGTAAATGAGATCAGATACATGCATCTAATGTACATACTGACACTCAACATATAGGTGCTAAATAAAACTAGTGGACCATAATTAGTTCTCACAACCATCAGGCCACTTCTCCTTGCTTCGTGATAACTCTCTGTTAACACCAGATTAAATGACTGCCAATCAGTTCCCGCAGGGTGACAGAGGGCAAACGTAGCAGCTGTCACCCCATCCCTCTTCAACTACAGGAATCCTGGCTGTGGAGAAGAGGAAAAAATACAGGCCATCTTAATACCCTCACAGCTGCTGGCTTCTAGAAGTTTTTCTTGGCAAATTGGTAACCATTGTAAAATAGAGCAGCTTTCCAACCCTCTTGCACCAAGGTGAGATAGCTATGAAAGCTGCATGCAGCAATTTTTATCTGCCTGTATTCATACTTTACAGTTATGTACTTGACTTGCACAAAGAAGTATCCTCTTACAATATAAGTAAACGTCTCATCATAAATCATAAACAGGTAATTTGGGATGATAGATCATCATCATGACCTTGACAGTTAAAAGTGTCTGCTGCTAGAAATGTGAATTACCTCTATCCATTAAACCATGTGTGAAAGTAATACTGGACGGTGCATTCTGTGATAACAGAAAATCATGGAATTCAAAAATTATTCAAATTTGTCATCTGTAAAATGCTTTAAGCTTAGCACTCTGGACTAAGGATTTTTTTTTTTTCTGTTTTCTTATCACTAGGTTGAAAAGATTTTTTGTGATTTCTATTGGCTTTCAATGGAAGTAGATAAAACCACAGCTTTTGAAAACTGTTATATACTAACTTGAAAAGATAGAGTTGTATGACCCTATAAAAAAACATTTCACATTGTGATACCATTATAAAGGAGCTTTAAATGAAAGATAATGTACCTTTACTGGATTGTGCAGTTCACTAGAAATCTTTTTTTTTTTTTTTAAAGGAATTCCAGTCGATGTTGCAGTCAACATCTTCATTAACAGCTTTGGGTCAATTCAAGAGACAACTATGGTAAGACTGAAAGGAAATTAATATAGCACACACGGAGATTTTATTTTTAAATTAAATTTCAGGCTGAGCATTATGAACTACAAAGTAGAAATTATTGTTATGATCGTGGACACTGAGAACTGAGTTAATGAGGTTAGTGATAGACTTACTGCTCTTTATGCCATAAACCTATTAATCTATTTCACTCTATATTTGTCCACAGATTGTTATAGCTTTTAGAATTTGATGTATATGAAAGCAAATCCATGGTTTCTAAGATGCAAGAATTACACTTATTTCCATAATTTATTAAATTCGGGGGAAGAACATATTTGGTAGCATGAATTAAGTAATCTTCCTGAGAGTTAATATATAGGTTGCTTGGTGTATTACTAAAGAAAATACTAGGACTTTATATGAGGGAAAAAGAACATACATGCATAAGGCTGAAGCATACAGGTTCTCTGTTTTGTGTAGACCTGAGGATAGGAGTAAATTGTGGAGGAATAGAAGGAGAAAGACTAAAGGAGTAGACCATCAATGACCATACTCTTACTCCTGTTTATTTAATGTGTGAGAGAGATAAACTGAGGAGTGAGGTTTTTAAAAATGTGTTTCCAGTTCAGTCAGAAAATGTCAATATGTCAATAACAGCACCAAATAATCCTCATTACAATTTTGACTTTTATTGTTTCTTTAGGAAGTAAAATCTATTTCAAAATAAGAAGTCATTTCAGCAAAGCCCTTTCCAATATTTTGGCACTTGATTTTTTTTGCAATAGTATTTCCAATAAATACTATCAAAAATATTGCCAAAAAAATGACATGTAATTGTTGAAGATGTTCTGACCTGATCAGGGTTTTTCTTTTGTGTAAAAAAGAGGGGAGTACACCATGTCTCACCAGTACGTGGGAAGCCACAGCCAGGGCATGCACTCAGAGTGGGAGTTCTGACGTGCTCCCTGAGCATCCCATTTAGAAATAACTTTGGTGATCTGCTGCATCCAAAGCATTTAGGCAGTTTGCAAAATCAGGCTGCTTTTTTCAGTGCTGTGACTAAGGCAGCATTCCTACTCATAATGGCACAGAAGCAATAAACCATAATACAGCTAATAAATAATAAAACACCTTTTGTTGGTGGTGAAAGTAAGTACCCACTTAAAATTCAGAACCAGCTTACATGATACCCTAATGACATTTCAGTAGGACTGCAGAGCTGCTCAGAGTTAAACATATGTGATGGCTGAAACAGCTTTTGAACAGCTTGGCCAGAAATTTCTGTGTTATTAAGTAGGAGTGAATAAAGATTTAGATTTGATTGCAAATGATAGTCAGTGAACTAATGGCATTAGTGGGAAGTGATATTAAAACAAAGAATGTAGGTATGCTGAAGATACGCTGAGATTTATTTCTGAAAACAAAAAGGGGACTGAAGTTTAAAGAGGGGCAGGGAGGAAGAGCAGGAAAGTAGGAGTAAGATAACTGTCTAAGATGGCAGGTATATTAGGCCAGATGGCCCTTTCAAGTTTCTGAAATTTATTGCGTGCTCTTAAAAGTGACTTTTACAGAGCCTTTTTTACAATTCACTCAGATCCAAATAGTAACAAAACATGAATGTAAGGAGTGTGGTTCCCCCCCCAAATTAAATATGCTCTCTGCAGCAATGTACGTATGCCTGTCTGTGAATTCCTGATATGGTCACTCACAAATTTACTAGGATGTTCTATAAGTCACGCTCTCCTCCATATTTCAGAACTTCAGACACCATCCTTGCTTTAATTTATGCTTCTATTTAGATTTCTACATCCAGCCAATCACCATGATAGCTAAGCATGTTTATGTGAAGTGTGGATTACTTTTTGGTTGCCTTAATGTATCACAGGAAGTGCTGACAAAAGAAATGGTCAATCTGTTCTTCCACATAGCAGTTGGGAAACTATTCCTGCTGCAGTGGGTATTGGGTCCTATGGACATCAGGAACCACTGCCCTCTTGGGGATAGGCTGGTACTCGTCTTCAGATGGTCTGGGTAATGCATAAGATAGTAGAAGCAAGTCCCTTAAACTAGGAAAAAACTGTTACATCCAGAATCACAGGAAAAGTGTTTCCTGGAGCTGAGGCACTAAGTCTGTGAAGGACCAAAGGGGCCTCTTGCATTCAGAAAGGAGAGATATTTGCAGGCAATGACAGAACTGCTGAAAAAGGTCGGTCAGTGCTGGAGAAGAGAGTGGCTGTCTGCATCTCTACTGTCTCAGGCGTTTGTGTGAATCATGAGACATATTGATTTCTTGGCTGTCTCTAAAGTTACCAGAAGCTACTAAACTGGTTGGAGTGATATCATTACTGGTACCAAAATCTGTGAAATAATATATTTCTAAGTATTTCAGTTGATGAAGTATCATGATGATTCTTGGCTCTGGTGCCACTTCTGGCTATAATGGCTGAATTCATAGGTTTTTGCAAAATCTATGTGGGGGTAAAGCATCCTGTTTTAGCCATGCTAAAGGGACAATTCCTTCTTTTGGGTGACGGAACGGTGGGGAAAAATAACCATGGGTGCCAGGTGATTGGCAGTGAGGTGGTGGTAGAGGGCCCAACAAACAAATGTGTAGAGTGCCAGTGAGAAAAGGCCATTTGGCATGCTGATCTCCTTTTGTTCAGAAGGATGTTAAAAGAGATGCAGAAGGAAATATCTTCAACAAGATGTCCTGTATCCCACTCTTAGACCCTTCTCTGAAATAGCCAACTCTGGGCTTAATGTCTGGAACTTCTAACTAGTCAACAGGCTCCCACAGTGTCCCTCATCTTGACATCATGGTGGCTGGTTCTGATGGTTCCTCCCCTATTTCAGGAATCCCACAAAACTGTTTTCAATTATTTTTGCTTTCTGTCCTTCTGGTCCCATGACGATTGCATTCTTAGCTATGCAGTTGGCTCATCCTCAATAGGAAAGAGTAGAGATTACCTCCCACTGAGGTAGAGTCTACTTAGTTTTAAAAGAGAAGGGATTTTCTTTATAGAAAATTATTGACAGATTTGAAGTAATATTGGTTTGAAGTAAGATAGGACCCATAGGGTGGATCCTATGCCCAGAAGCCTGTATTGGTTTAATCAAGCCCTTGTGAAGAAACTGAAGGGCACATGTTTGCTCTGTGTCTAGAAAGGGTAGTGTTCATATTGTGTTGCTGAATACTCGAGAGAATGATGACTTTTTCCCACACATATCAAACAAGTTACCTGGAAAAACTAAACAAAAAATTAGTTAACTACAGAGAGAATAAGAATTTGTACAGGTAAAATGGGAAGAGCTTATACCAGGGTGGGTACCTTCCAATAAGCTCCCTTTATTTTGAATCCTGTCACTTGTTTCCTTCTAGCCCATTAGACTCCTTGTCTAGGATCCTCATGCTAACTCTGCTTCTGATTTTGCAGATGTTTTTTTAGACTGCAGATTTGTGGGATAATATGGTGATTATGCCACATTTAGAAACTGTTATAGACTGGATGACCAGTCAAGGATTCCTAGGGAAAGATGCTTTCTGGTATAAATACCCATAGGCCTATAATATTTTAGCTGTGCTGATAATCTGTCTACAGAATCTGTATTCAAGGTTTGTACTTGCAGCGTAACCTTTCTTCACTGACTCAAATGGCAAAACACCACTTCCTCCTTCTTTACTTTAAAACCTTGCAGAAAGGTCTTTTTAATATTTATGTATATAAAGGAAAATTCAGTTTCCTTGTTTTAATCTTAAAGATGCCATTTTCTACTTTATTAAAAGACAGTGCTATTATGCTTCTTTTCTTTGTATGAGTGCAGTTCATGTAGAAAAAACTTTTCATGATCTTCTGTGTGCTCCAGTTTGCAGAGAGTGATGTATTGGCTATGCCTGGTTTCTGGCCTGAGGAGTTTTTCTGGCCACATGCCCACTGTTTAGTAGGTTTCATTTTAAATATTTCCTAGAATGCCTTCCCTTTCAACCTCTCTGAGAACAACTTGCGTTCTGTTGGAGTTTCATGGGAAAACAAAGCCCTGTAGAATCCTTCTGTGATTCTTTTTACCTGCCAGGTTCCTCCTAGCTCTAACGCTGATAAATGTCTCTTCCACCCCCTGCCCCTAGTTTCAAGCTTTTTAATTGCTGTTATGGGTTTGTGTGGTGGGGTTTGTGTAGTGGGGGAGGGGCTGCAGGGGTGGCTCCTGTGAGAAGCTGCTAGAAGCTTCCCTGGCTCTGAGTCAGACCCACCTCTGCCCAGGCCGAGCCCGTCAGCGACGGTGGTAGCGCCTCTGGGAGAACAGATTTAGGAAGGGGAACCGGCAGTGAGTAAGGGGATTGGAATGTGAGAGGAACCCCTCTGCAGACACCGAGGTCAGTGAGGAAGGAGGGGAGGAGGTGCGCCGGAGGAGGGGATGCCCCTGCAGCCCCTGGTGAGACGGCAGGCTGTGTGTCCCCAGCCCACGGAGGGGAGCAGGGGAGCAGATGCCCACCTGCAGCCCGGGGAGGACCCCAGGCCAGAGCAGGGGGATGCCCCCCAAGATGGCCAGGACTCCATGGGAAGACCCACGCTGCAGCAGTCTGTGCCTGAAGGACTGCGGCCTGAGGAAGGGATCCACGCTGGAGCAGTTCATGAAGAACTGCAGCCCATGGGAAGGACTCATGTTGGAGAAGTTCATGGAGGACTTTCTCCCGTGGGAGGGACCCCACGCTGGAGCAGGGGAAGAGTGAGGAGTCCTCCCCCTAAGGAGGAAGGAGCAGCAGAGACAAGGTGTGATGAACTGACCCCAACCCCCATTCCCCGTCCCCCTGCGCCGCTGGGGAGGAGGAGGTAGAGAGAAACGGGAGTGGGGTTGAGCCAGGAAGGAGGGACAGGTGGGGTGAAGGTGTTTTAAGATTTGGTTTTACTTCCCATTATCCTTGTTTTGATTTGATCGGTAGTAAATTAAATTGATTTTGTTTCTTCCCCAAGCTGAGTCTGTTTTTTGCCCGTGACCATAAGTGGTGAGTGATCCCTCCCTGTCCTTGTCTTGACTCACGAGCTTTTCTTTGTATTTTCTCCTTCTCATCCTACCCGGGCTGGAGTGGGAGGACTGAGTGAGCAGCTTTGTGGTGCTTTGTTACCAGCTGGGCTTAAACCACGACAATTGCTATTTGACTCTCCTTTATTATAAAATGCTGATCATTCTGCAATATTTAAAGAATGTTTGTAAAATGTATAGGAGGAAGACCATGTGCTTCATGCAGACCACTTCTTCAACCCGTTGAACCTAACTGTAGTGCACATACTGAATCTTAAAATTCGTTGCCAAAATTTGAGAGAACTGGTTGCAGACTTCTTTCAAAATAGATTTTTACCAGATCATAATCTATACTGCTACCAGATGCTGTAATAGTTCATATTCTTCTAAGAAGAGCCCTTCTGCACATCATTGTCTGGCTAACCGCAGTTTTGTATCCTGACATCTCTTTGCTTCCTTCTACATTTTCTGTATTGTCTCAAGTATGTGGTGGCCTTTCTCTCCAAGTACTCCCTGTCATAAGTTTCTAGTCCTTTAGGTAGGTCTGAACCTACCTATTTTAGGTTAATGGGATTTTTCTTCCATTTACTTAAATGGGAACAGAATCAAGTTCTTAAAATGTCACAACGTCCTGTTGTTTGGTATATTTAAGTTCATTTGTAAGAGAGCAAGGAAGGAAATAAAATAGCATCCACCTGATCTTACTGCCAATTCTTATTTTGCCAGTGCATTCTGCTTTTCAGTGATATAAACATCTCCTTCTGAATGGTTAAGCTGAAGGCAAGTGGTAGACACTGCTTATCATTTGCCTATGGCTTTGAGAAGGCATCTTATTTTGTTAAAACTAGGGTAGTGCAGTTGTTTATGGGGAAATTACTTTTGGTGTAATGAATAGTGTAATGCTTGTGAGCATGAACGGTATGCAGTATTTATCTCATATGGTTTAAAGTAATTGTTTTCACTGAGACAAGAAGTGCATATGGAATGGGAACTTCAACAAGAAGCAAGTAAAGTAAATTTTCAATTATATACGTAAAATTGAAAAAATGCTTTCTGAGATAATGACCTGAATTCCCTCCTGTTCTGAAGCTTCTCTATGAGAGCCTTCCAGTACGAAGTCATTTCATGTTAACTATTATTTTATACTTCTTCTTTACTTTGACAAGATAATATAGGTCTTTGTATAAATCAGAGTCAGACTACATATTTTTTCAAAAACAAACTGCCAGCCAGTAACATCTCTCAGAACTATGCTTATTAATAAATATTGCCTCAGTTCTTTCTACTTAGTTTTGATGCTTTGTTTTTCCTTACAATGCAGTAAAGCAAAATATTACACAGTATAGCGTAATAAAGAAATACCTGGGCTAATCTGACTGGTGGACTGGATGTGGGAGAGTGGGCACCGTATTCCAATTAATGGGATAAATCAACAGGGTAAATTATTCTGCATGAGGTCTTAGCCAAGTGAACTCCTTGCTGGAGTTAGCATGACTTTCTCAACATGGCATTTGCTTTGGGCTGTAACTGTATACGTTGCAGTACAGCAGAAGACAACTCACATTGTATCAACAGAAGAACGTGTAAGAAAGAGGGCACTAATGTGTAAAATAAACAACTTTATAAAATCAGACTGTTATGCAGAATACATTGACAAACCAAAAATATGTTGAGAACTCACTGATTTCTAGCATTTTGCTGTAATTGTAAAGCAGTAGCAGTGTTTTCACTGTTTTAAAAGAAGCAGCCTTTATCTCGGGATGCTTGGTACCTAATAGACAATTATGAAGAAACAAAACACACCATAGAAGACAACTAGAATGACTGGAGATAGAAGTTATCTTACATATAGAATTTTGGTTTATTTGTGGTTTTTTTTTTTTACTTTATTTTGACAATACCTTTATTCTTTTTCTGTATGTGATCTGCCTAGTTTACATATACATAAAAAAGAGGCACTGACTTAAATGTAAATGTAAAAAGCAAAAAGACTTAGAGGTAAGACTGAAAAATCATAACTGACATACTGGGTCAGATTTTTCCTTTGGATGCACACAGCTTTCACTAAGGACAGAACAACATGTGGGTATCGTTTTGCCCTGAGACACATGCTACTCCAATTCCCAAAGGCAAAATTAGGTTCTCACTGAGCATGGCTCTACTACTGTCCATCCTTAAGCGAGAGTCCTGCTGAATCCAGAAGGAAGTTTCCTCTGTGTAAAGCCTTGATTTTGTCTCTTTGAGACCTATTCTGTTTCTGCTTTCATACAGGCTACCTCAGTACTTGTGTCGCAAGCTGGCATCAGTTTGCCTCATTTACCAAAATAGTCCCAAATAACTGTTACAGGGTCTGAAGCTGTATTCTGGGTGTGTAGTGTAAAATCTATTATCTACCTGGTCTGTTCTTTGCTTTTATAGTGTAATATTTTGCCATCAGTGTGCCACTTAACCTAAATGGAGAATAAGCTGGAATTTACACTCACAGAATATCCTGACAGAAGTGATAACCGAGCCTGCTGCCTGCAGCAGTTTAGGGTAGTAGAGCTATGGCCTCCCTCTGCCCTGGTGCATGCTTTTCTCTGCGCCTAGGAAACGGGGCTACTATCAAGGGGATGCAAAAATGATTCGGGGGGGACAGTTTGGTCCTTTTTTTAAAGAAAGTTACTATATTCAAAACATGAGTGAGACACCATCTACCTATTTGTAGTAAAGTCTATTAACCTTAACACTTATTAATGTCATTTGAACAGTGATGACCATCTTTGTGATAGAAAAATCAGGGCATAAATTGTTGTTCTCTTCAGAGTCTGATAGAATCATTTTCTTTCCCCGTGGGTTTTTGGCTAGAGTTTTGGCTAGTCTAATATTTATGTATTCTTCCCATCAGGATTATAGAGTCAACATCTTTCTAAGACAGAAGTGGAATGACCCCAGACTCAAACTGCCCAATGATTGGAGAGGTTCAGATACGCTGACAGTGGACCCAACTATGTTTAAATGTCTTTGGAAGCCAGACTTATTCTTTGCAAATGAAAAAAATGCTAACTTCCATGATGTCACACAAGAAAATATCCTTCTTTTTATATTTCGGGATGGAGATGTCCTAGTCAGCATGAGGTATTTTATAGATATATTACTACTGTTTTTTCAAATGACTTGATATGAGATATATATGCTGTGTTAGACTTAGTAATGTAATACAGTTTATGACTAATATTTACATTTATATGACAGTTTGTAAACAATACTACAATAAATTAAATGTGTGTAAAGAAATCAGATGAAGATGTTTTAAAACTTGTCAGTTGATAGCACAGCAGGTACGAGAAATTTGAAGTGTATGTACGTTTTTATGTCATGTTAAGCTAACACATTAAGTAAACTAGTATTATTGGAAGCAAAATTTAAACCCTTTTGATAATTGCTTAGATTCCTGGAAGCACAATGAAATGGATAAGATATCTGAAGTAAAGCCTTCAGCAAAACAATATAATTTGCACACCACTTGAATTTCTATGTCAGCTAAAGAAAATGATGATTACTTACTAATGGTATAGGGAAAGGCAGAAATTACAAAATTTGTGAATATAAATTTTTTGTAAAAGTACTGGGACATAATCCTGATTAAGTTCTGTGCCTTACTGGATGTAGTTTTTTTCAGAAGACCCCAAAATATTGTTTAATTTCATTGCAATTAATGCATACTTTTTCGTGGTTTCACTTGGTTTATCGAAGGTATACACCATGCCATAAAAATAATCATCCACTGAAAATAGCAAATTGGTTGATTAAAAAGGATGTCACAGTGAATTACAGATCTGGAGAGTTAATAGACACAATGATTTGTAGAGATTAGGCTCAGTTTCCTAACAGTGAGTGAATTTTCTTCTGGTGTGAATTGGAACATATTGCCCTGATAGAGGAAAAAATGATTACCTGAATATACTGCAACTTTACCGTTAAGAGGGAATCACTTCTGAAGTTATGGTCACATGACCTATTTCGTCCTGGACTAGAATTGGCTAGAAAAAAGAAAGAAGGTGGGAGACTCTGGGTTCTTTTTTGCCCCTTCCAAATAAGGATGAGAAAACTCAGTCTCAAGACTTTTGCAGATATTGATCAGAAAAGAAAATATGTTGGGCAATCAAAGCATTTAATTTGGCTCACTCTGAAGGTCCTGGTTCTGATTTCAGTTGTTCCTGTAGCAGGTTTTGAAGTCTGTAGAAATTAATATTTCAAAATAGAAAATCACTTTCAGCTATAAAAGAAACTTCTCATTTGAAACAGCAAATGTTAAATGAAACATTGATACTTTTTTCAAATATTTTTTGAGGTTGCAGCTGTTCATAAATGAGCTTATTTCGGGCAATAGGTTAGATTAGTGAATAGTGAATATTGAGTTAATACTAATAGAAGGGTTTCTGGTGGAAAAATTCTTCTCTGTAACTTCCAAATAACATAACCAAATTCAGTAAAGTTTGAAATTGATGTTGTCCTCTAAAAATATTCTGTGGATTTTAATAATACACTATCTTCATAAATTATATGTATGCAGGTAAGATTAATTTTTTGAGGCACTGAGGTTTGGTGACATGCTACTAAGATTTTAATTTTTAAAAATATATAATTGCGATGCCTTGTATTTTCAGTTTACAGAGATATTACCCATATAAACGAATCTCCAGTTATCAAAATATGTGAATGATAAAATGTATGTGAGAGAAAGCTGTTGCCTGCATAAACAGCTAAGAATTAGGAAACTGAATGTAGGAGTAAACAGCTGGTGCTTACATGAGGGGAAGTGAGCAGTAGAGTCCCACAGAAAAATCTCTTCTGGGTCCTGTGCTGTTCAACATAAATCATCTTGAAAACTGAATTGGCAGGCACTTTTGATGATGCCAAAATATTCAGGATAGTAAAGGTAAGAGAAAACAGTGAGAATTACAAATTAATCTAATGACTAGGCAACAAGGTATGAGATGAAATTCAGTGTAAATAACTGAAAATTATGCATGTGGGAAATAATTATTTTAACTTTATATAAAAACTGATTGGTTTTGAGGTGGTTATTACCAGCTAGGAAAACACCCTTTGGGTAATAATGGCTAGTTCTCTGAAAATGTCAGCTAATGGCTCTGTACTGGTTGAGAAAGTGAATTGAATTCTAGGAAGTATTAGGGATTAAAGAGAATGTCATGCCACTGTATAAATTCATGCTATACTTGCATCTTGAATACAAGGTGCAGTTCTGGTCTTCCCACTGCAAGAAGGCAGGCAAGTATGGTCAAAGGCATGGAACAGCATCCTTGTGAATAACAGCTAAGCAAAGCAGAACTTTTCACACTAGAAAAAACAAGATAATTGAGGTGGTAGCACAGAGGTCTCTATATCATGAATAGCACAGAGAGAATGGATGGACATTGATTTTTCACCTTCTTTTCCAGTAAAAGAACTATGAGACAGGCTCCAGATAGATAAAAGTAAATGATTAGAGTGTGTGCAGCTTAGCTACGGCATTCCTTGCTGCAGGATGCTGTGCATGATTAAAGTTGACACGGATTCCAGAAAGCAACTGAAAGCAGAGCAGCTTCTTGGAGGCAAAAAAAATCTGTCGAGGTTCCTTAAATACTGAAGCATCACTTCTGGTTTAGGAAGTCCTTGAGGTGCAGCTTTTGGGAGACTGCTGGATATCTGGTGAAATATAATTTCCTGATTGCTGTAGTGTCATAGTCTTCTTCAGGAGTCTGCCGTTGGCCACTGCTGGAGACAGGACTCTGTTCTGTATGGAACTTTGGTTTAGTTATTTTTATGACTTACATGTATTTTGTCATGTATTAGTAGTTCTCTAATTTGTGAACTACTGTGTGTTTAAAACTCTCTATAAAAATTTATTATTGGACTACCAGAGATAGCTCAATTTCAAACTGCTATTTATTATAAGTTTAATTAATTTTTTCTGCTATTTTAGAAGCTGAAAACAAACACCTGTGATTTTTTTTCTTATTGCCATCTACTACTTACATGGCAGCTCAAACTGTTTTTAAATTCAATTTCTGTATTTTCAGATTGTCTATTACTCTGTCATGCCCTTTGGACTTGACCTTGTTTCCTATGGATACACAGCGCTGCAAGATGCAATTGGAAAGCTGTATGTAAATCAGTCTGTGCATAAAAACAGTTGCCTTCTAGGCATGCCTGAGAATCAAACAAAAAATGATCAATTCTGTATTGCTCATGTCAACATTTTTAATGAATCTTGAAATTAATATTCACTGGTTCCTACCAATGTACTTCTCCCTATCAAAAATGTTTCTTACGGTTATGACACCAGACACTCTATTTTTAGCTTTTGCTATCAAACATAATGACAACTGATGAGTTTTATAAAAACATTTACAATAAACTTAATAAAATGGAAACACATATCATTTGGAAAAAAGAATCCATGGTTTTCCAGGTAGTTTTAACTTCCACAACCTGTGTTGCTTTGTAGGTTGTTGGGGTCCAATTTATCCCCTTGAACTGATGATGCATGGTATCATTTTAAACTTGTTTGATACGGTACCAAAGGAAAAGTATTTGATGCCAATACATTGAGAGCATTTAGTATGAAACCTTTTGAAAGTGGTTTCAAGGTGTGTTGTGGATGTAGTCAGGCATCTCTCCCTTACCAATCCTTCCCTGGTCTCTAGGTGATTTGATTTTATGAAGGGACAGGCAGGTCTCACCTCTGAAGGGCTTCATGCCATGCTGGAAGTTGCAGCCAAAATGTTTCTGAAACCCATCTTCTTTCCTGCCCTCCAAGTGCAAGGGAGCCTACTCAATTACAGCCTTTTCCCAACATTCTGACCCCTGGTGATCCCACTTTCATTGTAATTTTTTTTTTTTCTGAGTAAGGACAAGCATGGAGCAGAGAGAAGGAAGGTGGCTTGCTCTGGCCAGCTCCTGGACAAAAACTTTGTTCAGTTGTTACTCCACCAGGTCTGGTGGGGAAGGTGCTGTCAGGGAAGGGAAGACAAAAGTGAAGAAACAGCAAGGTTAATCAAAGCTGAGCAGGGCATCCCAGTGGGGACAACGGTAATAATAATATTAATAATGATACCAGAGCTTTACAATTTTGTCATTGATTGCCAGCATTTACCTTTAGAACGGTAGTATGTCCATAGTAGTTTTGCCCATCACTAATATGTATGTACATGAGCTAAAGTAAACTCTTATAGTAAACCCAAATCAGTTTGGGGTTAAACTGGAATTAGATGGTAATATTAATGGAAGTTTGCTCAAGCTTTCTCAGTCTGGGTTGCTTTACAAGCATTGCAGGGCATAGTTATTCAAGGAAGAGCTACTCATAAAAAAATTATCAGTAACTTTATTTAAACAACCTTATTGTCTCTCTCCATGCTAAATTGATATATTCAAATTCAGGAGGAATTTGCTCCTTTAGAAAGGCAGTGTGCACTAAACTTTCTTCTTTCTACCTTTTAATTCAGTTGACAAAAGTAAGAATGGTACCCATGACTTTCTGTCTGTCCCTCCAGTTCCAGCAGTGGGCTTGCTTTCCCTGTTAGCCATTGGCAGTTTTATTCTACTTAAGTTATTTTCAACTCAATATTTTATTTCTAGTTGCTAGATTTCCAAAAGGAAAAAGGCCACCAGTTTTTACTAAGCTGTTCTTGTGTCTGCAGTTATGATACCCAGTTCCCTATAGACAAAAATTTCACTGTCCAGTAATTGTTACTATAAAGGATCTTGGCAGTTTTGTGATTTGCTGTGTGTTGTAAGGGGGTGAGACTGATTTTATGAATGAAGCATTAAAACATCTAATTTTTTTTTATATTATCTTCCATCATGGAGTTTTGAGACATTGTGATTTTTATAAAGTTGTGAATCTTACAGAAGTTAGCTTATAAACGATTTACCTTTTTTAGTCACAGCTGTTTTTCAAAGGTAAAAAAAATAATCTAATGCCTCCAGAAAAAAGAATAGTTCTTTACACAATTTTCAGAGGCTTTGAATTGCAAAACGCTGCATTCCAACTCCCATTCTTTTTGTTTCCCCATCTCTGTTCCCATTTAACACACATTATCTCTGTTTGAATTAAGTTAATCCTTAATAAACAGAAGGTAGCAGAAAAATGGCATGTAAAATCATAATTATGATTATGCATATTTAATCAATATTGCTTTATGCTTGAATATTGTGAGCTTACCTTTCACTGCCTCTCACTTGGTGGTGTTGTATGTATCATGATTTAGACACTCACATGTATGCTGAAGCCTGTCCATACTCAGGAGATCATGAAGGCACTGAACTGATTTCAGTAGGACTACATATCTAAATTCCTGGTCAAGTATTTCCTGAATGGCAATGCTTTCATGAATCAGGGCCTTTAATCTGAACAACTAAGCAGAAAGGTTGTTTTACACAAAACCCAAGATTCATCACAGTAATTGAGTTGTTAAATTCTTTTGAAGTTACTAGGACTTGTGAGTGCTATTAAAGCTCAGTATATTTTTCGTGCTTTGCTGAAGTAGAGTATGAATGAGTACGAAGACTTCAAAGCTGTGGAGAACAGAGCTTTGCTTGCTTTGTTTAAACAGTAAGCACTGTAACAAACACCTGTTAATCAGTGTAATATTGCTGATAATGTAATGTTCCACCCACCAAGTCCTAATTTAGGCCTACATAAAAATTCAGTTGTGGATTATTTAATTTTTGTATTTAGTTCTTTGAACAGGATATAGAAAGAAAAAGAGTGAAAGAAATACAATACATGTATGCTAGATTTTCTTGCAGAGCTTACTCTGATTGAGATGGTTCTTTAAACGATTATTATTATTTTGTTCTTGTAGTTGGTTACACAACTGATGACTTACGGTTTATCTGGCAGTCTGGAGATCCTGTACAGCTGGAGAAAATTGCTCTGCCTCAGTTTGATATTAAAAAGGAGGATATCGAATATGGTAACTGTACCAAGTACTATAAAGGCACAGGTAGGTAATATAAGTAATTTCCTTGGTAAAAAACTTAAAGCTTCCTTCAATTACTGTTTATAGTTAATGGTTAATATTCCTGTTCATGCCTTACATTTCATGGGATAAAATAGATTACTTTTAACTAACAAGTAGTTCATATAATAGTAACTATCATATGTGATTACTGCAAACTAATTCAAATGTAGAAACATCTAGGTTGAAGATGAGATTAAATGTTTGTCTTGGTTTTGCTTACATGTCTTGTGATCTTACTAGCACCATTTTGTTTCTATAGTCCTAATACCCATTTATGCTTGTAAGTGTCTAACTTTTCGGAAAGGATGTTCACATAGAATTATGCCAGTTGCAGCAATGTAGGATGATTTTGGTTTTCTGGTCCAACTTTTGTTCCAGAATTGGATAGTATTAGAGTGTAACTTCACATGCTTCACCCTGCAGGTTCTTCCTTTCTCTAAGTGTTTTGGAAAGTCTGTCATTATAGAAAGCTGCTTACAATCTTTGGCCCTGTATTTATTTCATCCTATGATTATCTTCTGAGTTTAGGCACAAATTTATCCAATGATTTTTGTACTCTGGCTTCTAATGATTTATCTTTTCCACCTTGATTGATTCCTGCTTATAATTATATCCAAAGTACTCACATACTGTGGCAACCACAAGACTTTCTACAAGAAGAGAAGTCAGCAGGGTGTATTTTAGTGAGTGCTCTTACATCATATGAATACACCTCCCATTAAAACTCAGTGAGGATGGCTGTGGTGCTGCAGCTTCTGAGGATCCCCTGCAAGTTTCTCATTGACTATTCAGCTGAAGTTGAGGGTCTGTTACTTGCAGTTACTTCTGAGCTAGATCCCAAGTCTGAAGAGATCTCAAGTAACCTTAGGAGATCTCAGAGTTAAAGAATTTAACTTGAAAAAGATAATGAAAATTGAAATGGGGTTTGTTTTTTAACTGCAAAATGAGGGAGTTCTTAGCCTAACTGCATAACTCAGCATCCCAGGTGATTTACCTTTTGTAATAATATGAAATTAGCTCTCCTCAGGAAAATTCTGCATTTGTGAAAGCACAACTAACAATTGGCAGTGATTGCATTCAAATCTAAGTCAGGATATGGTAGAAGCTTACTTAGCAGTGAGAAAAATATTTTATTCTTTATTAAACAATGAATTTACTGAAAAAAATAGGCTGTAAAGTAGTGAAATGTTAAAGGATTGGATCTTGCAATTCCAAAATAAAAGTTATACAAATGGAAAAGTTGGAATACTTACATTCTCTCTGAGGGAAAAAGGAAATACTTACTCAAGATTGCTATCTTGTTATTGAAGTTATCATGATCATTTTGAGTTTTGCCCTAAATCTAAAATTAAACATCTAAAAAGTCTTTCGATATTTTAGGTATTTTTAGGAACCTTAAAGAAAAAAATCTAAGAATTGTACACTTTACCATTAAACAGGAAGGAAAATCAGTAGTGTTCTCTCAAGTTTCGGCACCTTGTGACCACAAGTTGAAATGACACTGTGCAAAATGCTCAGTAAAATGGTCACATTGTGTGTGTGTGTATGTGATTTGAACATTGAAGAAAGAACGTGAGAGAACCATCGGAGGGGGTAGAGTGACAACATGAAGTTTTTTAAAGTTTTCCTAATTCTTTTATTGTGAATCCTTTTTGTTTAAAAATTAAGAACATCCATGCTAATCTCATAATCAAGACTGGAATTAATGCTTCATTAATGTGAATGGAATATTTTAGTACTCTGAAGTATTTTTAAAGGGTGTTTTCAGTAATCAGTATTTGTTTGATTTACTTTAAATTCTTATATTGAAGGTATTTTAAAAAGCAGATTTTGCACACATAGTTAAAATTAATTCAGTTAAGGATTTCACAGGTAATCAAGAGGCAGTGTTGCATGTAGAAGATATTTTTCAAAATTATGGCCTATGTAGGAGATTCTTGCCAATTGCGAAGAACTTAATCTTTACTGCCAATTTACGTCAACTGAAGTTTTATCATACCTACCTAAGTAGAAAGAGGGTCAAGAAATTTGAGGTGACTTTTTGTGACAATAAATTGAATATTTAAATTTGCAAATTGCCTATTCTTTGTTTATCAATATGTATGACAGATCCAAATAGATCCTTGTGAGCTGAATGGTGAGAGCAGTAGATACTATTCTCTGTCTGATGAAAGATGATTCAAAGGCATGCAGAATGCATTTCTGGCATAAAGCAAACAAATAATGATTTTGAAGGTCATCCTTCATTTGAAAATAAAACCTAGGAGTATCTGGAAACTCTTCAGAAATTATAGAGGGGAAATTTGTCAGACAACAGATCATTGAAGAGGATAGAATGAACTATAAAATACTGTATAGTGTCTTATACCCAGAGAAATTTTTCCTTAATGTTTTATTGTTATGTTGTTTTGGTTATTGTATGCCCAAACAGCACTTTTAAGATAACTTATCATTCTATGGCACTTAATTGATAAAATATAGAAGATAAATAGATATATTTTTGACAGATTCTATCTTCTAAATCAGCTTTCCACCAACTTGATTGATGGATATAGACTGATCTGTATTTTGGAATTGTTGTAATATAACATAGGAATGCCTTTTTGTTGTGATAGAATAGTTTATGAAGTTGTTTTTACAATGCTATAGTGTTAATATTAACATAAAAATGCCAGGTCTACCAATTGAGTGAAAATGTGAACAGAATTTGTGTTCTGGTTATCGGACTTCCTGATCCATCTGTTATCTCCAGCAAAACCTCTAGTATCTGCAGCTTTATTTTTTATTGAATTCATCTTAACAGGTATCTTCTGAAATGTTTGTGTGCTTTAGATCCTCTTTTAAAAGATTTGAGGCAGTATTCCTTATTTTTAAAATTTACAGTATTTTTAGAGTCTTTTTTAAAAAGTCTCTACCAATTTTAGAAGTCACCTGTACCAGCTTTCAGTACTGGGGTAATCTCTGCTTAGTCACATTCAGATCACCTCTTTCCATTCTAAACTCTCTACGCTAATATTTCTTTATTCTATCTTTTGCACAAATTAATGCTAAGTAGGATTTTCAGATGAGCTTAAGCTAGTATGACTGCTAGACCCCATTAGTTTTATCTGGACTGCATCTTGAAGCCAGCATCAAGATGGGAGTCACTTTAACTGCCTGTTACTGATGCGCTGTGAAAAGGTGGAGGGTGCCTTACAGAGCACAGAGAGTACCACATGCCTGACCACACTTGGTGGTTATATAGATCTGTGTTTTGAACAGTATTTTTTTCAAATTGAACTCTTTGCATTTATAAAGAAAATCAAATCCTTGAACTTTTGCTCTTAACTTAAATAGAAAAAAAGCCTGGAAGATACGGATCGGAAGAGGTTGACCTGCAAAGCACATTAAACATTAACGCATTTATTTCTTTAAAGGTTATTACACTTGTGTAGAAGTAATCTTCACTTTAAGAAGACAAGTTGGATTTTACATGATGGGTGTTTATGCTCCTACACTGCTAATTGTTGTTCTGTCCTGGCTGTCATTTTGGATCAATCCTGATGCAAGTGCTGCAAGAGTCCCACTGGGTAACCTGCGTTTACGCATACCGTCACAATCCACTTTAACGCCATTGAGTCATTCTCAGTTGCTTTGACAACATGACACTGGACACTGAAAGCAACTTCACTTCCATTATCTGCTCATCATTTTCACTGAAACCTCCTCATTCCTAGTACTGTAAAATCCACCTCCACATTAAGACTTTGCTTGATAATGGTTCCAGCGTTTGTGTGATAAGCACACTGTCTCTGCTTCTCTCAACCCAGACAAATCTGATCTTATCCACGTTCAGGTGATGCTGCAGACACTGTGGCAATATGCAGTTTATAGGAAGTTGAACATTTGAATAATCAGTAAGAAATCAGGATGATGGGTAAGGCTCTACATAGCTACCCCTTGGAGGAGTTTTTCTGAATTAATAGAAACAGAATGATGACTGGAAGAGAATTAGCATCCTTGTTACCTGATTGGCTTTATTTCATTAGGGGCTCAGTTCATGCAAGTACTTCAGGCTCGTGCATTCATGCTGCTCAGCACCGCGCAGTATGCGGGCCCTTCATGTATTATGAAATAGTAAGACATGGAGTTAATCCAAACAATATTATCTTGACTAATTGGATTGTACATGGAACTCCAACTCTGGGGTGGCCAAACCTGCTGACCCCAAGAGCTCAATGATTCTCCTATTTGGATTCCCTTCCCCATGCCATGACCTCTCCTGCCCCATGCTCTGGCCCCCCCTGTGCTCCCCTTTTCCCTGGCACTCCCACCTCCCCAAGTCCATACTCTCCAAATCTTTTCCATGTCCCAGGAGGTTCAGTGCACCTGTTTCCAAGACCCCAGGGGTGCAGTTGCAGAATCCCTCCAGCCACCTGCCTTCCTCAGAAACTACTCACCCACACTTGGACCTCCACACCCCCACAGGACATGACTCCTGTGCAGCTTCACGTGCATGAATGTGTGTCGATAAGCATGGGAGACCCTTGGAGTCAGGACCTGCCACATCACCTTACCAATCTGTGTCTGTGATCTGCAGAGTCTTACAGCAGTGGGTAGCTGAAATCCCTGTTAAGAGCTAGCTGGAGCAGGAACGGTGCTGAGTTTTGTTAGGTGGAAAAGCATCCATGTACCCCTGGCCTGAGCCCCATTACTCCCATCTCAGGTCACCTACCATGCCTAGTCCTCCTCCAGTGATATGACAGGCAAAATAAACTAAGAGCCGCAAAACCCCCACAATTTAAGAAGGATGTGAAGGTCCTTGAATGCATCCAGAGGAGGGCAACAAGCTGGTGAAAGGGCTGGAGGAAATGTCCTGTGAGGAGCGGCTGAGGGCTTTGGGCTTGTCTAGTTTGGAGAAAAGGAGGCTGAGGGGCGACCTCATTGCTCTCTACAACTTCCTAAGGAGGGGATGTGGAGAGGAAGGTGCTGATCTCTTCTCCCTGGTATCCAGTGACAGGACACGTGGGAATGGTTCACAGCTGCACCAGGGGAGGTTTAGACTGGACATTAGGAAGCATTTCTTTACCGAGAGGTGGTCAGACACTGGAACAGGCTTCCTTGAGAGGTGGTCGATGCCCCAAGTCTGTCAGTGTTCAAGAGGCATTTGGGCAATGCCCTTAGTAACATGCTTTAGCTTTTGGGCAGCCCCAAATTGGTCAGGCAGTTGTACTGGATGATCGTTCTAGGTCCTTTCCAACTGAAATAGTCTATTCTATTGTAAAATCTGGAGAGCCGTGACTGGAGTGCTACTTCTGGCTTGTGAACCACAGTTGACTACCTTGCTCTGATTAAATGTAACAAACCCACTATTTCATTATATTTATTGTATCTTTTTTCTAGGGGTCTATTTCAGAATACAAATCAGGTGGGGGTTTTTTTGACCTTTAAAAATATTAATAGTTACTTGGGGAGGAGTCACAATCTGTATTAGTTTGATAGCAAGTAACAAATATAATTTCTTACCTTGAGAAGTAGCAAGGATTCATTCCATAATGGGAAACACAAGACATTTTAAGAAAAGAAGTGTGGGGAAAATGTAGCTTGCATTAAAATAAAAAGATAGAAGCAAGAACTGGAAATATTTTTCATATAGTGAGCTCCAATATGATCAAAACCTGACCTGTATTTCCACTTTTATCATCCTGCACTTCAAATAGCCAACCAGGTAGGCTTATTAATTAGATTTATAAGAGGCATAGTGCTGATTTATGTAACATGGATGTCTTTGTGACTAAACATGCATGCTTATTTATTGTTTGTTTCATTTATTGTAAGTGTTTATTGGCTCCTTTTATGTATTAGCATTTCAGAAATAGTGCATTTTCAAAGGTACTAACCATTGGCCTGGCTATGTGACTTTTCCTGAATCCCCAGAGAAGCAAAAAACCTTAAATCTGACAATCCTTTAGTCATGAGTCAGTATTTAGTAACGCAAGTTGTTAACACTGTCACTGGGGTAAGAGTTATGTGTCTCCAATTTGAAGGAGGGCAACAAACTTGCTCTTCTAGCTACATCCTTGAGATAGTTGACCTTGAAATCTAACAAGATTAACATGTGTGTGTAAAATGAATGATATCTAATCCCAAGAAAGTGTTACCAATGGCCTCTACACTCTCAAAGGCTAGATACAGATCTCATCAGATGAGAAGCTACTACAGATTTACTTAATATCTTAATGCAGTCATCCCTACAGTTAAGTATAGTGGGCCACTGCTCCCCATGGCAAGGCATCTCGGAAGTTTCCAGGTGATTTAGGAATACCAGACACTTTGCAAGCCAGTAAGCAGAATATGTTTTTGTAGACTGATTGATGTTCTGGGAAAAGGATGTTTGTTTGAAGAAAAAGCCTGTGTCCATGTAGGAACTGAATAAGTTGCAAGCCCTGTTTATACCTGTCTCATTTCACCCAACTAGATCATCTGGTGGTAGGGAAGTCCACAAAGGACTGGTGTCTGGACAGCTGTGGCTATGCAACACAAAGGCTGATACCACTGAATGCTTCTGTCTAATTAGATGCTTGTATTTCACCTTTTAATGAGCCCAATGGGACTGTCCTCAGTTCTTCACAGGTGGAAAGCGTGCCAGCATCCATTTAAAAAATTCCTTTCTTTCCTTCACTGCCATGTGATCCCCAAAGGGAGTAAGATCTTCCGTGGAGCTGTAGGGATCTGAAGGGATATCAGACTTCTGTGCCCCCGCAGCGGCCTGATGGCATGGAGCAGTAGTCCAGAGTGCAGACGGGGGGGTACAACAGGGTAACTAAAAGCTTGGAGTAGTGATCAGAGATATATTCCCCACGTACAAAGGACAGCTAGGTCTGCAGCCGGGCATGCCCCTCCCCCCACCGTCACTCCTGTCCTCAGATCTGTCTTAGTTCTAGTTATTTCATTTTATAAAATCGTAACAAATGTAGGGTCTTGAAGGAAAGATGTAAAGATACATGTTAAAACTGTAGTATGAAGAAGGATTGGCAAGATTATGTCTTTTAGTTTATGAAGTTTAATGAGAGAAGAGAATGTATTAGAGATACCAAATTATAAGGAAAGCAGGACAGAATATTACCTTTTTCAATAACATTAGTGAGATGAAGCCAGATATTTTTGAAGCAGTAATATAAACCAGAAAATGCTATTTTATACAGCACATAATTAATCTGTGGAATTCACTGCCAGGAGATAGTGCTGAGGCCAGTAAGTTTGATGGATTCAAAAACGGGAGATTTATTTATCTGGCAGCATGTGCTGAAGTGCTTTGCTGGACTGACACTTTCAGATATTATCCACATGTAACCTTAGGTAGAATTTTTAAAATAGTAGCTCGGTACAATCATGCTTTAGTCTGGGAGCTGACTAACCTTACTGAGAAGCTAAACTTTGCCATCAAGAAGGATGCCACACTAGGGGCAAAAATGCAGAGGTATTTCCTAGAAAGGCCAACTTTCCCTTTACTTTGCAAGGGTGGAGGAAGGAGCTCTGTCCCTTCTCTTTCGTGCTCCCTGAGAAGAAAAGGGGGATTTTTTTGTTTCTTTTTGAAAAAAAAATAAAAATAAGTAATCTTGCAGTTTAATTGTTCATTCTCCTCACTCAAGTTTGAGCCTTGAGCTTTGGATTGTGTTAGGTAGGTACCTAGTGCAGCTGCTGCCAGAGGTGCAATTTACAACTCTGGTGCTACGGTCTCCAAGGCCATGCCAACTCTGATCTGGCAGCAAATGGTTGCTTAGTAGAGTATTTCTGTGCTTCCATCTCATTTTATTGTTACCTTGGAAACCTAGAAGTTTCTCAAACTCTGAGAATGAACTTTTCATCCTAGGAACCCAGACAAATGGAAATTAGCGGCAGGTCACCATGACCTCAATTGCTCCACTAAAATCTTTTCAGCCAGTAGAATTTGTAAGTTATTTTTGTAAAATTAAATCCAAGATTGTAAGATCTAGTATTTTAAGCTCTACGAAGTGGTTGTACAAATGTTTTCAGCACCAAGCATGGAAGTAATACTTGCATATTAAGATAGTAAGCATTTTTAAAGTTAGCAAGAAAAAAATTACAATATTCAAGACGTTGAGCCATATCATTGGCTAATTTGGTTATTCAGTGTAAGGATAGAGACTGCCATTCAGAAGTCGAGCATAGACATGCGTGGTACTTGATACAGTATACTGTTAGAGAGCAAACAGCAAGCTGGGCATAGGCAGAAGTGTCCTGTATATGTTAAGAGGCAATACAGCCTTATTAGTACTTGTTATTGCAGTTCCTTATGATCCATAATTAGTGTTCATCCCCAGACAGCTGGTGTTGGTCAGTGAAAATAATTTTTTTTAAAAGGGGACTATTCTATGCTCACTTTCTGTCCTTATGGGAATGTTTGTACTTGAATGCTTCCGATACAGTAGATGGAAAATAGACCAGAGTGGACACTGAGGATTGTCTATTCAGTATTTGCCATGTCATTCTGATCTGAGATAGCACATCTGGCCATTCTGTGTTATCCCAATGGACAAAAAAATCCAGCTTTGCAATGATACGTTGATATTACACATTTTAAATAAAACGTCATAAAATTTTGTATTTTAAAATCGTATGACTGTAATAATTTCTTTATACTTTCTTTTCAGTGTTTTAGCAGCTAGTAAATTGCCCATTTGAGATTAATACCAAATAAAGTATCATATCAATCTTATTAAAATCCAAATGGGAACAGTAGCAAAAGAACGATGTGTTATTTATGATCAACTAGAATTGAATACTTTCATAGGCCAATACAGATACTTACAGTTTTATTAAGATTTTCACATCCTCAGTTACTTAAAATGGATCTGAAGAAAATGATCTGTCTATGAATTACAAAATTTTTCATGTTTTGGATAGCACATGCGACCAATATAAGAAATGTAACATTTTCTTTAGACACCAATTACATTTCATGAAGCCACCCACTCATAACTAAAGATTTTTATCATTAGCATTCACAAAACCAAAATGCAACATTCTGAACTGGGAGGTTGAACTAAGTTTTGTGCACGTGACAGCCATTTCTAAAGTTAGCTTTTTCTAAATGTCCATGCTACTATTTCCATTTCATAGGAGCCTGTGGGAAATCTTTCTTTGAGATCAGGCTTATATTTTGTCTCTTATGATGTGAGCCTTGTGTTGATGGTGACATTTGGAAGCCTTGTTAGGAGAAATACTTGTTGAAACCCAGTTTGACGTTGAGTGTGACCTTTCAGCAGTCTTTGCAGATGCGGGTGTTTTTCATGATAAGGCCTTCCTGAAACACACTTTATCTAGAAAGCTTACTCTAGATCCTGGAAGCTTGGATAGGGAATGTTTGTAGACCCTCAATCGCCTCAGTGTTTTCATCTTCACAGTGAATTGGGAACACAGACTTTTTAATGTGCTGATACAGCTTTGCTCTTCAGCAAAAACTTTTAAGTAGCATATATTTCTCTTCCATCTTCCCAGACTAAGATGCACATTGTAAGGTATGTCTTTGGAAAGCCCATTTCCCAACTGTGTGATGGGGTAGGAAAACCACAGCAACAAGTTTAGCCTCACTTACTTGTTTCTCTGTTTATAAAATGAAGGTAGTCATTATTAATAATTCATCATTAACTTCAATGTCCTGCCTAAGTATTCAGTTTAACTTGTTCATTGACTGAAGGCATGTGCACTTTGTATACCTGCTGCACCGACCACATTGTGAAGTCCCATTCACTGTTACAAAACATCATTCAGTATTGTCTGTTTCAGAGGAAGAGCACAGCCAGTGTCAATAAGGGTAAGTTTTCTTTAATCAATATATTGTTTTTCTTTTTGTAGGTATTTTCTCAGTGCTCAGCTTGGCATCTGAATGTACCACTCTTGCTGCTGAGCTTCCCAAAGTGTCTTACGTGAAGGCCTTAGATGTCTGGCTGATTGTTTGCCTTCTCTTTGGGTTTGCGTCCCTGGTGGAGTACGCTGTGGTTCAGGTAATGCTAAACAATCCAAAGAGAATTGAAGCCGAAAAAGCAAAGATTGCCAAGGCAGAGCAAGTGGAAGGAAAGGGTGGAAATGCTGCCAAGAAGAACACTGTGAATGGCACAGGGACTCCTGTCCACATCAGCACTTTACAGGTAGGAGCTGCGAAGCTGTGTATGCAAAATCAGCATTATCCTCTATTAGCACAATTCCAGGAATATACTGTCATAATAGTTTTGGATAATGCTTAACCTTAGAAGTGGCCAAGGCATTAAAAACATGCTGGTAATTAATAGCTACCAGTCTGACCAATTGGTCCCTAGTGATTTGGGGTTAGATGTACTAAATGAAAAATTTGCTTTTAATATCCCAGCGCCATGGTTGCTGCTGAGCTTCAGGTAAATAAAGTAGCAAGCAGCTTTACAGTTGCTATTTTTCTCATAATAAATAGCAGCTGTCAAACTGTAACTATTCAGAGGACAGTAGTCTTAATCAATATTTGCTGAGAGCATACTCGAATAACACCCGTCTCATTGCTTACCCCGGGATGGCCACAGCTGTGCCGCATTGCATGTCAAGCATCTCTGAAGCCAGGGATCCAGAAGTCTTGGTATTTGTAAACAAAAGACAGGTCTGTTTGTCTGTCAAACAGTTCCTGCATTTCTTGTGTTGCCAGATAGAGTTTATGGGTAAATTGGTCAGATCTCATTATGCGGGTAAAGATGACATGTACATCTTCACTGAGGCCAAAGTTTTCCATCATGTTGCTAAATTCCTGGTGTTGTAAAACTCCTCATTTGTGCTCCAAGAGTTATCAGACATCCCAGGCCAACTGCCCTCAGTCCTGAGGGATATTTAATTGACATTTATTCCACAGAAGAAAATACGTTATGCTACAATATGTGGAATATGAATTTGGCTTATAGTTTTCAATGACTCAGCAATTTTGATGTATAAAAAAAAGCTATTAGGCCAGATCCAAGTGATAATTTTGGTAATGTACAATATGATTTTAATGTTTCTTTAAGGAGGAAGTAGTTTATGCCAGAATGGCGGAAACCCTGTCCTAGTATCAAGCTGGCATTGCCCCATAACTGATTACCCCCAGTTCAGAGGAGCTGCCGATATCGCAGAGCGATGCACTTAACTACCATAATTCTCATCTGGTAGAAGAGTCATCTGGGAACTGTTTTGGCAGGCAACCAGGCTCAGCTTAGAGCAAGCCCATGACTGCTTTGACTTGTGTCACAAGTAATTCCCCAAGCTCAGGCAACGTGGGAACTGAGTAGAAAAAGATGGCTCCACTACAGTTTTGCTTCCCCTGAACTGAATGTGATATTTTTGTGTTCAGCAATTTGCAGGTCCCAAATGTAGCCATTTCTTGTGACAAAATAGTTGCAACAGTCCAGCAGAGCAGCATAAAATCTGTTTATTCCTATTTCAAGTACTTAACAAGTGTAAGCGTTCAGCTTGATCAATGACAAGATTCACAAAAAACTACAGTTTTCAGTAGTGTGAACAAAACCAAATTGTTAAATTACTGACTCTCCTCAGTGTGTACACCCTTTAAGGTACTTGCCATTGTCATAGCCATAAGGAGAATAAAATGTTACCTTTTATCACCTGCGCTATCCTATCATCTTTTAATAATTTTTTTTCAAGAAGGCAAGTTTGGGTGTACAGTACATTTTAAGACTTAGAGGAAGGGGAGTTGCTGTCCACCAAGATTAAGCAACATTCCCCATGAGAAGGTTTTTAAGATTCAGACCTCAGTCTGCCCTCCCCAGATCTTGAAGTGTCTCCCCTCCGCAATCTTGCAATGTCAACTCCAGCATCTCATGTTTGACCTGCACTTTCCAGGGTCTTCCCAATTTGTTATCAGAGACCTTTAACATTCCAATATGTATAATTTCTGCAACAATAATCCATATTGGATTTATATGGCATCCTGGGTATGCATAGCTTCTGATGATCTTTATGCAGAGTTACAAAACATTTGTTTACCGAGACATAGTGGAAATACGTTTTCATTGCTGTAAAAGCTGGTCATGTGGCTGAGTGGTCTCCTCCCTTCACGGCTAGTGATCCAGCTTGTATCCAGCCACCTGCTTTGAAATACAGCTTACCTGAGGAGGGATGTCCTGGGCTGGTAATTTCTGGGAAGATCACCAAGCTGAGATAGAGAAAGGTCCCAGACTGATGAATCATTTGACATCAGGATGTGGTAGGACAGTGATGCTAGATTTTATATATTTGAATGCTATAAATCTGCCTAGCTGAAAACTCCCTCTCTGAACCAGCTGCCTTGTAGGAGTACTTTGAAAGTTCTCAGCCCTGGAGAAGCCTGTATTAAACTCCTAAATCCAAACAGGTCTAAATCTTTCGGTAGCTCTGACTTCTAATCCAAAACTAGGCCTCCCCCACAAAATTTGGATTGCTCCCATAAAGACCTAGGAATGATCAAGTAGAGAATGCATTTGTCATATGACAAATATGCGAGGGAGGGAAACATTAAAGAAACAGGTAATGGAAAAAAAATGTATGTTGAAAGGCATAAAGAATATGAAACAAAAAGAGTCCAGAGAGCTGTCCCAGAACTTTAGGAGCTGTTTCTCATCAGGGTCATGTAGGATTGTGTGTGAGGAGAGAGAAAATACTGTGCTAAATGTCTGGAAAGACTTAGGTGAACCAATGTATAGCTTTAGGAGAAAAGGACAACTTAGAACTATATCCCTGAAATGAGTGTGCATCATGTAGAAATGTTCAAAGATGTTCTCTTTCCACATAGGAGGTGATACTAAGGCAAAAGTGACTGAGAGTGTAGCTGGAAATCTCACCATAGGTGAGCTTGAAACAGTGGATAGACCAGATGGGACTCAAAGGTAAAGCCAACAGGAAAGACCTGGAAGCAGAAGACTCCATGTGGGGAAAAACAAAGAGCTTGAATAATTGCATTTATAAGTGTTTCTCCAGCTTAAATGAAGCACTTATTTATTATGAGACATTAACTGAATGGAGCTGATACATATCTGTAAGTTATTAGAGGGGAATCAAGTTTAAAAAGAGAAATTACTTTATTTCACTTTAAAATGCCCCCAATCCCAATGCCAGGCCAGTTTGCCAGTGTTCCCCAAGCAGCAAGTTGCGCTCTTGCTGCCTCTTGCAGCCATGCAGCATCACAGCAGTGATGTCTCTGCAGGAGGTTTGGAGAAGGGGCTGGTATGTAAGGTACAGGGGGCTTGCTGGCGTGGGAAGGTCCCAGTCGTGGGAAGGATCAGGAGGAGCGCAGAGAAGCACGTGGGGCGGTCAGGTATCCCTGGTTCCAGCCCTCATGGAACAACTTGTTTTCATGTGTTTGCTCCATTTGTGAAAGATAAAAATGGCATCTGGTCTGGAGACTTGGCAAGTTTAATATTAGTAAAAAACAAGCCATAACAAAAACACATGATCATACTTAAAAATACAAGTACCTATTGTTCCTTTTTTATGACAAGGAAATGGATAAAGGGGTAAACTTCTCAGTATATCCTAAACATTAAAAGCTTGATGCCATTTGTAATTGAAGGTGAGGAGAAGAGATCCCCTGTAACAGAACCTGTAAGGGCCCACCTGGAAGTTTTCAGTGGAAGGCACTTTAGGCATTGTGTCAGCAGAGTCGGTGATCATGACCGATAAGTCACCAACAGCGACAGTGAAGATGAAAACAATGCTCACAATGTGCCAATCACCCAAAGATGGAGAAAGGCTTCCATGGATGCATAGCTACTTCTCCTCTCTACCAAATCCTGGGTACTGGCTGACATGAAAGCTGTATGTTGCCAGTATACACCAAGCCCCTGAGTCCATGCTTTATGACTCATGCCCCCTTCAGCAAAAAACCTTGAAATGTCAGTGCCATTTTAAGCCCTGAGGTTTAGTGATACGACTGACTGATTAAAGTCAAGTGGTCCATCTGGCAAGATCACCCTGAATCTGTAGAAAAAAAGAGAAAATTCAACATAAGCACTTCTGATGTGTTTTCTCTAGGAGCGGCAATGGCTATGCATTTACAGACAAGAAGCCATGAGAAAGTACAGTTTGGCTCCCTTAGCTCATAGCGGCTGCAAGTAGATACTGTTCTAAGCAGGGGAGAAAATTATACAACTTGGTGGTAACTGCTGGCACTGGCTTTTTATTGGGAACCCTCAGTAGGAGTTTGTGTGTGTTTCCTAGCAATGCAACATCATACAGTGAGAAAAACAAGCAAAAAGGAAAATGTTTTGGAGATGAATCAGTATCTTTTTGCTTTCACTGGTGGTGTGATTACAGGGAGAGATTGCACTGTTAACTATAACAACACCCCTTGATTTGAAAAGTCACATTTTCATCAAGCCCATTTATAGAAGCTGTCCCCCACAGATAATGTACTGATGACTGGAGAGAACATTTGCTAAAAGAATGGTTCTGGCGTATGATGAATAGTGCTATGCAAGTGGTGGTAAGAGCTCTAAACCCAGTTATTTTTAAAAAGAAGTAGTGCTATTGCTTGCCTTATCTTGTTGGAGCCACAGCTAAGGTCTGAAACCTGGTATAGGTTAGGTTAATCTCTACTGATTTATAATATACCTGACCACTGGTGGTGGCCTGTGATGACCTGATATTCCCATATTTTCTTTTCCCCTCGAGTAGCACTCCAGACTCAGATTTTTCTTGCAGAACCACCAGAAACGCAGTTTACATTTTATCTTGTACACAAACCCACAGGCTGCAGTCTATTTTAATAGCTCCTGACAGCATTTCAGGTACAGAGTAGGTACTTTCTGCTCTAGTGACTCACATATCCGACCTTGGAGATAATTCAGAACATGACTGTAAAAAGGCCCCAAGCAATCTGCTTTGAGCAGGGGGTTGGACTAGATGGTCTCCAGAGGTCCCTGCCAACCTCAGCTATGCTGTGATTCTGTGATATTTTATGTATAAATATTTTTGTGCTGTACTTTGCAAGGAATATTTTGAATGTGATAGCAAATTCCTGCTGAGCTGCACCAGAAAATATACTCAGTCTGAATACACACTAATGCTAAACAAGCATTACTTTATTGATGATCTACATCTGTCATTATGGCAAGAGCAAGAGAAGAGTGCAAAGCAAGTGCAAGAAAGATTAATGACGGAGTTTGTTAGAAAACTCCTCCTTCATCTTGTGTGGAAGACTCTTACACAACTGGCAGCACTAGTGACAGATCTGCATGCCAAAAAGAGGTTGGGTGCAACAGAAGAGATGATTTTATGGCAGAGAAGATGTGCTGTGTAGGGCAGAGAATGCTGCATTACAGTAGGGAGGCACTTCAGCCTGAGGGGCACATGCTGAGCTTGAGAGGCTGCCAGTGCTATAGCATGTTTGAAGCTTCGCTAGAAATTATGGACAATACATTTCTGCTGTCAAAAATTCTTGAATCCAAAATGATGGCATTTTATATTACACTTCATTCTGATGGATAAAGAGGACTTGATCACAAGATGAACAGTCAATTGAAAAGGATCTTTATTCTATTTGCACAAAACAAATGTAGTCGAGTCCTGGTATTTTTGGTGCTGTGAAAGGACAGATTTCACAAATTTGAAAACTATGTTTTCTCATCTGGGTGGAAGAATTTAAACAAAAAATATGAATGATGCTGGTGAGCTATATAACAATATATATAGCTGTTCAAAACAGCTACAGACCAGAAAGGAAGTTATACTAATTTAAAAAACCCCAGCAAACAGCACAATTGGAAACAAACTCCCCAAAGACTGAAAACTACCTCAGCTTCAAGCATTTTTCCTTTCTTCTCACTGGCAAATGGAGAAGCTGATAGCAGTTAATGTAAGCTGAAATTCAGAAAGTAGGTGTAGATAATAGGTGTAGGTAACAAAAGGGATATATGGTTAGCGTAACTGAGGGCAATAGGAAGTTACCTTGCATGTATAGCACAAATACAAAAACCAGTAACAAGAGTATTGGTCCAATACTAGATAGAGATGCTGTAAGTATCAAGTATCAGCAGAAAAGGCAAGAGTGTTGCACAGATATTCTGCTCTGTGTTTGGGGAAAAGCCAGGTACATTCAATCAGATGATGAAATGGCTTTCATTGACAGTAGCTAATGAGGATGTTAAACAGTAGCTATTAAAGTTAGACATTTCACAATTGAGAATTCAGCTTAAGCTGCGTCTAGGATTTTTTCAAAGAGCTGGTCCATGAGTGCTGTTAATGTTGATTTTTTAATAAATCCTTTAAAACTGGGAGGGTTCCAAAAGACAGCAAGAAGCTAACTTTGTGCCAGTACTTTTAAAGGCTAAGTGGCATAACATGAATAATTATAAGCCTGACATCGATCAGTGGAAAATATTGCATAGCTAACAGGAGGTTGACTAATATTTATTATTCATAAGTATTAATTATCATTAATATTATTCATAATTCAGCCCCATGTTAGCTAATAAATTTAAATGGGTCAGTGAAATTAAAGCTGATCTGTATGTTTATTGATTTAATCAAACTGAATATAATTTTTTAAAAGATTATCAATTAGCTTGACAGGGGTAATGATGTGGAGGTAAGAAACTCTTAAGAATATTTGCCTTGGCTTCATATGTCGGCCTGGTTACATCATCTGAATTATGCAAAATCAAGGTTAGATTTGTTACCATCTGTAAGTACCAGCAGTTAATCAGACTAACTATAGTCATGCTGCGTGACTGAAAATTGAAGCCAAATAAATTCAGGTTAGAAATAAGGTACATATGTTTGTGGGGAACAAGGTCATGGAAAAAATTCTCCATCCTGGATGTTTTTAAAGGAAAATCTAGTGTAACTAGTTAGGGCACTAAATGTGGAGAGTGAGGAGGAGCGCCAGAAGCAGCAGAGGCAGTGATGGGGAGTTAGTTCCCCCTTCCTGCCGGTCTGCATGCACTGGCAGCACTTCTTTCCCCATTTTCTTATCACATTACTCCCCTAACTCTGCAAACAAAGGCTTTCTGAGCCGGGTACGGCCCCGCTGCAGTGGCACGCACGCTGCAGCTCTGGAGCAGTGGCAGCAGCAGGTGCTGAGCTCGGCAGTGAGCAGTGGTCAGCCGGGATTCTGTAAAAGGTGAGAAAGGATCATCGCAAGGGGTCTTCTGCCTTCTAGGGGTCATTTTTAGGTATTTCTGAGCTATTCATCGAAAGGCAGGTGTCCTGTCCAACATACCAAACACAGACAAGGTGGCCCAGTCCTGGGAGAAACAGGATCTAGGTCTGGGTTTTGGGCCAAGCCCCAAGAGCCACGTCGCCTTCCCGTGCTCTCCTCAGCCCCCTCACCTCTGCGCCAGAGGGACGAGGAGCAGCTGCCTAGTTCCATCGGGGACGTGGGGAGGCCCTCCACTATTCCAGCAGCCTTCCCTTCCCAAACAGCTGCTCCCCATCCCCTGCAGGGGAAAAGCCATAGAGCTGGTGGAAGCACCCTGTGGGCTGGGTCTGGCCCACGGGTCATGATGATGCAGCAGGATAAGGCAAATGATACCAAATATTTTCCAGGGACAAGTTCTGTGTCAGGATGAAGTCAAAAGGATATAACAACTAACAGTGTTTTGCTTTCTTTACAAGTCTTCAGTGTAGTACTCTAAAATCAAGTCCTGTGGTATCATTTTCCACAGAAATGGTTCCTGTAGCCTTTGGTAAGTGTCAGGAATATTGTTATGCTTCTAGCACAGACCAAGACAGGATGACTAAAAAGCAGATAAACTACTTCTAATATGTATTATCTCACTTTGTTTAGGGAAAGCTGTACGTCAGCTGAAGCACATTTAGATTAAAATAACACAAATATTGGAGAGTTGAAGAGATGTATGAAAAGAAATTTAAAAATATGTCTGGGCAGCAACTGCATATAGAAAATAGAAGCACCTTATATTTTTAAACCCAGGGAAATGAAAGAAATTATTTTTAAAAGCAACATATACTTATTAAAGAAATGGGCCAGCTTGTTCTTACAAGGGAAATTGTGTCACCCTGATAAATCAGTACTCCAGCTGACACTAAACTAAACAGAGCTCTGTGTGAACATGCTGCAAACAATCCTCTGCTTATAAGGCAGAGGTGACCTAGAAGCCATTCCCTTAGTTCTCTGTCCCACAAGTGAATGAGAACTGACTTGTAACAGCCTTTAGGGGAGCACTTTCTAGATACTGCAGTTGGAACAAGACTATTCTGTATTGTAAATGAGAGAGCTTAGGCTACAATTAATGTCACTGAGTTTTACAGTATATCGCTGGTAGTACAAGGCATGGACTACAAGTTTGCAAATCCAAAAGGAGGCTTATAATTTCATACATGATTCTATTTCTTGTAATGGCCTTACTAAATCTTACAAGTTTTGACCACGGAAAAAATGTAATATTCCTGTGACTCTTCAGTTAACATGCACCCCAGTCCTGCAAGTTACCCTTTCATTGCACAAGGGTCTGCTTTATATCTTTATTACCTATATCATTGGATATGATCCGATTGGAAGGAACCTCTTGGATCACTGACTGACAGCCCCCATGTCACCCAGGGTCACATAATCGTGTTCATATGTGTCTCAGTCACCACCTTACTATACAGTTTGCCCCTGCTACTCCGATATTGAACACTATCACAGGCTGTCAGCTCTTTGATGACTGGGAAACAGTTGCAGGAAATTTGTATGTATAGTTCTGCCTTACCATCATGGAACACCTATCTTGTTTTTCTTTTTTATAACCTGTAATCTTGATTTTGTTTTGTAACCTGCACCTCAGTTTTAGTGCATTGGTTTCAAAGTTTACTGTTTTCCTGAGAAATAGAACTCTGGCAAATCTGGGGAGGTCTGTACACTCTTTGCTGAGGGAATAGGGCCGTGCTGCTCTTCTACCTTGCACCAGAATCAGCATTGTCAGTAATGGGACTAAAAGCCCCAGTCAAAGTTTAGGTCTCTTCCTGACTGCCGCAGTTCTTTTCATCCAGGATACCTTGTCAGCTGTCATAGAGAAGCTAATAATATTCTCCAGAATGTTTTTCACTCATCTGTAAGTTTGGTACTGTATTTCACTATTAGTATTTTAGTTACAAAATGTGATGATGCAAATATCCCAAACTGTCAGCTTAAGACTGCAGAAAACCAGAGGTGGAGAGAGCTGAGAGTAAAATGCCCGAAGGTGTTGTGGAGGAGAGATAGGCTACTGGGAAGGAGGGACAGGCAGCTTTTGGAAGAACCAAGTTTTAGTGGACTGGTGGCTCCAGGAAGCCCTAGGGAAACTTGTGTTAATGTTGGTTCCACATGTGTATAACCTGATCTGTGAACCAGCATTTTTCCCAGCTAACTCTTAGGTTATATTTGTGAACAAATGGCATTATTAATAAGGCAGTTAAGTTTCATAACCAGTATTTATTATTTTTTTCTTTTTTTTTTTCCCCCTCCTTTACTGTATAGTCCAATTGAAATGAAACGTTGGGAGAGATTTACTCAAGTCATAAAGCACAGTACCTTGCAAGTAGTCTCCAAAACCCTTCAAGCTCTCTGAACAGTGTGGGGGTGGTCCTCCTAGAGATTTGTCATATCTGAAATATAAACTTTATAAAGTCCAAGGAAGGGATTATAGGAACCGTCCCCCCTCTGCCCCGCAAAACACTTCAGTTTGAAGGGCACCAAATACTTTTAAATGTTCATTGTCATGCCAGTACAATTGTCTGGTCTTTAAAAGAGAATGATTCACCCAGGGTTACCCCATAGCACAGTAGTACTTGATCCTCAAGAGCACTGGCAGAGGTGTAGGAAAGACAGGTATTCAGTTGCTGGATTTAGATTTCCCAATTACACAGTTCTCCAGTGTATGGATGGGAAGTGCTGAGAACAGTGTCACATCTTTGTTTCCTTTCTTTAGAGAGGCACCAAGGACTGCAGGTACAAAGAAAGTGCCTTCTCACCATGCAAGGTGGTCACCCTAGGATGAGATACAGGATCTTGAGCTGGCTGCTATGTAGAACCAGAATAGACTTTAACTGTTGCATCAAACAATGAATTTTAGGGTTAAATCTGACTATAGCTTCCAGGCCTCAGAAAAAAGTAAGTAGTGAATAGCATCTGTGCTGCAGGTTCATCAGCACAGAACTGATTTCCAAAAATACTCTCTGCAGAAATATTCTCTCCCCTTCTATCATCTTAAAATGAAGGAGTCTAACTATAGCAGGTTGCACAGCATGAGGCACCTTGTGCATGAAAAACTACACAATTACGAATGTTTGGATTAGTTTATGTGATTGACTGATCATCCTTAAGTACTTTATAATGCAACCATTCAGCAAATTAAGCTCATGTAATGTATCCCTATCAACAAGTAATTTCCTATATGTTTGTTTGCGGTGTTCTCTAGCAGCTGCGTTGTTAATGAAATATGGTGAGTAGATCGTGATTCCCCTCACTTTTTATTTCATAGGTTGGTGAGACCAGATGCAAAAAAGTTTGCACTTCGAAATCTGATCTGAGATCCAATGATTTCAGCATTGTTGGAAGCTTGCCAAGGGATTTTGAATTATCGAATTATGACTGTTATGGGAAGCCCATTGAAGTCAACAATGGGCTCGGGAAATCTCAAGCCAAGAACAACAAGAAGCCTCCTCCTCCCAAGCCTGTCATTCCATCAGCAGCAAAGAGAATTGATCTTTATGCAAGAGCACTGTTCCCTTTTTGCTTCTTGTTCTTCAACGTCATCTACTGGTCCATATATTTATGATAAAACTTTTATTTATTTTTTTCATATGTGTAAAATAATCCCATTTCATTACCCCTTCCCAGTCATGAAGGCCACTGTATGAAATTATTTGCATTTGCAAAGCAATATGTTGCATTTTGATGCCATGCGATTGTACTGAACATATGGCATCTGAAATTTGAATGAAAGCATGACACTGCAATGTCTGTGCTCTGACCAGCGTTGTATATAAATGTACAGCATACATCCTGCTTTAGGAATATATATGAAGGACAATGCATACTACATTATAAAGCTGAATAACGCTCTTCAGTTACTGATAACATACAGAGATTTAAAGTGTTTCTGACAATGAAACTGATGTGCACGTTGAGTATTATTAAAATCAGTATTCTAGTATATGTAGTATTTAACAGCTTTTCTGCTGACTTCCAGAGGAAAAAAAAAACAAACCCCAAACATCTTGTTCTTGTGTAATTTTAGATGGCACTGTTGAAGAAAAAGCTAAGATGTAATTCATATTATTCAGACTTTGTAAGTGAAGGCAGCATCGAATAAGCTGATCTTGTCTATGTGGAAAAATAAAGATCAGAGAATTACTAATTTTGTAAAATCAGCTCATTTGGAAAAACCCCCAACAATTGTATCTATCAAGCAGGCACACTTAAGTGTGTGAGAATATGCTGACAATAAAACATTGGGCCAAATTTTGACTGCTGTTTCCTTAGGCGCAAACTAGATACAATATGCCAAAACCAAACAGTCCACTTTCTAGACTAAAGGCATCAGGAGTTTTGGAGAAACATCAGAAGATGCAGTTCAGTATCAGGTTAGGTTATACTTTTTTACATTACTCTGTCCTCTGGCTTATCTTCTGTAGCGTCTGGCAAGCCTGCAGTACATAAGTCACCATTTTTTGTTGTTGCATTGAATACATCTTACTTGATTTATTTTGTTTATCCCCTTGAAAGCTTTCAGTTTAAACAAACCAGTTGTTGTCAAGACGAAATCCCATTTTTACCACTAATTACACTTTCTTCCGTTTGCCTGTCGTAGCACAGATGACCAAAGCTAACACCTAGCCACCAGTAGAAGTGAAGACATGTCCAAAGGTCTAAGGGGCTGAAACTCTTAAATATATCATGAGCCCTTGTGCCTATGTGTTAATTAATGGCTGCCCTCACCAGCTCATTGATTGGGCTGCTACATTTTGGAGAATAAGGTCCTATGCATGAAACAGTTCTGACAGGAGACTGCTCTCCATTTTCCAGAGGAAACCCTATGACATGGAGGCTACCTAAACATGATCTCCTCGGGGTGCGTAGGGCAGGACCTGTGGTCTCCTGTGGGTGCCAGGGTACATCCCTTCGCAAGGGCAAGTTGGGAGGTGAGGCGCAGCCAAAAGAAAGCTGCTGGTATGTAGGCGTCCGAGTAGCGTGTGTTCCCTGGGAACACAGAGGGACGGGGCCTCAGCCCTTGAGAGCATGCCGTAGAGAAACATGCCTCTGCTTGTAAAGCCGGGGCAACACAGTTAGTTAAAATATGAAAATAAGACAGTTATCACTAACTTGGCAATTCATAAAAGGAAATATGGATTATTGGCTCCTCATAGGCTAGGAAGGGACTGAATTAAATATGTGAAACCTTCCATAGCGCGGAAACAGACACAACCCCGCTTGGTGTGCTACATTTCTAGCTCATCCAGGATGTGTTGAACCAATGCAGGCCACAAGTGGACTGTTGGATCACTTGGCTGTTGCCCACCACATGAATGTTGTCCACGTAGGATAAGCCTGCAGACCAGAAGGTCAAAAGTGGGAATATAAAAAGAGCGAAGCATGGCACGCTGGCTTCACTGGGCACCTGGCGGATCTGCACGTGCCCAGGGTTCTTTCTAACCACTGCCACTATGTGATCAACAGCCTGGTTGCAACGATTCGTGTTTGGGTTGAAGAGATCTGCTCTTCAGAACATGGCCACACGCTTTTCACCAGCTTCCTGGCCACTTTCTCGTGGAGATTTCAGGGAGCCACTTTACCAGGTGGCCGCAGTTTGTCCTTTGGATTCCTTTCTGATCCAAGGAAATGCAAGGGAAATCCCAGATGTTACTGAGTTGTGTTGAACCGGGGTGGGGGGAAAATGATATCTTTAAGCTCTAGTTCAAAGTTTCAATATTTCTGTCTGTTGAAGGTATTTACAGAATTGTCAGAGACTCTTAAGAAGCAATAAGGATAAGTCAAAGAGACGAAAGAAGGGAGGGGTAATTTTTATACCTACAATCAGAGTGCTATATTTATAGACATTATTTATTCTCATACTTGTATTTTTTCTTACAATACTGGAAGGCAAGAAAATAATTACCCTGTGTCAGAAATTATATTAATTTTGGAAGATAATTTTCTTGTTAGAACTCTTATTAAATGATTTATCTGTAATTAATGTCCACATTCTATCTGTATAATCTCAATTATAGATTTTATTGTTAAATTAATCTTTGTTCCTTCTTGCTTTCCTACTTACTTGATGGCTTTTGTGTTTTATCATAAAACATTTAATCAATAATACACTGTAATTGCTTTCCAACTCACACACAGGGAAGCAAAAGGAATGTGTATTGTTAAGATAAAGGTTTTTCATTCATTACAGCACAAAAACTAAGGACAGAAGCAAAGTTTAACAGCAAATTTGGAACAAAATTTAAAATAAAACAGTATCAGCTATAAAGTATTAATTTTCTTTTTACTTACACTAGATAATATTGCAGTATTTGTATTACCTCGGAATATATTAACTTGTCCTACTGATCAGTAATAATTGATTTATTTTATTTTTCTTCTTTCTACTAAAGGTCATTGAGAGTTTTGCATACCATACCACATTGCGGTCCTCCAGCACCCTCTAGTTGTGAAATTCTGCTTGTTGACCGATTTCCAGAATGAGGTGCAAATGTAAAACTGTATAGGCAGTACAGGATGTCACTTGATAGTGATAATATGAAGGGAAAAAAATAGTAATAAATTTAAAATAAATGGACATAAAATCAATGGACAGCTATAGAAACTTACCATGCAGTATGAATTTAAAAACGTAGAAATTACGACATTCAAGTAGTAGCAAAGGTGAGGCTCATGAAGTACACATTAGTAACGCGATTAACTAGTCATGATGTCCGAACAAACTGCATGACGGCAAAATCTGTTTCTGAGGGAGAGACCATCTGTGTTTCAGCTGACATTTACTTTAAGTTCTCCTGTTTACTGGTAGGAGAGTTACACATTCTTGTTCTACCCTTAACATAAACCTCAGCATTTTTTTGGCTCTTAAGCATCGAGGGGTGGTATCCAAATAGTTCATTCCTTTCTTTCATAGTGTTATGGGCTTTTAGATATCTTTCTATTTCAGGATTTTAAAACACTTTCAAACACTGCATCAGGAATTTCCACGGAGAGGAATTAATTAATTTCTTAACTGCATTCACAAATTTAAGCTATACAATAAGTGAGGATGTGACTTGAAAAGTGTATCAGCTGCTATGCGTTAATTCCCTGCTAGGATGTGTGAAATGTACCGTGTGGAGTAATGCACACCTTTCTTTCTCGTGCTGGTTCGACTCGTGTTTGACACCCCGTTTTAGGAACAGCTCTGTAGTGGGTTTTGGCACCTCCTCTTTTTTTTAGTCTTGCGTTAATTCTAGCTGAGGTGGTGTATGTGAGCAGTCCGTCTTTTAAGTGAGGAAAGGAGTTTATTTCTGTAAGTGCAGCGTACAGAAGATTGACCACTTGGAAGCATTGCCAAGCAGCTTTCATTCTTCAAAGTCTTCAAATTGATTTGGACTTGGTAACAGGAAATGTATGGGTAAAAGGAGAGTGTCTTCAGTGCCCTATTAGCCATTAAAGAGAAAGTAGTAACACCGTCTTTTGGGGTAGTTTCAGTGAGTGTGACCACAGAGACAGATCTGGCTGTATAATCATTTCGAAGGAAATGCACTTACAAGTAATCTTTATTTGAAAATACTTCACTCTAAAGAGAGACAGTAACTTACTGAAGCAGTCTGTCATAGCTGTTAAGGTAATCTATTAAGAGACGTTATAATACAGTTGAGACCATCGGCCTCTTCTTCAATTAAAGCAGCTTACTGTTATGGTTATTGGATGACTTGTGCTGAGGATATTTATAGAATAGGTAACAATAAATTATTTATTTCCAAGGGAGTGCAACCTGAATATATGCAATGTCAAGTGATTTTTCAGGCTAAAGAGATAGCTTAGTGCTGAAATGAGTACAGATGTGGTGTGTAGCAGATAAGGGAATGATGGGACACTGTTACTTGATGCTTTGGTTTACTAAATCCAGGACTCGAGAAGATAATGTGGAAAGAAAAAGAAATCCGGATACAGAGAGATTGAATAATAGCTTTGTTTGTGTCTATAATTTAATTTAATGGTATCGAACAATTTCATTGCTCTGTATAGTAGTATCATAAGTTACCTTCTGTTTATATAAATATAAAGAATTAATTTTAAAAAAAGGGAAAATTAAGCTCATCTGTGGTGCCAGAAAGATACAGAAACTAGTTCTTTTCATACAAAGCTCTACACTTAAACAAACAATGGAATATACAGAAAACAAAATGCTGTTTTGAAGACATAAAATTCTCATTGTTGTGGCTTTGTCTATACCATTGCATCAAATCAACCACAAACAATCTGGGCTGCTTCCAGCACTCCCTTGCATTTTGGCTTACTCGGGAAAGTCGCCCGCCCCTCTACCTCCCAGCACCTGCCCTCATTCCATCAGTGGTAATAGTGTCAGCAGACATTTAAAAAAAAGATTACGTGGCAATTTTGAAAGCCTTCTGAAAACCCTACATTGTCTACACCGCAGCCACTAAAATGTCTGCAGCTAATGCAGGCTTATCCAAATTAGCTTTAAACTAGCTGACTGGGGACGGCTGGCAAGGTAGCCATGGTAACGGCGAGCTCCGCCTGGGAAGCCTACCTGCTGGCTTAGGAAATGAAAAAATATACTTTGGTGTTAACCCCCACAACGCTTTATGCTGCCTTGGCTCTTACGCTCCAGCCGTTGGTTTAAAGTTAGCTCGTGTGGGTGTTTACCAGCCTGCGAAATGTAGATGTACGGCTGTATGACGCACTGTGTGCTAGAAGTGAATCATTTCTTCCCACTGGTGATGTGAAAAATGCCCCTGTAAAATATTCTTTCTATGGGTCTCGATGACATACAGGATTTCTGCCATATTTAATTTTGTGTACTGACAAGAGTGTTCACCAGTAGTGCCAAAAATGAAACTCATTTTCCCGAACCAATGCACGTGTAAAAGAATGAGTTGGATTTGCACACCTGAGTGTGGATGAGGTTGCCTCCTGAGTCTAGGTCATAAGACGATCCCTTTTACACATTAAAAGAGCCATTCTGTTTAAAGTCCCTAACTCTAATAGTGGATATTAGGTCGTAACCTTTTAAATTAATTACACGACTAAAGAAACTAGTGAGACTAATGAGACTGACTAAAGTCTTTTTTGGCTTCCCGGTTGTCCGTGGAGGTCAACCCTGGTTTTGAGGGGCACTGATTGCTTTTCAGCATGGTGTTTCTCAACACATGAGCGCCTCTCAGGGTTCTGGAGAACAGCATCAACTGACTCCCTCCAAACAGGGAAGGTATGTGAAGGGCCTTCAGTCTCATTAGTCAGCTCTTCTCTGGAGTATTGAGGTAAATCTAAAGTCTGCCTGGCACCGTTAGCTATCACACAGAGACAGCAGGTACGTTAAGCTCATATCTTGTAGTATGAGAAAACGAACGGTCTTTCCCCTTACTGTCTGAAAGTATGGTTTACAGTGATGGAAACCAAGCAGTAAGACAACGTGGGTTACTAAGAGTTTCTATCCCACCAGGCAGTTGCTTAAGCCACATAACATGCTTTGAGTGGAAGAAGTATGGGGACTGTGGAGTAGAAAGCATAAGGTTTTGGATAACTCTTTTCCACCTAATGAGTTCTTCAGGCTGTGGCAGTGGATAGTGTGGGTTTTTTCAAATATATCTGTGTATGTCTCTTTCCTTCTGTGAATATCCTCAGTGGGAGTCATTTTTCACTTGAGGAAGCAAACTGAAGAGGGTTTTGGGCCCAAGAAACCCTCCTGAGTATAGCAGGTCGAGGTGTTGTACCACTGCCTCCTACAAAAACCTTTCAACTCAGAGGAATCCTTCTGTAGCACCATAAATTGCAAGAAAAACCCTGCTGAAACGGCGACTGCTGCTGAGAGGAAAAGCTGTGTGTAGGCAGCCCCTGTGCTTCCACCTTCTTTCGCTGTAGCATACATCATGATAATCAATAGCACTGTTTAGCTCTTCTGTTCTGCAAAACACTCCTTTTATCAAGACTGAGTTATTTCCTCAGCAATACACTTCAGCTAGCCTACCTTTCATCTCCGTACAGTCAAAGCAAAGATCATGTGTGTGACTCTGACAGAGTTCGTGAAGGCAAGCCAGTGCTGATGTTCAAGAACAGGTGATTGGTAATAGATGAGAAGACCTGGGACTCCCTTGTTTCTCAAATTTTGACATCATTTATGTTATCCTATTTCAGTTCTGTCCCTATAACTCAGAATATTGTATAATTTGAATAAAAGCTCACTACATGCATTATATTTTTGAGTTAATTGTATTGAATCATGAATTTCTTGTCAAAAGCAGAATACAAAAAAAGCTAGTCCACGTGGCATTTTTTTAAATATTGATTTCCTCTATTAACCTTAAAACTTGCATTTGACCCAGAGGCTAGGGAAATTTATTTCTCAGTGTTTAATAAGCCTTACATTGTCGTAACAGATTTATCAGTGTCTCAGGCGAGGCTCGCTCTTTCAGATTAATTTGTTTGTTTCTTTCACTCCCAAAGGCCAGCTCATTGGAAAACATTAATTTGAAGGCTGGCTATTTCAAAGGCATAATACTGACAGGAATGGACTGTAAAGGCTAATGTTTTTGACCAATACCACTCTGGCATCAGTTTCTGCTTTTGACAAAGCCTGTCTTGCTACCTGCTCCCACTTCTGACAAATCCTGTTTAGCTTCAGCCTACTGGAGGGTGTAAAATCTTCGTAGGCTTTTTAAAATATCTGTCTGACTGTGTCAGCTTCTGAGGCAGCTCTGCTTCCATTCCCCTTCTGGATGTGCTTCAGGATCAGGCTATTACAGAAGCAATCTTCTTTTTTCAAGCAAATACAAATGATATACAGCAACCACCGTGAGCTCTAATCTACTTCGTGGAATTAAACTGTAGTCTTTGTTTATTAATTCTTCATATTTTCTAGTTGGTTGTTTCCCCAAGGTGAAAACTTTTTAAATAAGTAAATTTCTTAAATGAATAAACAAATGTGCATGATGGCAGGAGAGGATCACATTGGCCCTGCTTGTTTTCTCTGGACTTAAAGCTTTTCCCTTGCTGTGGTCTTAAAGCCAAGAAGGCTTCGGTGGATCTGCCGCTGCTGAAGTCATTGTGGCTGCCCTACGGAAGGACGGACGAAGACAAGACCCCCTCCCTGCGTAGGACCTGCCCTATACAGCTGCCTTCAATGCAAACTAGCTGAAGCAAAACACAGCTAGGTTTCCCAAACCCCGTGCCTTTGCAATAACGTGTTCGTCACATTCTCCACTTGATGAGTTTTCTTGCAACAGAGAGGCACTTTATTTAGAAAAATAACAACAACGATGCCATAGTAATATTCCCAGACACTGCAGTTTCATGGGAGTATTTTACACCACTACTGTAGAATACTGAACGTTATGAATTTCACCATGGGAGATTTTAAACAGAAAATGCATATCCAAGTTGGCAGCACTTTATTATCTGTTACTCATAAGCATGGCTTTATTGCTTTATTTATCATACGCTCCCATATTGTTCCCATTTCAGGAACAGCATTTTAAAATGGGAATTTTTCTAAGTATATGAAATATTAAAACATATTGTGGTTTACCCTATTTTTTTTCCCCAGGAATATAAGAAAGAGATAGTGTATTTTACATTACAGTGCTCTTGCAGCAAGTGTACTAGTCTCTGTGAAGAAAGTCTTGATGAAATTAAATAGGTGGAAAAAAATTTCATGGACTGTGCAAATGAAACAGCCAGGAATAAATCCATTTATGCAAGACTCACACTGAGAGTCTGATGAGCTTTGACAATTGGAATAAATTATTTTGGCTGAAAGGAGTTTCCAGCCTTAAAAGACAGGACAACACTGAATCTTTCAACAGTTTTCATTTCTTGGCTGAAAAGAAAAATGTAGCTTTATAGAAAAGACCAGGTAGTCTTGTCCATACTGACCTCATATCTGCGCCTGACCAGCATGCTCTCCTGTAATACGGTCTTTCTGCCAGTTCATGCTCAAGAATTCAATCGATGGAATTATTTCTTCTCTGACGAAGCAGTAAAAGGACTGCTGTTAGCTGACTGGTGCGCGGTGCATGACTGAAGGCATGGCTCTGTATACAGTCTAAGTTTGAACATCATACGTAAGTGACGGTCTGTAGGTAAACACAGTATTCAGTAACTAAAGAGAGCCAGATGTCCCTGCCCCAGGTATCCTGTGCAAGTTTGGCAGACTATTGCCTCTATTTTCATACGTTCCTCCACATCAAATGATAGATGATAAGAAGGCTGCTTTCTGTTGCGCTAAGGGCCTTTTGTTTAGATTGGACGTGGCTGGGATGAAAAATAATCTGTTGCTATACGTTGTACACTGCCTTAAGGCACTACTGTAATGCACACAAATAATAATAAAAATTATTTCAATCATTATTAACAATAGATTCAATGGTATACAGTAGTGATATCTGTATTTGTCTTCTCCCGGTCTTAACATTTCTGGAAGGAGTCTGGCTCTGATTTCAAGTGCCTGATACTCCCCCTCATTTACATTGGCTTTACACCGTAGTTCTTTCTGATTCACTCTCAGAGGAGGATCAAATCCACCCCACTGCATGTATACATTTGTCCCTTTAATATTACTCCTTTCTGATCTCTAAAAAGGATTCTTAAGATAACCTCACAGTTCATTCCTCAGATTCAAATTCCACAGAAGAATCTGCAGAATAACAAAGGAAGAAGTCGTATCTTTTAAAACAGTATATTTATTTATTTATAATTTAATGTACATATGCATAAATATCCATATTTAATATAATGGCATTTTTAGGACTAAGCCTTCATGAAAACAGCTTGTCAGGATTTAATAACTTACCAGTATTTTCCCCTTCCATTATTATTTTGTTTGGCAAGTATTTTCAACATACATCCATATCATACTGTGTATTTTTCATTTCCCTGTAAAATAAATTATCCCCTGCCATGGCACAGAGCGAGCTATGTGGGCCACGGGATATTAAATCACATACCGGAGTAACTCCTTCAATTGCAAGTTCAAAACAAGTGTTGTCACATATAATGTAATCAATAAGTACTGTCTTTTAAAGAAAAACTGTGATTAGTTGGTATCCAATATTTTACTAGATTGTTAATATTAGCAATGCTCTATAGTAATTAATGAGTATATTCAGTTAATTACTAGTAAATAAATTAATAAAAGGGATACTGAAAAATATGGATATGTTTCCTGGGGTTTGTTAGCTAAATCCTGGAGGTGGGAAGCTCACATTAGGCGATGCAGTCTCTCACTTCTAGGACAATAATCCAACAGCAGTGTAGATACAGTCACCTGGGGTCTGGTTTATAAACAGGAAGTTAAAAGTGAATGCCACACATCTGTTTCACTCGTGGATTGCTTACGGCCTTCTGCAAGTTGGAGTGGAAGCCCAGCATTGCTCTTCTCAGAAGACAGGGTTTTCTTTCATGGCTGACATTCAAAAGCAAAAGATTGCGGGAGCCCATGAAGGATGGTGCTTTCAAGCCATTTAAGTTCACTGTCATTTCATGGGATATTGCTGTAATTGTTTATCCATATGTATCACGCAATCATTTGTCAATAACACCAAATTGTCTGTTCTTCTAATGAGGCACTGTATTGAGATGAGTTATAATTAATAAAATTATAAAGTAATCAGATGATGAATGGAGAAAATTCCACTACAAAGCATCACATTTACACTACAGACATTTTTTTGTGTGCAGCACTGCAATAGCTGTGAAGAAGTAATATTGTATTCTGCTATCTTGTTCAGCAGTAGTGCTCAGAGCGCTGGCGAGATTTGTGATTTTCCCTAACTGCCTCAAATAACCGAACTCTTCTTGCTGTAAAGAAAATCTGAACTATTGCTACTATTCTGGTATGAAAACATCAGTAAGAACCAACTGACTCTGGATACACGTCTGAGGCTAGAAGTTTCTGATCTCTTTATATTTCCCTTGCTTTTTCTAAGGGAAGCCTTGGGTGTTTTAGGTAAGCTCATTTCATTGCCTTTGACTTTTATTTGCTATAGCTGACTAGCCTTTAAAATTAAGGTCCTATATTGTTAGTACTACTAAAACCACAGGGAGCCCAGCAGAATACGAGCAAACGTTGGTGAGGGCTCTCCTCCAGAAAATGTCTTTCAGTATTCATATTCACTTCAGATACCATCAGCGAAGACTTTTTATAGTTTTAGTTACAGAAAGTGAGTTCATGAGATCACATTAGCAGATCTGTTTGATTTAACAGAAAGGCATAAGTGCTGTATTCACAGTAGCTACAGCCGGTACTGACAGGTTGGGTACCACCAGGATTTGGGAGAGAGGATGGATCCCCGTAGGAGTGTGCCTGTCACTGGTCTGCATGTTCCTAACTGTGGCATAAATCCTTTCTCTGTCCATAGGTTGGTTTTCTTTGTAGCTGGTTTAGACGCAGGACAGTGATGTTTCTAAGTTCAAGGTTAGGTTGTTGTTGTGTACTCTTAACTACTGCCTTTGAACTGCCCTTGAAAGCCCATCAGCTTGTCTCTTTCTAAGCCCTTGATGCATTCATTGTGCTGTGTATGTTGAGCCATAGTACAGGAAACCATAAATTTAAAATTGTTCAGAACCCAGCTATCTGCACCCATCATCTCTGTGCGTGTGTCTTGTTAGGGCAATGCAAGTAGCAAGGAATAAGGTAAGTCCCAGGTTAAATGGCAACTACGTAGACTCTAATAATGGCTAGCAGTTAATCGGTACAAGATAGCTTTCCATTGTAACACAAATGAAGTATCAGGAAAGACAAGCAGCATCATTTAGGTTGTCTTTAATGCCACAAATATTATAAGCAGAAATTTTTCTGCTCTAAGATCTGCTATGAAACCCTACATTTAAAGCAATTATGCAATTAGAAGAATGTTATTTTCTGTGCATTTACTACAATGTAGATGTATTTCTAGTCCAAAGTATGTAATTACGTGCCACATAAGAATCGTTTATTTTTTCTTATGTTTCTGGTTTGGTTTTTTTCCTTCTGTAAAAGTTTGCCATTAACACCACACTATCACAATTAATCTCTGGGAAGATATGCCTATGCAAAGGTGAAAGTAAAAATATCTCTTATCTCTGCAGTGAACTAGTTCTTGGACTAAACCACTGAAGTGGTTTTTCAGAACTAAAAATAAACTTCTGTTGAGCACAACTATGTACATTTCTGTGATAAGTCAAGTAAGCTGTTTCTTGACAAGATGATTTTCTCAATATAAAAATTATTGATGCCAAACAAGTAAATGGCGAATGCAAAAGATATTTCTGTTGCTGAAAGATCGTAATGATGAGAGCTGATGTTTCAAATCACAACAGTCCTTTTAATCTTATATCCTATTTTCGACAGGATTTTCCAAAGAATAGTGTAAAATGCCTGCAGTGGGTAACTGAACAAAACAAAACAAAAAATTTGTATCTTTTCCATATTTCCTTAAGAAAGGAATTATTATCTTGTCTCATGCAATTCTATCTATTCCTCCAACTTAATTTATTTTTAATGTTGCTAAGTGCTTGCGCTCCATAGTATAATTTCTGCAGCAGCACAATATGTCTCTTACTTATTTGTGTCACAAAATACATTATTTTAACATTTGCTCAAGTGTTTTTGTATGATTGATATAATTTTTCTATTATTTTTTATGAAAAACATAACAGGGAACGTTTGAGTGATTGGTGTTTAATCTCTTACTCACTATAGCTTAAATTTCCCTTTATTTTCCTAGTGGCAGAAGCCCTGACAAAATTATAAAACTATAAAATTGATCTAAATAAAATGCACTGTAATAACATAACCATTTTTTAAACTAAATCCATAACATGAACGTCTCTCTTTTTAAACCGAGAGTTGTTTCGGTTTTTCTTTTCCTTTTTAAAATAAAAGAAAAGAATAAAAAAATGCAGCTTTATACAAGTTGCTTGTAAATGAATCTATGAGCTAATTCCCAGTTACCTGCGGACACATGAAACCATATTACGCTGCCAGTTCAGTGTAAAGTGGTTATGACTGCGACCGTGGTGTTGGTATAAGTGGAAACTGATGCCTGTGTACCTTCTGATACTTCTGTAAGCTTCAAAAGGGAAAGAAGAAGAATAATGGAGGCTTCATTTACTCCCTTGGTGACCGCAGTGAATTTTGTTCTGCTTTACTGTGGAGGGAGCAGAAAAGCAGTCTGTTACTGTCATATATCTCACGACGTTGACAGCCAGCCAAATTGCCTGCGCTCTACTGAGCAGCCTGGAACTGGGCATGCCAGCCCCAAGGGACGGAGGTGACACACCGCCCCTTCCCCTTCCCCTTCCCCTTCCCCTTCCCCTTCCCCTTCCCCTTCCCCTTCTCCTTCCCCTTCCCCTTCCCCTCGGCTGGCTCCAGGCCAAAAGCAGGGTTAAGGCTAGCATTGTCACGGCAGCTTCCCTGCATGTTTAAGGGCTCTCGGCCTCGAAGCCTTGTGCAAAGGATGTGGATGAGATCATACAGATACTGTTTCGGGCAAGAAGCTAAGTAGGAGAGATTCACCCCTGCACTGTGGAATATTATGAGAAGCTGTCTTGCTTGGATTAAGGAGTTTAGTGTAAAACTTAGGGATTCATTAGTTCTGCTGTGGTGGAAAGCATCTTTGCAAAGCTTATGTGAATGCTATCCTGAATCCTGTGCGAGGTCATAAACTGAATTACAGTATTGACAAGCAGTGCAATATCACTGTCAGAACCTCCACTCTCTGTAGGAGTTCAGTGTTCATGAACTAATTTTACCTTGTCAGGATACAAAAAGAAGTCCCATCTTTGACACTCTTTGACCTTGTCAGGATATCAGATTTGCAACAGGTTCAAATTCGGAAAAGATCCGCTGATTTCTCCAGGTTTCTAAGGTAGGTGGAGTACGCATGTCTTTTATGGATAGTTTTTATGAATGAAACATTAAACCGAGAACGTGCCTTCTCCATGCCAAGAATGATCATTACACGGTCCGTTTCCCACGGGTTGGTGTTTGTCCAGTACCCTTGTTCAACATACTGCCTCAGCACACTCACTACAATGACAGAAACAACTTCCTACAATATTCATAAAGTTAAGTGCAGCCATAAGGAACGTTTGAGCAAGCATATACAAAGGTTTTATTATCACTGGCACTTATTAGCCTCAGGTTTCAATCTGTCTATAATTTGTAGATCCGGAGCTGCTCCTCACTGTCGTTGCTTGGGATTCCAAAGATGCGAGATCACTGCATGGTGCTGCCATTGCTGAGGGAGAAAACACCTAGTTTTCGGAAAACTGCTTCCGTTGCACAGAAAAATGTCCAAGTCACAAGTGAGTAGAAATCAGAGAATGAGTAACAACAAAAGCATACCTCAGATATGTCAATAGAGAGCAGACTATAACATTCTCGTCAGCTTGTATTTGCCTTTTAATATTTTAGTGTGTTGTTTATGAATGCAGGGAACTGAGGTGGAGAGGCGATTTGACAAGTGCTGGCAATTTGACAAGAACCATACCTCAGCAGAGTACAGTCCACCGGTACATGAAATCTGATGTCTTCATCATATCCAAAGGGCTTTTCGTTATGAATAACGAGTAATACATTTCTCACAGGTGACAGGAAAGATGCAAGGCTAAAGAGGAATTTGAATGATTAAGAACTGACCTGAAAAATGGGTGTAGGTTTCATATGTCAAACATAGATGTTGGCATAAGAAAAGGAATAAGAACATGATGAGAGTAAAAAACAACGCTGGAGTCAAGGCTGGCATTGCTCATGGAACAGATGGGAGAGGTGGCAGATGAAAAGAGAGAGGATCAAGGCTGGCTGTTACAGTCTAAAGCAAAAACCCAACACATTTGAATTAGCTGTGCTCCACAGGGGGAGTGGGGATGGTAAAATCAAGATAACAGGAGAGAAAAAAGATTCTGATGGCAATGCTTTGGAAAACCAGATGGAAATTAGGCAAGGAAGGAGGCAGCAAGGAAGAAGAGAGGTAGCAGGTAGGTGGGAAAAAATTAGGACAGGATTAAGAAATGCATTCCTTGGGACTGAGACAAAGCAATGGAAGTTTTTTATACTGTTGGAAGAAAGGGGAAGATACTGCCAGACAAGAATCACGGATTTAGCATGCATAGTCTAATCTGAAAATCTTCCTTTTATGTTTTCTTGTAGCCTTAATAATGTAATTTGCTATAATCTCAGTAGAAAAAAAGGAAGTAATCTATAGCAGATTTTCCAGACACTTGGATAGTTCAGCATATACCTAAGTGATCTTATAGGCAAGATAAATATAACATTTCTTGCAAATAGCAAGAATGCAAGTAGCTCAGATAAATATAGTAAATCCCAATTTTCCGTACATTTCTCACAATGGTTATCTAAGTTAGTAACAAACTGCACCGTCACAGCTACTACACAGCAAAGGGAACTTCAACTTGTACGATTATCACTAATTATTTTACATCAGTTATACGACAGGGTAGTGATGTTGCTTTTTTCACCATCAGAATCACATAATAGAAGGTAGAATAAGCTATTCCTTAGTGCATACCATCCCCGGGTATATGTACTGTTAATGGGAACAGTATGTGTTTGCTAATCAGTAGAGGAAGCAGAATGAGCCTGGGAGATCAGGATGTACTTTTTATTTTTAAAAAGACTCTTGAGATCCAGAATGAACATATGGGACTAAACAATTTAAGAAAAATTTGGAACTCAAAACTTTCATTTGTATTTCCTCTTTATTTACATTTACTGGTAATTGCAAAAGTTCTGCAGATTTCAAAAATCCAAAGACAACAATCTTTTTTGAAGGGAAGAATTTCTTAACCTGCCATGGAATCAAAGGATTTGTACATTGGTACAGCATTTTTGCATCCCACAAAACTTGCATATTTTAAGATTATTTTTTTAAATGAAAAAAATAATGAAAATAAGTCTGAATATAAAACCCAAATATTGACGGCACATAAGGCCAGAAGGTACCACTATAACCATTTAGTTTGAGCTCTTGCCAAGGGCCTTCTCAGAATTTAACTTTTTCAACAAGGATTATTAGAAGACAATCTGATTTTAAGTGAGTGTTTTCCAGGGCTGAGGAATTCACTACAACCCTCAGCACATGACTACCATGGTGAAGGACACATTACTAAAACAGCAAAACAAAAGATAAACTTTATTTCTAATATGACTATAATTAAGATCAGCATTCAAATACCGTTCTTTTTACTGCATCCATCTCCTCAAATGCTTTATATTATCAAAGTTACTTTCATGAAGCAGGTATTCCATGTCATCAAGTCATTCCTGAACTATCTTTTTGGTAAGTATATGGAGCGATCGCTAAATGTTTCTGAGTGCAAGGCAAAAATTTCCCATTCTTCAGTCATTTCCAAGTTTGTTTCCATGTCTCCTGTGCACCTGCTGAAACACATGAACACTTAGTTGAATTGCAGCCACTGTCTCAACCAGGATTGTGCCAGGACGAATTGCTGAGGAAATGTATTCCTGATAAACTCATATTTGTTTCTGATCAGCACATATATTAGCCCTTTTTAGCTTTCTCACCAACTTCTACCTTATGTTCAAGAATGTTGTCCATTAGAACCTATTAAATCAAATGTAGCCATCATTGAATCTTGCATTCTTTGCAATAAGTAGCAAATCTCTCCCGGACTTCCATGGAATCAGGATTAGGCACTTAGCCTTTTTAGGGTTTTGACATCTTATTATTTGATATCTGGCCTTCTGTCATCTGTCATTGTTTTCATTATTATTGCACTGCTATGTTCCTTTCAACAAGTGATTGATGCTTATTATTAACAGTCCCCCTGTTGATGCTTTGTTCAGATTCTGAACTAATGCATTTTTATATGAGCTTTTGTTGTGGATTTAGAAAAACGCATATGAGAATGTAATCTTCTGGTTTTAAGATTACAATCCTTACTTACCTCTTGCTAGATTCTTTTCCGTTTCTTGTGCAAAAAGTATTGAATGTGATTCCCAGTAATGTAGTCTGATTTTTTTATGCACAGTGTTAATGAGTATGTCTATTCTTAGTACACGGTCATAAATTACTATCACCTATAAATTTCTTTTTTCTCCTTTGCCTGCTTGCATCTTTTCAATTAGCATAGGACTGTTATAAAAAATGGAGAGTTGAAGAAGGCCTTATTTTATTATCAGCATTTTTTCCCTGTTATTAATTTCTGATTAAACTGTTTTCTGGCTGATTCACTAGCCCATGCCGTCCTTTTGTACTTACTCATCTCAGTTGGAATCTTTTCTTTTTCTCTGGCACACCAACAGTAGAATATGGCCACATAATTTGACATTTTTTCTACATGTTCTGACATGATGATACAAATCTGGAATATTACATGCACATAAATACACACACAGATGCACATTGTACCTGATGTATACATATACATACTCACAATTCTGTAATAGAAAAAATTGCATTAGAAAATCAGCAGCCGGTGTGGTATCAGTTGTGACTGCCATGGCAGTTTTTATTCATTCACCACAAACAGTCTGTACAAAACTCCAAGCTGCAATTGGTAATTAACTTCTTACTCAGGTCACTTTTGTTTTACCCACCTGCTATGCTATGTTCTGTAGGTCTTTAACTTGAAAGGTGTAGCAAGGACACTGTCATGACAGAAAGTGGGTTCAAGACCTTCACCTATAAACTGTTTTCATTCAGGTAAGGTTGCTCATTGTGTATTGCCCACTACAGTGGGATCAAACTTAGTTTAGCATTATCCACAGTTTAGTATAAACAATAAAATAACACTCTACTATCTAACCAGGTAAAACATGCATCACCATGAATTACTCTTACTGTATCTGACAAAGGTCTTGATGTGCATGTGGAATAGCACTGTTCTCTATGACACAAAAAACCCCCCAAACCCCCAACCAACCAAAAATAACAGCTTAGAGATTTAAATCTTTTCCATAACTGTAAAGACAATTAGTTCAAAAACTGGGGTTCTTCTAGATTTCATTTTTATGTTTTGCATCATCTTAATGCTTTTTATATTTTAGTTCATTATGCAGCTGTAATGTATATTGGCAAATAGCATTTTTTGGTTTATTATAAAATATTGAAATACAATCTTCAAACTGAGCTCTTTGCTGCATTTTTAACCTCATTTGATATACATAAGGGGATTCTTCAGACCCGGGTGGAAAAAGTGTATGTTTATGATTTATCTGTGCTCCTGTTAAAGACTGACAATACTACACTAAAATATTTATTAAAAGTAAATGCCCGTAGATCTCATTGTCCAGGGTGCAGTGAGGACTACCTGAATGCAAGCTTTCCTCTGATATCTTAATCTATCGATTGTCACAGTGACACTGTTTGCTCCTTTCACAGAATTCAGCCGTAGCTTTTACCATGGAGCACAAAACCTGAGTGCTGGGAGGGACCAGGCAGGGGGAGACCAAGGAAGGGCTGTAGCGACTCTGCCATTCTACCCAAATAATGCCATAGGGTCTAGAAGCTCATGCTGCTAAAGCTCACTCTCTTTTTCAGGCTCATCCCATTTTGTGGTGAGAAAAAGACGATGACACAAGTACAGACAGAAGCTAGTACAGAATTTCCCAGTGAAATGACTCAAATGAAACTAAACCGGTCATGAATTAGTGATGGGTAAAGGGCCTCAAACTGCCTACAGGATATGTACTTATATTGACATCTGAATATCTGAAGCTTTGAGACCCTTCTTTGTACCTGGAAAGGAGAATTAAGACAATTTAATAATTAAAAAAAAAAAAAGGAAACGCAATGCAAGATCAGTATCCTTTCTGACATGGGTATGTCTCATCTTTATTAACAAAAAATAAAATAAATAAAAATGCCAGCCAACGATCATTTAATAGCAAATTCATTGTCACAGTCACAGTACTGCGACACTGCCTGTTCTTCTCTAAGATATGTGCGTGTGTCCGTGTGTGTGGACCATAGCAACAGACTTTGTGCCAAACTGAAAAATGTTAAATTTAGCTTGCAGTAAATAATATGTCTAGCTAATGTGGATGGAACTCATCTTGGGGGAAAAAAAAAAAAGTCCCCATTCTACCTGAAAACGAAGCATCTGAACAGCTTTAAACCTTCCTGCATACCAACTCGTCTGTTTTGGGCACGGCAGTTAAAAATACGCTTTTCAGATATACCTGGGAGGTGGCTACATCCAAATGGCAGCCTGGTGAAGACTAGTGAAATAAATAAATAAACAAACCCTCTAAAAAACATTAAGGGTTTTAGTTTTGGGTGTTGTTGGGGTTTTTTTTGCGTTTCAGTTTTCCATCTAAGCAAACATCTCCCGCTGCCAAAGAGAGAAATCGGCGCGTGATTGCCTCCCGTCCCCGACTGCTACCCACGGAAAGCAGTGCGGACACGAGGGGCTCTGCACGCAGGCGGCAGTGCGCGCCGGCCAGCGCGTCCCTCCGGGGGAGGGGACCCCCTTGGGCTGA
>NW_010972576.1:4014252-4014695 GCF_000737465.1 Haliaeetus leucocephalus | reverse complement strand
CCGGCTTCTCCCGCGCCCGCCGCGGGGATATTCTCGTTCCTTTCCTCCCGCGGTTGGCGTGCTCCCGCCGGCCGCTCGCCCGGCGCGCAGAGGATCTAATTTGCTGACGAGCGCGCTCCGCGGAGGAGGAAGAGGAGGAGGACGGGGAAGAAGAAAGGGCTGTTTCCGTGGCTTTGTGGATGCTCTACTTTTCCTGGAAATGCAAAAGATTATGCATATTTCTGTCTTCCTGGCTCCCGTGTTGTGGGGACTGATCTGGGGGGTCAATTCTAACAGCATACAGATCGGTAGGTGCCCGCATGCCGGGGGACCTCGCTCTCCTCCCGACGGATCTCCCGCTCCCTCATCCCCGCCGGTGTCACTCGGGCATGCCTGTCATGTCGCCGCGCGCCCAGCCCCACCGCGGTACCCGCCAGGCGCCCGTGAGGTCCCCTCCGGCAGCC
>NW_010972576.1:3923119-4014242 GCF_000737465.1 Haliaeetus leucocephalus | reverse complement strand
CCGGCGTTTGGCCCGGCGGGGCGCAGGTTGACCCCGCGGAGCGGCGTGGCTGGCGGGGGAGGGCCGGCCGGGCGTGCGATAAAGGGGCAGCCGCGACAAGGGGCTGCGGGCGCTGCCCGCGCCGGCGTTGAGGGCTGTGAGAGTGAGGCAGGTGTTCCCAGAGCGAAGAGGGGTGCCCGCCTTCCCCCGCTCTCCTGCCTGATCTGCCCGTTTCAAGCGAAACCGGGGGTCCCGCAGCGGCGCGGCCAGCAAGGCGGGGGGGGGGGGGAGGCCCGGCCTGGTTCCGTGCTGCCTGCTCCCGCCCAGCTGTGGCTCATCGGCCGCCCAGCGCCGTGCTCCCCCCCAGCCGCTTCCCCGTCTGTCCTGGGGACAAGCCGTCAGGGACGTTGAATGTGGAGGTTAGCTATCAGCCAGAGCAGTTTCCCTCCCTTGGTGGCCCTTTTTTTTTTTTTTTTTTTCCCCTCCCCTAACTGAGCTATGTTACGGTAGGTGCGGTGGTGCTGAAGAGGGGCGTCTCGGCACAGATGCTGGGGTAGGTGGTGCAAGAGCTCAGCCCAAGGAGCTTTCGGTGGCATGCATGTATGAGGATAGGAGGGTGTAGCACACACAGCTAAAGTCAGAAAAGGTTAGAGCATGTAATGGGCCACAGTAAGGCTACTTTGCTTATCTTCACAAACTGTGGGAGTTCTTGCTTGCTTAGGTCGTGAGGGTTTCCAGCAACCAGAACTGCATGTGGTTAGTATTTGCAGTATTTGTTACTGGGACGGTTGGTGAAGTAAGGGGTTGTGTAGCAGTCTGGATGGCATTCTGCAAAAATGTGACAGGTCTTAATTCTGTGAAGTCAGTGAAATCTTGAAAATAATTTGTGTAAAACGCCCGATTTCTTTTTTTTTTTTCCTACTAGTACTAGATAACAAATACAGCCACCTGGTCTTTGCAGAAGTAAAGGATTCATATTTTTCTCCAATCCCATCCAAGTTTTTTATCTGTGTTTGCATGCATGCATCAGTCTTGTTCATGAGCTTAGCTGTCTTCATTGGCTGAACTGTTACGATACTCAGGTGATGTGTGTAGGCTGTAGACTGCAGCGATGGACTTCGAGACCTCCAGCACAAGGGGGATGCTGTCCATGTTTCAGGTTTCCCTTTGTCTGAACCTTGTCCAAGGCTTCCGTTTCCAAGCAGTTTGAAGAGCACCAAATTAAGACATGAACATGAACTTGCTTTTTCGTTACCTCGATCACCACTGACAGTTTAGTGAAGTTATCTTGTCAGTTCGATTTAATTGACTGGTGAAGCATATGCTAAAAATATGTGTAGTGTCTCCTTGATTACCTTCCAAGAAAGGTTTGATTGGAGAACAAGGAGTTCTGAAGACAAATATTTGCCATATAGGAAGCAGAATTTAGCAGTTGGTTGCAGAGCACTGCATGCACAAATGGTTAAGGATGATCCATTTTTTTTGTCCTCTTTATTTCAAATAAGAACGAGTGTATTGAAAAAGCTGCGAGTTGGTTGTGTTTGATTTTTTTCAGAAGAGTGTACAAAAAACCTATGTCCAAAACCATCACTATCAACAGTTAAAACAATGCAGGCGTAAAAGAAAGTCACAGAAATGTAGGATAATATGAAACGGAAACTGCTTCAGTGTTTACCCAGCTATTTCACTCCAGCGAGGCGATTTTCCCTTACATAAATGTAGTGGCAGGCTCATACCGTGACAGAACTAATGACCCTTTTCTACCCGAAGAATAACAAATTTTCTAAAATCGACGACTGAAATACTTCAGCATTTGATTTAAAAACCCTAAGCCAGCTCGATCTCCGGTTGCAGAAACTCCGGACGGCGGTGTGGGAGGTGCGGTGTGTGCCCCGGGTGGGGCGGCCCCCGGCCCCGGTCCCGGCCCCCTCCCACCGCCTCCCGGCAGGTGGCAGCCGGCAGCAGCCCGGGGCTCCCCCGCCCGCCCGCAGGGGGTGTGCCTGCCTCCCTCCCGCCGCCTGGTAACCAACAGGAGGCCGGGGCGTACAATTCCATCCCGGGTAAAAACAGACAGACAAAAAACCCGCTGTAAAAGTATTTAAAGGAATCTTCAAACTTATTGTCAGCACTTGCTCAGAGTTCGTTGATGGAGCAAACAGTTTTTAGATTAACAAGTTGTACTGCTGGTTCTACTTCTAAATCAGGTTCCTACACTTCCAGAAAAGAGGAGACGATGGTCATGTGCCCCGGGGGATGTTTGAAACAGTAGGACTACTCAGTCAGTTAAAGGTGACCAGAAGATGCATGTAGCAGAGGAGGAGTGGACACTCTGTGAGTAGGTAGCCTTAACTCACGTAATACATCCATAATAGTCCCTTTAGGTTGTTGGACTATTGGAAGGCCTGTGAACGCTGTGTTGACAGGTCACGGGGAGTAGCTGTTGGAATCTAATTGCAGTGTGGCACCTCTCAAGTCGATGTCACTAGGAGGCTTAATGGTTTTGATTGAGAGATGGCGCAGTCTTTCTTCAGACTGATGGCACAGTTAAAGGAGGTGTTCACTGCCATGACTACTGTTATATCCTTCAAGAGAAATGGGCAAGGCTTAGCCCTCTTTGAGAATTCTTGGTGACTTGGAGGATTACAGTCTAGGTAGTAAAGGCAAATGTTAGCAAAGCGGTTCACTAGCAGAACCTCTTTGGCTGTTAACAGCTGGAGCAAAGGTACAGCACTGCAGGTAATTCATAGGGTGGAATTGGAAGGTATCCAAACCACTGGACTTTATTGTCCTTCAGCACAGTGTAATTGAGTCTATTCTAATTGGAGAAGTGCTGACCGTAAGTGATATCTTTTTTTTTAAAAATTGTTAATCCTGTCAAGAAAAGAGGAAACTAGTGAAGATTAAATCCTTTCCCCTTAAATCCACCAACCGAAAGAGGGATATTTGTATTGTGTACTCACATATTTTTGCACTGAAGGGATATTGGAGTCACCTAAAGAGACGTTTCCTATGAAGTACTATAAAACCTTCATAGCTGTAACAAGTTTTTCATATAGCAGTTTCAGCACAGAGGTAATATATGCACAATCCCGGATGTTTAATCGTGCTGGCTCAAGAGCCAGTGTTGAGCTTTTCTGTTTTAAATCAAGTCTTACAGCTCTGCAGGGATCACTGCACCATGACATTATGACAAGGGGATGCTGATTCATGCATAAACCTTAGATCCTTTCATTATATCTTCAACCAGCAGCTTTGAAAACCTATGAATATCTAGCATGTTGCAACTTGGGAGTCATGGCAAAGGTGTTCCCAGCCATTTTGGAATATAACACTCTAGATGGCATTCTTAAAGAAATAGCATTCAGCACACTGCTGGCAAAATGATTAACGAATAAGCAAAAAAAAAAATATCCTGTAGTGGTAAAGATGGGAGAAGTTTAGATGCATTTGTTTGAATTAAAATTACTGTGGACCAAGCCTAAATATATTTCACAATAAATTCTTATAACTGATTTTAAAGGAGAGGAGGAATTTATTAAATGCCTATGTTTCAGTTCATTCGTATTCCCGGTCCTTCTCATTTCTTTTTTGCTATAAAACAATTATCAGGCTCTGAGCAGATGTGAAGCAGGTTGTGTACCCCCTTGTAATTAAAATGGACAAGATCGGATGGGTTGCTGTAGTAAAATGATACAATAAAACCAGGATGTAGCCTACAGTAGGTACTCTTGTGCTTTTGCTGCTCTCAAAAGATTTCTCCCCTCAAAATCAAGCTCTGTAGCAAACTTGAAACTACTTCTTCTAATTGAAACTAATTCTTCTACTCCTGAGAGTCAGTCATAAAGAAACTTGGGGTATTTATTGTGTGACAGTTCTGTCCCTGCTGTGCATCTTTGCTCCTGGCTCGCAGAGCATTTTCACACAGCTGTGATCCAGAATGTGGGCAGATACAAATATGACAGTTTTTGCTTGGCTGCTTGACTTTTCAGATTTTTATTAGGTGATTATTGCATTAATTTTGTCCATATATCTGAAATAAAAATTTACCATGCAGTTTTGAGTATAGTATGAACATATATTTTACTCTTATAAACCTTAAAGTGAGTTACATTTAATAGCAGTGAGTAGCATATCAATCAAGCCTTAAATATACCAATCAAGCTCTTAAATTGACCAATATTATCAGTCAATCTCTTCAATATATTCATGTTTATATATGCTTTTACTTATATTTAATATATGAAAATGTAGTAACTTTTTTCTATTTATGCTAATGAAAGCTTTAATTTATACCGGCTTTGATAGAACTATTGACTGCACATAGCTGGGGATGTACTTAACTCCTTCTGTGCATAAGACTTACCATACTATCCAGCGTGTGTTACACACCCTAAACCAAGGGCCACTGCGTTAAGTGATACTGTTACTGCTTATTTCATTAGTTCTTTGATCAAGCTTCTCATGATTAAAATATTTTTGAGAATTAAGGTGTGTTTAACAGATAATTCTTTGATAATTACTAGGAAAGTATATAATAACTGGGAACATGTTATTAGTTTGAAAATACAATAACCCGGTAAAGACTGTTCTATTAACATTATGTAGAAAATTAAGATATTCAGCATAATTCTGTGAAAATGTGATTAAATTGTAAGAAAAAATTTGCTCAAGGAAAAAACAATTTTAAATTAATAAGTCTCTGATATGTGCTGGTCAGAATAATTTTTAGGAAAATAAAAAGAGGAAATAACCCATAGTAAACATAACCATGTGTATATATGTATGTGCATATACACATGTATATATTAATGTACATACATATGTACTTATATAGTGAACAATAGTATATTTTGAATGTCACAAATAAAAAGCAGGACATTGATTAAACCCTGCAATCCGTTTTCTGAAGAGAATTATCTCAGAGCTCTTACTAGTAAGCCAATTTATCACTTTATGTCAGTGTTCTCACCCTGTGAATTGGGTGCATGAATTACTAATTTTTTATATTGAAGGTTCATGCCGATATTCTGGAACCAACATCACTGCAACTGAAGCCGAGGAATGTCAGGTCAGACTGAAAATAACACTGAAAAGGTACCTGAATAGATAAAACATTTAGTTGTATATATCAAACTCTCTATATATGTTTATGTGAATGGGTTTGTCATATGACAGTTAACTGGAACTTTCATTTCTGAAATCAACAAGATTTTTCCAGTATTTTGTAACTTATCGTTGCATTTATCAGAACATGAATACAGTGGCATCTGCTTTTAGAAGACTGTGGACAAGGGATTAATTCCTTTTGCCATATAGATTTCTGAAGAGGTATAGGGCAAAAGTCTGCATGTTTTTGTACAAAATATGTAGGTTTGTGGAGCATCATTATTATTTTGTCTTGAAAATTTAATGTTTCCCTTTAGTAAGTTCATAAAAAAAAATCTGCACTGACTACAAGTACATATTAGATGTAACCTTGTTGAAACTGAAAAAGGGCTTTGATTTAATTGAGTAAGTCTTTCCAATAATGAATTCTTTATAGATAAACAATAAGGAGTGAATAAAAGCATCAGACAAACGTAGTGAATGTATATTGCAAAACACATCAACAGTAAGGAGTAAAAGCAGGTTTTAAATAACAGCATGTTGAACAAATTTGTATTGGACCTTCTAAAATCAGTAACTGTGCTTAAAATACTGCTGTTGTATTTATTTGCATGCAGTTACAGAGTGGTGTAGATGTCTTTTGAAATACTATTTACTTTTCTTTATCTACCTGTATCTAGGCTCACCATACAACATTTCTGACTTTCTAATGCAACGCTGCTATGCCCCATTGTTTAACAATTATTCCATAACAGATGTGTGATTTTTTTTTTCCTTTTTTTCTTTCATTGTTTTAAGAAAGGTTCTCAAATCAGGCAGTTTATGGGGAGATTACCTTTTCCCCCCTAAAGTTTCCACTTGGGAAATTAATATAGACAGTTAACATTTCTGTCCTGAATCTGATTTAATGTACAGATACTTAGTGCATTTACCTATGGCTAGTTGCTTTATGAGAGTGTAAAAAAAAATTTACAAGAAAAAGGTATTCATTACGATTGTGCAGCAAGGTGTGGTTCAGTTCTAGCTATTCCTATCTCCCACCACCTGCTCCCAAACTTGACTCAGAGAAATTAATAGGATTTTGGATTTTTTTGAGGGTTGAAATGTTACATGCAGTTCAGCTAAAAGTGATGGAATGAAGCACAAGAAATGTCTTATTTCAACTCTAATCTACTATTTTATTTGATAACAGAGGAAGGATATTCAGGTCTGTATTCATTGACTTAAATCAGCATGTGATTGCTTTGTATGCTTGGGGTGCTGGGCCTGTAACTGAATTACCAATCACTTGAGCTAGTCCATGAATGACTTACTGGGCTTTATTGCACATGGAAATGGGATCTTCATTACTTAACTACAGAAGGTAAATGTGCTTGCATTTCACTGTTAAAAAGAAAAAGTACTTTGCCATTTGTGTCTTAAAAGGGACGTATTTTTTCCAAATGATTCTTCCAAAGAACATGAGTAGGACAAAATTCTGTAAAATGTTCATATTGGCCCTGACTCATAAATGCATACTCATACAACTGGTGTCAAAGAAGAGTTTCGAAGCTCAGTAAGGGACAGTGGCTAATTATATGAAATGTTCAAAATAGATCTATGAACACGTGCTTGCTATGCTATCCCACCTATTCAGTTTAATCTCAATTTTGGGTAGTTAATTTTGCATTGATTTGTTGCTACATTCTTTCAGGCTGCTGTGGTTAAGGTTGTCATACCATTGTAATTTATTCTCGGTATAAATGTGTTTGAAAGTTTAAAAACATGACTTGGGGTGGAAAAGATGCCTCTGCTTATTGCAAATGGTGTGAACTGATTTTCTTTCTCACACTTTGAAAATTACAAACAACAGATTCTTTCTAAGCACTTGGTATGATAGATATTTAAACAGCAATCTGTTAGGTAATGTGGAGATTTTCTGATCATCTGTACGAAGACTGCTTTCAGAGGTCATGTCAGCAACAGGGCTAGAGAGCTCAACAGAACAGTTTTGCAACTTCTTTGCAGCCTGGAGAAAGGATTTGTTTTATTTTCTGTGGTTTTCTGCCTTTTATGAATGTATTTGGTAGTTGGAGGACACTGGTTTATATCCATAAAATGAAAAGGTGAATGTGCTTTGCCATTCCATGTAATGTAGATCTAAAATATTTGAATCTGTTGCATTCCTTTCTATATGTGTGAACTATCTCAGCACGTCTGCAAATGTATGCTAATGAAATAGACTGTACAGTTCTAAGCAAGTCAGAGTAATTTGTTCAATAATCTCATAGATCTTTGAAACTGAGGATGTTGAGGGTTAGCATGCTCAAAATGTTCCTCCCTGATACTAGTTACGAGTTATTTCTGACAAAATGTCTTCCAAGCCAAAATGCTGGGTTTTGGGATTTTTTTCTTTGTTTTTCCCTCATATGAATGTAGCAAATTCCCTAACACTTTAATAGTACAGGCTCAAAGGGGGTTCTTTGTACAAACGTGGGATCCTGCAAGCAGCAAAACTTTCCTGCGTGATTGCACCTTGTGCAGACATACTGGTATCAGGGAGTTTATTCCAGGTGTAATATTTAAAAAACAGGGTAAATATAGTTTGCATGGCTAGCGCATACCAAGCTCATACTTACATAAGCTAAAGCAGTGTTACTTAGAGCAGAACCAGGATTGATCTGCACTGGAATTACAGTGAGTGTTTAGGAGAACCATTCAGAATTTAACCCAGTTATTTAATATCTTGTCCATGTCAGACAGAGGACCTGAATTTAACCCTGTCCTGGGTTCAGCTGGGATAGAGTTAATTTTTACAGGAACCTGGGAGGTGGGGGGCATAGCCGGGGCAGCTGACCTGAACTAGCCAAGGAGCTATTCCATACCATGGGACATCATGCTCAGTATATATATGGGGAGCGGGCCGGGGGGTGGTCTGGACTTTCGGTGGGGGAAGTGGCGGAGCATCTTTTCTCTCCTCCGTCTCCCCCCTATCCCACCGGAGGGGGGCGGGAGGAGTGAGCGAGCGGCCGCATGGTCCTTTGTTACCGGCTGGGCTGAAACCACGACAAACCCTTTGTCTTTCACTGCCCAGTTGAATGCCCTTAGCGCTGGGCCATTTTTATTTTGACATCAATCTCCCTCTCTGTCCACTCTCTCTCCACTCTTCTTCATTTTTCCTGCCTTGATTAACTTTTTGTGAAAAAAATCTCAGTAATTGTACTTGTGTCTTGATGCAGGAAGGGGGAGAAATAACTTAGGTTTTGGGAGCAGGAAGACAATTTATTGCCCTTTGTTGTTATTATGGTAAAACATAGAAGAAAAAAAGACAATGTTAGGAAAATTCAGTTATATTAATTTAAATAATTGCTCAAGAACAAATATTAATTGGCCAGATTTATACACAGCTTTAAACTTTTGAAGCCATTTTAAATGAACACCTGGAAACATAATCATATAATTTGGTTATCTTTAAAGACTAGATGGATTTGAGGGATCAGGAAATAGATGAGAATATGAGTCACTACACATTATAAATTGCAGTGTAAGTGTGGTTTTAATTTCACTCACAGCCTTACATCTGCCCCATTTTAAGGTGCTTTCATTTGGTGAGAGTGGATCATGCTGAAATTCTGAAAAGTCATGACTGAAAAGTCATTCAGTCCTTTTACTGATTAATCGGATTAGTTCATGTATTCAGCAACCTGATCCCATAGTCTGGGACTCCAGAGTAATAAGGCCAGGCTATTTTTGCTCAGTCAGATAAATGGTCAAGCTTCCACTGATGGTAGTATGAAAACAACCAGATTCAAAATTCATATTATTTCTTTTTCTGTATGAGAGTGGAAGACTGGTTTAATTTTTTGTGTATGATAAGAGGCAGGGATTAAACAATTCCTAAAAAATACTGAGATGTTTGAGCATCTATTGGACCTACAGAATATTGATTCCAAAAACTTTATGGTACATGCTTATATGACCCCATTGTTTTTAAGTATTGCACACATCTCTTAAGTGCTTTGTCAGGATTCAGCATGGAAACCGTAGAAAAATTATTAGACCATTTCAATTCAGTATAAATATGTAAATGGAACTGTTGGCTTAGCTAAAAAAGGAAAGGTTTGGTCTGTGCTTGTGTAGGTGAAGAGGAAAAACATAATGCTTGCTCCCCTCCTTTGTTTGCATTTGATCATGGATGTTATTGGTAAAATCTTTGCATAAATTTGAAATTTTCATTTTTTCTTAACTCCTTTTTCACTTGTAGGAAATTGTGTTTTGGCTTGACTTTATAGAACTTACTAGTGTACTTTCTCTGTAGAAGTAAGCAAGCATCTGTGAGCTGCAAATACTGAATTTTTAGCAAGTGGAGCACTTAATGTTTCTTTAAGCTTATCTCTTTACCTCTATTTTGATATGATAAAAGGAGAATATATTCTTCAATGTCTCCATTTATGGGGACACTTCAAATTCACTAGCAATTAATATAGCTGAATACCCAGTTTGTGATACTCATGCTATCCTGTGTGACCTCAAGGTGCAGCTCCAGAAAATTAAGAGTGTCCTGTAAGTCCTGTAGCGCATCTGGCAGCCTGTGGGGATGCCTCAGATACTCCAGTGTCTAAAATAGCACTTGGTACATGTACTTAGTACCTGAATAATTTCCTGAGTTTCATGAGAAAAGAGCATGTCTGTAAACACCCAAGCAACTTTTAGGAACTCTGACATTTTTGTAGGCTATTAAGTACTGTTGCAGTTAGTTGGTGTTTGTAGTGGAAAGCATGGATCATATTAAGTCATAACTTAGTCATTCCAAATAAATACATACTTTCAAGGATACTATATGCCTATTCTAACGTGTTGAAGAGCCTCCAGTATTACTACATTTAGCTTTGTCCTTCTGGAGATGCAAAAAAATGATTTACTTCACCTTAGGATTTTTGTTTTCCTTTCTGTATGGAACTGTTTCTGGCTTCCTTTTGGACCCATGAATACAGTGGTTCAGTGAGTGTTGTGACTCCTAACATTACTTTTCATTTTCTGGTACTCAGAATCGTGATTTCCTGTGCCTGTGTTCCTGGCTTTATCTTGCACTCCAGGAACTTGCAGTGTTCAATTTTTGCAGTATTTTGTTGTTAAATGACTGCTTGAGATGTATATGTTGCAGCACGTGGAAGCCATTTTCCAAACTAAATATCAGCTGCCTTAAAAACCAGATGTATTAGGAAAAAAGCTCACTTGGTATGTTCCTCTCTTCATATAGGTGATATATTTCAACAACGTAGATTTAATTCTGAAGTTTCTTTCTTTTTTTTTTTTTTCTTGTTCTGTCCTCATAGTGCTTAAAACAGTTCTCCAAAACAAGTGTTGCTACTACTGGGTTATTAAAAAGACTGTGAAAGTAATTTTGCTAATTATTTAATTTTGACACTTTGGTGGTTCTGTAGCAAGAAATTTGTGCCTTTAAAATTCAGTGTCTTATTTACTAAATGCCCTTGAAACTTCCTGAGGAAGCTAGCAGTGTTTTCAGGAACATGGTTAACCTAGTTGTATCACTACAGATTGCTTACTAACTGTGAGCTTAGTTTTGTGTGCTGCGATTTAACTATATTTGCTTTTGGTCTGATTTTTTTTCCCCTTCTCTTTAAGAAAAAGGCTGTGTTTTTTCTGTAGGCTTCCTTTTCCTCCTTTCAACTCTGCCAACCAGCTAAGTATACGAAAAGTATCTGTTTCAGGAACCCTGGTCCATCTCATTAGAATTGTCTTCTGCTTTCCATCTTTAAGTTTGTTAAGAATTCCTTGCTGTCGTGGTTTACCCCCAGCCAGCAACTAAGCCCCACGCAGCCGCTCACTCACTCCCCCCCATCCAGTGGGATGGGGGAGAAAATCGGGAAAAGAAGTAAAACTCGTGGGTTGAGATAAGAACGGTTTAATAGAACAGAAAAGAAGAAACTAATAATGATAATGATAACACTAATAAAATGACAACAGTAGTAATAAAAGGACTGAAATGTACAAATGATGCGCAGGGCAATTGCTCACCACCTGCCAACCGACACCCAGCCAGTCCCCGAGCGGCGAATCCCTGCCCCCCACTTCCCAGTTCCTAAACTAGATGGGACGTCACATGGTGTGGAATACACTGTTGGCCAGTTTGGGTCAGGTGCCCTGGCTGGGCATGAGAAGCTGAAAAATCCTTGACTGTAGTCTAAACACTACTGAGCAACAACTGAAAACATCAGTGTTATCAACATTCTTCACATACTGAACTCAAAACATAGCACTGCACCAGCTACTAGGAAGACAGTTAACTCTATCCCAGCTGAAACCAGGACACTTGCTCAGTGACTGATTTTGTTTAGGATACAGATCTGTTGGGTGATAGTGACGTTAGTGATAGGTGTAAAGTGGTTTTTTTTGTTTGCTTGTTCATTTGGTTTTCTGATTGCTTTCTGTATTAGAAGTCAGGAGATCTCATCTTGTTCCAAAGCAGCTTCCTAAATGTGTATGACAGACCAAAGGAGAGACCGTATAACTTGATGAGCCAGGAGAAGGTATACCTCACTGTTGATACACTGTAAGAGAGTTTTGAGAAAAAAAATCTCACGCAGTTCAGAACTGTCCTACACATCCTTCCAGATTTTTAAGCCAGGGGCAGATGTGCACATTGCAGTTTAGGTTGCTTCTGATATTTCTGGCAATTCTTTGTTCCCTAACCCTTGGTGGCTTTATACACTTGCTATGAGTCCTTCCTAGCTGTGGTGATATCTCCAATTCTCTTCCGTAAAGTAGGCCAATACAGGCCAGTCCCCAAAGTGATTTAGAAACTATGGTGCATAACACTGTCATGTGTACAAACTGGGAACTTGCAGGAGTCCAGGAATAGAGCAAGGCTGGAGGCATCTGTTACCCAGACTGAGTGGTGAGAATTAGATGCCTAACAATGAAATTGTTAACAGCACCTAATGGAAAAGACATTAAGTCAGCCTAAATGACAGAAAGCTGCTGTTTAGAAGCTTCTAACTGAAACTGTCAAACTAAAACTGTTCCTTTCCCTTCTTGGGTGACTGACGGCAGTCTGAGGCAAAGGAAGCGGGATTAATGGCCAGAAACTACTTTCTCAGCCATAATGGTTTTAAACACTCTGGTTGTATGGTGCTCTGGAAGCTGTGCTGATCTTCCACCTTTCTGTTGGAATAGCCCAATGGTGTAGAAAGTAGTGAGAGAGTCTGGGAGCTCAGAGGATGGTAGAAAAGAGGAGCTGACTTTTTGCCTAATCTTTATGGAATGCAGTTGGGGCCAGGGCGAGAAGAATGGTTTTTTACATGTGAAAAGAGAAGCGGTTCTACCGTCAGGTCTCCTTTTGTCTGGGATGTACTAACCTCAGGGTTTCTCATTAGACTGAAGGTTTTCATCTTAATTTGTACTAGTAGACCTGTATTTTTGAACCTGATATTTTGAACAGAAAATAGGTCTTTTGGCCTTCCTTAGGAGGGATTGCAGTGTGGTTTTTTGAATGAGTTCATTATTATCCTGGAGTTAGTTTGTATTCTATGCTGTATATTTTAGGTGGTAAAAGTTAATGCTGTTTGTATTTCAAGTTGCACTGGCCATGAGCAACATGGTACTTGCTCTTCCCATGGGTCTAGTTGCTTCATTGTTTCTGGATTAAATTCAAGGTAGGGAGTTTAATCTGTAGAGTTCTGTGTATGTCCAGTTTTGGCTATGTGGATAGAGATTTCGTCTTCTTTAGCTGTAATGGCAGCTACATTAATGGACACTTAAGCTAATAGGCACTAGATTTAAAGATTAGGATGCTGTTGACAGGATGTTTTCTGTGAAGGGTGCTCAACTTTCTATGTGCTTTTCATGATCTGCCAGACAATCTGTTTCATCCAAAGTATTCGCTGAAGGAGCGGGTTGGAAAAAGAGAAGAATAATTATTTTTAGGAATGATATTTTCCTTTTGGTCATCAGATAAAAGAAGATTAGTGTGTTTATTTCTGTATAATCTTCGTGCAGGGAATGCTTAATTCATATCATGGTCCATTTCTATGAAGGGGAAAACAGGAGACAGCAATAAAGCACTCAGTTTTTTTTTCTCTCCCCCTTTTTTTCTGGATTACTGAGCACAAAGAATGGAAGTTCCATTTAGGGTAAAGTGGATAAGAAAAATACGTTCCTATCACCCTTTAGAGGCACATAATATGTGCTATATACTATGCTGATTTTTCATTTCCTGTGTATAAACAGGAAGCAAAATTTCAAGGAAAAACACACATGCAAACAAATAAAACAGTCTTGTCAAGATCTGGATTATTCATACACAGCATGAAAAGTGAACAATTTAAACCTGGAAGTCAGAATGATAGCATGAGTAACTGTAGTGGTATGCTGTTGAATAGCAAATGAGGGCATCAAGAGGAAAGCGAACAGAACAGCCTTGTTCTGGCATGTCTGTACCTTTTTACAGCCAATGAAATAACAGTGATCACAAAATCTTATGCAGCCCTCAGGAATAGGTTTACTAGATTTTCCTTCAAAATCTCTATTCAGCTGATGTAACTCACTCTGACAGCTACTATAGGGCTGAATCCTGAAAGGTCCAGGGTACTTGCATGCCAGCAACAGTTATCTAGGATTGCAGAAGCTCAGCAGGGCTGTGATTTACAGGATTTGTGCTAGGCTTCCCCCATGCATTTGACTATAGTTCATCCCATTTTAGCTCACCCACATAATTACAAAAAACAAAATATATGGAAAACAATTGAAGTTTTAAATTTAGAATAAATATTACAGAGAGTTCACACATGGCTGAACTAAATGGTGAGTTTTCTATTACTGAATTACTATGGCTGATGACAGGCAGAGGCTGTAATTCTAATACCATGATGGTATCAACTGGGTACTAGTGCACGCTACCATTCTTTCTGTTTTGTGTGTCTGGATTTCCTTCCCACTCAGAAGTGTGTTTTTGAAGGGACAGTCATTGCTCGGTCACCCCCCCAAATGGCAGCAAGAACTCTCGCCCAGACCAGAGGTTCCTCCATAGGGCTCTTGGGTCTGCTGTCCACAGGTAGTCACAGTTGAGCAGAACACAGTCCTTATTAACATCATGCCATTTGCTTAGGTAGCAATACTACCAACTCTTAATGATTGATTTGGAATATACCAACTGATTTGCCTAAATAAACTATAATTAGTAAAAAAATATATAGGAATTCTGGCAGTTTTCAAGATGGAAATTCCTTCAAGCCATTGCTTGTTCTTCAACACAAATATTCTTCTGGAGATTATTTGAAAACATGATTTAAGAGAAATCTTGATGAACAGAATAGGCTAGAATGAAGGTCTGTGTATGCACCTCTCTCTGTGTTTAAAATTATTCCTCCTCAGATTAATTATCTTTGGATCTTTAGCCATACATCTCCCCTCATAGTGAATGTCCTGGAAGTTTTCTTTTTTGAGAAATGGTTAATTGTAATCGCATCTAATTTTAATTCATTGTAAGCTGTAGTTATGTTTTTAAAAGGAACAATTTCAATTAAATCATCAGCATTGTGGTTGAGTTTTCTGATAAAATGTCAGGTAGCAGTTATTGATTCCTCTAAAAATGTAACACCTTGATGGTATTTCTTTCAGTATTTTAAATTCTTTTCACAAACTCTTTGACAACAAGTGAAACAACCCAAAATGTCTCTCTTCAGAAAATATGCATGTGTACCATCTTGTGGTGATGATAATCTACCACTTTTTAAGATTCAGGCAACACACACAGCACAGAATGGTTATTTATTTACCCTTTGTGCATAGTCTAAAAAATGCACACAATAAGGATTTTTTTTTTTTCAATGGCGATTGAAACTCGTGATGTAGTGGTTTGTTTTTTCTTTAATTTCTAATTTCACGTTCTGAAACTTGGAAGATAGGCTCATTTAGCAGAAGCTTAACCTACTGTCCGCTGTCTTGTAACTGAAAGACTATAAACTAGATTGTAACATTGGAGAAGGCGGCTGTTCCCCTCCCTAGCATGACCTTAGACCTCCTTCTAGCAGGCAGAGGTTGTGAGTGGTTGGGTCTTAAAAGCAGGGACACGTGTCAGTTTAAAAAAATTAATAGATGTGCATGCATAGTGTGAAGAGACTGAGGAGATTTATTGTAACAACCTTGTATGTTTGGAGTCCTCCAAAATAGAAATTATTTTTAAAAGTGTAAGAATAAGACAAACAATTAAACCTGAAAATATTTGTGAAGTCATTTTTTCAATGGCATATAAAAGAATGTGTGTTATAAAAGAATATGTGATGGTGATACAACATTCATAGTGACTGGATGTGGTATAAAGTTTTCATGTGTGATCATTTAGGATTATCCGATTAGCATGAGTAATTTCACCTTTAAATAAACTTTCTACCTACTTATTTTGCAACTTGCAAGTAGTCTTCTCTGACTGCTGGTAACGCCTTGTAATGTGCTGTCATCTAGTGGGCTTACATCCTTAGGTACTCTAGCTGTACCAGCACTACAGGTTTTGATCTATGCCAGTTAGCCGCAGCCAATGTCCATGTGTGGTTTAGGGAAAGTGCAGGCCAGGACCTGTTTGCAGTAGGCAGTCTGGAGTTGGCCATCTTGTTTTTAAGGGAAGAGTGGTTGGCTGTTTGGATGCAAGTTGCCGAGCCAGTGGCAGTGGCTCATCTTGTTTGCTGTATCACTATTGTATTCACTGTTTTGGGACATAAGGGATTCGCCTGGCATATGGTAGGTGACTTCAAGTCCTCCTTCCTGTTATATCTCCTGCTCCTGTGATTTTGCATATCCCTCTTCTAGAACAGATGATCTGTCAAAGTACATCGTAGGCAGGAGTGAATGGGGCCATGTGTCAGGAGCGCATCACTTCGGAACTCTTTGCATTGCAGAACCAGAAGGGACAAGCCTTGTCAGCTGACACAATTAAGGACAGACAAGTTCACACCAGTGTTCCAGATATCCTGCCGTCCACTCCAGGAATTATGAATACAGAGAGGTATTAGAAGTGTCTCTTTTACCATTCTCCTTGTATGACTTGGCCTTCGCTCTGGAATAGTTGATAATAGGAACCAATATGCTCCTACATGCATGTTTTCAGTAATGAAAAAGATGACTCCTCTTATGCAAAAGAAGATACAAAACACAAAGCAAATTTAATTGACTTGTCTTTACATTAGCTTTAGAAAGAAATCTCCAGAGAAAGATGTAACATTACTTTCCTAGTAACATACTAAAATTTTTTTCCTGGTTGCAATATTCTGTGGTTTCATGTTGCATTAATTCTCAGTTTTGCTAGTTTCTAAATAAATTCACTAAAATGAAGGGGGGAAAAAAAGTTGAAGTTGCTGTGCTATCAAGAAAATGCCATACACTTTACTGACAAAAGATTCTGAATGTACTGTGATGTATCCTTCAGGGAAACTGGGTGCATTTTTTCCTATGCTTTTCTGGAATTCTTATTAATATTAACTTCTGGCAATGCATTACAGTGGCATTACAAACCCCAGAGCCTGTTTCAGATGCTCATGCTGCCAAGTTCAATCCATGTATAAGTTATAGACATGATACTTTTTCTGGGAGAAAAATACATTGCTATTTTAAGAGCACGCCTCTGTTTTTTGCTTTGCTGTGTTTTACCTCATGTAGCATTAACAAAAGTGAAATGTTTGATATAAGAAATTGATTGTTTTACTGGGTCTAATTTAGTCCTGAATGTGAACAGCAGTGTTTGCATTATTCTGGAGTTCTGTTTTAACTGTCACAGTGGTGTGTAATTCTAGCCTGGGATTTGGTATTTCCCCTGAAGAAGAAACATAAATTGGACTGAAGAGTGGCTTTTTGATACCAAGCTGCAGTTTGAGGGCTTTCTAGTATCAGCCAGTCCTTCATTTACAGTAACGTTTGGTAGGTTTCAAGGCCTTGCAATTCTTTGAAGTCAGGTGCTTTTTTTCAAACTGTAGGCTAGTGTTCCACTAGGCTTTAAAAATGATCTGATTTTTGAAATGCACTTGCCTTCAAGCCTCAGCGATTCGGGGGGGGGGGGGGTTTGGGGGGGGTTAGGGATTTTTTTGTGTGTGTTTTGGGGATTTTTTTGTGATTTTTTTCCTTTAAAATTATTTATGGAAAGACTTAGTTCACCTTATATTCAAGTTGAACAAAGCATATATGCTCTGGAATAAAATGTATGGTCTAAATATTAACCCTTAGGGAAGAACAATGAAAAGGGAAATGCTTCTGCCAGTCAATTTGCAGCATAGCATGAAACAGTTGTTAAAAAGGTGAGGAGCCTGATTTTGAATGCAGACTATTATCAATCACATATAAATCATATGTATAATCATCTCATATAAATCACACCGTTACAACTCACACCATTGTAGGTCAGTGTACATAAGACGTGCTTTTTCTGAAGTCCTGGTATTCACTTCAGATTATTTCCATTTCCTCAAGGGTATCATACACTAGTGACAAGGGGAGTGTTGAAGATGATGAGAGGCAGTTAGGAGCATTTGGGATATTACATTTAGACTGGTCTGCATCTGTCAGTAATTTTGAGGGATTTGAACTCCATAGCCTTTTTATCAATCACTTTTTGCATCAGACTGCTATAATATACAAGATTGCTAATTTGAGACTACTTTGTTCAGTGTTCCAAAAGCCTGTAAGTACTTCTGTATTTATAAGCAGGTATTAAGAGTGATTGCTGTATATTTGGTAACTGAGCAAACAGTTTCATGGTAGAACCCTTCAGCAACTGTAAATAAGAACTAGTTTGTACTGCAGAGCATCGTCTGCATTTATTTGCATTACATTCATGTCTGGATGTCCCTGGAGGTATTGCAGGTTTGTTATACTAGACATTGCACAGCTGTATAGTAAGTCCCGATCCTTGGCCCAAAAAAGCTCAGAACTGACAAGTATATGAGGGAGACGGAAGAACTTTCTTCCTCTTCTCACGTGCAGTGCAAAAGAAGGGAGGGAGATTAAATTATTTACTCAAGGTCATAGTGAATGTCTGCAGCAGAGCTGGAAACGAGTCTAGATTTTCTAAGGGCTGGTGAGAAAGCAAGAATTCTGTTTGACAGAAAAATTCATTTATTTGACATTAGTTTGCTTTCTAATGAGTGAGGAAAAACAATCCGTGAGAAATTTCTTATGGGTAAGGAAAAAGAGACAGAGAAAGTTGAAGAGGGAGAGAAAGACATAGGAAGAGAAAATAGGTAGGCGGGAGGGAGGGAGAGAGGTGCAAGGGAGAGAGAGAAGTATGTTAGAGCATTTATTTGTATGAAAGGGGGAAAATCAAATCACTTTCTCCTCTGCATGATTCAGGTACTTGAACTGATGTATTGTTTTAAGTGCCAATTAGAGAACACTTGCCCTTTTCTCTGCCATTTTTCTTTATGCTTGTGACCCAAAATTCTATTTTGGATCTTAGAAATTCTCTTTTGGGATGAGAGGGAAGAAGGAAATGGGGAAAAGATTGTTTTCAAGAAAAAGTTTCAGTTGACAGAAAACAAATGTCTTACCAAAATGTTTCTGAACAACCCCATTCTTAAATCCCACTCCAGAATCTTAGGTTGTCTTATTTCTGTTAATTACTGCATTACACTGCTTTCAGTCAAGAATCATTATATTCCAGAAGGTGCATAGGTACAGAATAACAGATTAACTCTTACACATTCTCTCTTTTGGAGAAGACTGACACTAAGATGCACAGAAAATTGAACAACCTGTTTTTTCAGGCATATATGTTTTAGAGCAGGCATGAATTTAAATATTTTTTTTTAAAAGTCTATTTCTAAATCCCATTTAATACTAAGTTTCCATGTGGTAACATAAAAAGGGCTTTGCATTGATTACTGGTAACCACCACGAACTCATAGTAGTAATTAAGACAAAAGTAAAATCAAGAATATTGCAGAAATAGCCCTTAAATATAGACCTTCCTGGACATGGAATACAGGTCTTCCAAGGCATGAGTTACAGTGTAAGATCTATGATGTATAATCTGTGAAATGCTTAATCCTTTACTTTCTAGCTGAAATGTAAGTCTGTATTTTGCAGTTGTAAAATTTCAGATGGATTTTGTCAGTTTTATTCCATTGTTGGTCAGCAGATACCTGTAGCAGGAAAGAATAAATTAATTAAATGTATTTTGTATCATTAAAAAATGTGATTCTTAGAGGTTCGTGCAGAATCTTGTTTTGTACCAGGCAAAGGTTCTTCTCTTTCACAAATGGTCCTCTTTTGGTACCATTGTGCACGGTGAGAGGACTTCTTGCTGAAGGCTTCCTGCCAGGCTTTGCATTGTCTAGATATCCTGGGCCCTCATGACTGCTCATTATTCTGACTGAAAATACAGGATTGAGACCTTTAGTTTTATGCAATATTTTAAGGAAAGTGACATTGAATGAGAAGGGCAGGTATGAAATCCTCCTCATCTCTGGTCTGGAGGTATTACTTCTTTTTTTTATAGTAGCTGTAAATATAAAATACTTTGTACAGAGATGGTACATGATCTCCACCAGGGTGGTGAAATACATTCTAACAAACAATAAATGTCTGAATATGGAGATAACTGCCTGGGAAAAAATAATAATAATTTAATAATCTAGCAACCTCCTAAATTTCAGAATTATAAAACCTGTTGGTTTGCATGTAAATGAATCATAGAATGGTTTGGGTTGAAAGGGACCTTGGAAGATCATCTAGTCCAACCCCCATGAATGAAATGAAAGAAGACCTAGTTTTAGGAGCTCAAAACTGTTTTCTTCTGCTAACCAATATTGCTTTTGTTTTGAATGAGTTCTGTTTCAATCACATGTTTATGTGTAGCTGGATTATGAGTCATTTTAATAATGACTCACATGTTAATGATAGAGTTACTGCCCATTTTATGATGAATGGGAATAGTACTTTATCATCCTTCTCTTGTTGACATCAATAACTTTCCTGTTTTCCTGGTTGTACTGGTGGTGGCTGTACATCAGTTATGAATATGAGGGAATCAGTCTTGGGGGGGATGTTGCAAGTAACCGGATTGGTGGTTCCATTTCCATTTCTTATTGTCTAGGAAAAACTCAGATTATTTTTGGTATTTTCATAGGCTTCTTCTATGGACCTCTGATTAGGTTAGCAATAGTCTTTGACCCAGTAGAAAGCTAGACAGTGTAAATTTTATGATACTAACCTTGATTAATGAATGTAAAGGAGAGAGTTACAGATTTAGCTGGTTCCTGTATCAACAACTTCTCAGTAGTAGAAGAAAACTTACGTTCTCATTTGTTGATTCAGGTGCCAGATTATGCTTGCTCCAAAAGAGGTTGTGGGGATTGCTTCACTAAATAGTGCACTGATTCTTCCTGCTATTTGTTGCTTTTTTGTATTACTGGTGTTTACTACAGAAAGTTCGATTAAATTATGTGCATCTAGTCTTGGGGGAAACAGAATATTCTTTGGCTAGTAGCATGTAGGCTTTTATCAAACTGAGATGGTCTTAAATGTCCAGAAATGTAAAAATACAGTAACTGTTAGATGGTAAGCAGAAGCAAAGCTGAAATGCATCTTGACCAATGAGGAACTGGCGTGAATCCACTGTTATGCATATTGAAAACAGTGAGTGTTACAGAACTGGGCTTTCCACCCAAGGTGCTTTGCCTCTTTTTTTTCATTGCAGTTTGTGGATGGGAACTATTATTCCCTTTTGTCCTTGACTGATTGACCAAGCTATTACTTCCTTCTTGTTTCCATGTCCCTGAAGGTCAGAAATAACTAACTTACCTGAGACATCTGACAGAAGAAACTATGTAGTAACTCACCAATTCCAATTATATTAATAAAATTAATGGATACTTAATGAAAAATAAAAGAATTCCTAAAAATAAAAATCATTAAATAATGTATAAATAGAACTGGATTTATGACATTGGATTTCAAATATTTTTATCCCTTAAATTTATTTGTAAATGGAGAGCATTGGTTAAACAAGATGAAGGCATTATTTAGAGGGGTCTCTTAATCTTATCCAATTGTTCCAGTTGTCCTGCTTCCAGTATCTGAACAAAATTCTCAGAAAGCAGAAATTCTGTTTCTGTTGCCGTTGAAGATATAATTGTTTAAAGGCACTGATTTTTGCAGCATCTGTTACCGTTCTTCTGTAATATTAATTCAGACCAAATCTCTGGTGGTCTAATCAGTTTAAGACTATTAGAAATTCTACTGTAGTCTCTCTAATGGGGGGGGGGGGGGGGGGGGAAGGCAGTATTTCATCTTTTAAGAAATAAAAATACTTGCTCTTGGTATACATTAGAACACACATAGTTAAGATTATAGTGTACTTGTGTCCTGGTTTCAGCTGGGATAGAGTTAACTGTCTTCCTAGTAGCTGGTACAGTGCTATGTTTTGAGTTCAGTATGTGAAGAATGTTGATAACACTGATGTTTTCAGTTGTTGCTCAGTAGTAGACTATAGTCAAGGATTTTTCAGCTTCTCATGCCCAGCCAGCAAGAAAGCTGGAGGAGCACAGGAAGTTGGCACAGGACACAGCCAGGGCACCTGACCCAAAGTGGCCAACGGGGTATTCCATACCATGTGCTGTCCCATTTAGTATAGGAACTGGGAAGTGGGGGCAGGGAATCGCCGCTTGGGGACTGGCTGGGGGTCGGTCGGCGGGGGGGGAGCAATTGCCCTGCGCATCATTTGTACATTTCAGTCCTTTTATTACTACTGTTGTCATTTTATTAGTGTTATCATTATCATTATTAGTTTCTTCTTTTCTGTTCTATTAAACCGTTCTTATCTCAACCCACGAGTTTTACTTCTTTTCCCGATTTTCTCCCCCATCCCACTGGATGGGGGGGAGTGAGTGAGCGGCTGCGTGGTGCTTAGTGGCTGGCTGGGGTTAAACCACGACAACTTGTTATTAAAAACAAAGTTTTGCATCCTCTGCATATGGAGAACAGCTTGAAAACTAGTTTGACAGCGTAGTGATCACGAGGCATTTATTACACAAAAATGGGACTCATTTGATCAGCAGTACTTCGAACTATTACTTCCAGAGAATGACTGGTTGTGTAAAGAGGAGTGTAATGAGTCAGGGTTCATATGAGATTCATGTTTCCAGGATGATCCTGATGTGATACACTATCTAATGATTAGATTAAAATGAAATTAATTTATTCAGTTAGGATGGTGATGTGAAGGCTAGTAGGTTCTTGTGTGTAGAGAGACAGAGGAAAAGAAATACTTAGCAATCTATAAAGAAATGATGGGCTAAAATGGGAGAATACAAATTCAAGCTGTCTTTTCCTGCTAATTCAAGTTCCATTTTTAGACTGAACAAACCCGATGTTAAACCTACACCAATAATAATTTTGTGTTAGGGAAATTAATTTTCACTTCCTCTTTTCTAAAAAGAAGCTAATTGAAAAGTTTCACAAGGATCACTAAAGACAGCAGGCTGTAAAACAGAAGAGACCAATCCTATCTTCTTAGTATTACTGTTTGTAATTGGGCTTGAATTAATGTCTCAAATCTGTATTCCTGGATATCGCATCAGTAATAGGTGCTTTAATTGCTAAACTTCTGTCCTAAAGCTAAGAATATATTCCAAATAATCTTGACCCAATGGTCAGAATTTCACCCTGTGATGGTGACATGTGAAAGAAGAGCAGAAGGTGCACCTGTTAAATTACTTTAATCAGCTATCTAAATCAATGGTCATTGATTTCCTCTAGGTTTAAACAGATCGGTTGCCCCTATCTTCCAGAATATCTGGACAGATTTTCCTTGAGATTCTCTTCATCTTCTCCCCATTAGTTCAGCCTCTGCTCTCAATCCTTTTCTTACATGTGAAGTACCTGGTTAGCCTGGAAATGTGTTGGTTTTATTTATCACTTCATTATTCTCTTCAAAGGGTTGTTTGCCTCAAGTCTCATTTATTCTGTTTTTCTGCTAATTTATTTTCAGATGCCAGCAGGTATTTTGTAATAGCAAGTACACATCTCCGTAGCTTTCTTCTCTTTTTATTTGGTCCGTCTAGAAAATGGAGTGACTGAACAACTCGGACAGGAATTTCTCTCCAGAATATATTTCACTTTAAGGTCATACATTTGTATCTCTAAGATCATGTACTAAAATCTTGGCACTGAAGAAGCTAGTGGTTTGCCAAGAAGATGATCAGTAGAAATGTTGCAGTGGTGCCATGTGCATACTAATGGAGTGTTGGACAGTGAAGCAATGCATATTTCTATTTTTGATCTGAGTATAGTATTGCTGCATTGGTGCTAGTTTTCTCAGTGTATGTATCACTGGAGTTTCTGTCTATAAGTGTGCTGCCCCAAGTCCTTCTTGTGAGGTAGCATTTGATACTATTTCCTTATCGTCATTGTAATATGTTACTTTGGATTAAAGGGTGATAGAGTCTTTACATTTTGGAAAACTCAGTTGAGAACACTATTCAAGACTAGTCATTGCTCCCCTTTTTGTTTTCCCTAGTTTGTATTTTTCATAGATTCATTGCAAATTTTTGCTAATGTAAGTAAAAATCTTGACAGGGAGTTTAGCATTTCTCATGCTACTTAAAAGGGTTGATGCTCTTAGCTGCTTTCCTCATTCACGCTGCTTGCTTCTGACCTAATGGCCTCTTTTTGTTGTTAGCTTGCTCCAAAGTGATCTACATTTTGCTGTGATTTGGTAAAAGCTGGCATACACTGCCAACTCACAACTTGCGAGTTGGGATTTAAAGGACTTTGATGGGTTCCTTTCTGAGACTGCCATGCACTAGACTGTCATTCACAATGACTTCATCTTCCGTAGGTCCTTTAAGTATTTAATACTTTTTTTTTTTTTTAGTGTAGACAATATACCAGAAAACACCAAATTCACTGCAAGCCCTGTCTTCCCAAAGGACCGTTGAAAAAGATTGCTTTACTCCTCTGACTGACCTGCCAGTATTTGGATTGAGCATTTAGTACCTTATGTGAACTTGTTACAAGGGATCTGATCACCTGTAGATAGGCTTTCCTGAAATACTTGCTCTTTTGGATTTTAATTCTATTCACAGTACATGTATGATTATTTTTTTTTCACTGAAACCACGCAGCTAAACCACTCAACAATGCCTCCATTTTTATAAAATGAGACTGAAATGTGCTGTACATAGAAGATAGTTCTCCACTAAAGATTATATAGTTAATTATAGTAATGGTGGTTCACTACTGTCATTACATTTGTAAATAGAATTGATTTTCCAATGGTAGATATTCCAGGCCTTTGAACACAAAGGAAAGTCTTTAATTTCTTCTGTTGGAAGAGTCACCCCTAGAAGGACTTCTGTTAATTTTAATGATTTCTAAGGTGTTAGTCCCACTGTTGGTTTTACTGCTGCTTAAAAATCTAAAAAAGCATTTTGCTCTTGTACTCTCATTGCCCTACTCTCTGATGTGGGTGCCTGTCATGGTTTAACCCCAGCTGGCAACTAAGCCCCACGCAGCCGCTCGCTCGCTCCCCCCTGGGTGGGATGGGGGAGAGAATCAGAAGGGTAAAAGTGAGAAAACTCGTGGGCTGAGATAAAGACAGTTTAACAGGTAAAGCAAAAGCCACCCATGCAAGCAAAGCAAAACAAGGGAATCACTCACCACTTCCCATGGGCAGGCAGGTGTTCAGCCATCTCCAGGAAAGCAGGGCTCCATCACGTGTAACCCTTACTTGGGAAGACGAATGCCATCACTCTGAACATCCCCCCTTCCTCCTTCTTCCCAGCTTTATCTGCTGTGCATGACGTCATATGGTCTGGGACATCCCTTGGGTCAGTTGGGGTCAGCTGTCCCAGCTGTGTCCCCTCTCAACTTCTTGTGCCCCCCCAGCCTACTCACTGGTGGGGTGGCATGAGAAGCAGAAAAGGCCTCGGCTCTGTGTGAGCACTGCTCAGCAGTAACAAAAACATCTCAGCATTATCAACACTGTTTTCAGCACAAATCCAAAACATAGCCCCATACCAGCTACTAGGAAGATAATTTATTCCAGCTGAAACCAGGACAGTGCCCTACTTAATCTGCTAGTGTGACTCATCCGGATGATGCTGACATCGTGACGCAGACTAGTCTTTTCCTGTATTGTAAAGCAAAGACGCTACTTCCTTGTGCTTGGTATCATTATCAAATAGTACAAGTTCTGCACAGTTTCAGGTAATTACAAATGCCAGTTGCCAAGGAGCTTAACCATTCAAGGGGCAAAGAATTGTAGGGCTGGGCAGCTTTTGGTGCTGAAACTGAAAGTGGTTGAGGTCCTGCCATATTAAAGTGAGACAGAAAAGGAGTGTATGTAGGACTTTCAGTTGAAGAACACCTCTGAGAACAGCAGCTTGTCAGCAGTGACACAGCATTCTTTCTAGCTATAGTGCAGAAAAAGAAAAGGGGTACCTTCAATGGTTAAGCTCTTTGGCATGAAAAAACAGCAAGGAATGTGCAGTGAAGTCCTTTAACTGGATAAAGTACACTTCTCTAGTGATGATTTTGCAGTTTTTCTTTCTTGGTTTTGCCTTTACCTTTCACAGAAATTATTCTTTTTTTTTTTCTTTCTTTCTTGTTTCATCTGCCTCCCTCTTTCCATTTGCAATTAATGGTTTTGCCTTTCTTTTCTGGCTTCTCCTTCTTTACTTACAGAAAGTTCTGTTAGCTCATAAACATCCTCATACTGCGGAATGAGATAAGTACGAGGTACGTCTAATGGTATTGTACAAATAAAAAACCAGAAGTTTGTACAGTCTGCTGTGAGAACATTAGGGCACAAGTCTTCTTTGATCTACGCTATGCTGTATTGATTTAACTTTTATTCCACTAATTAATATTATGACTGTTTGGCCTTTATTACAGCCTTTGAAAGCAAGTCTAGTATTTCAGCTAAAATTTTTTTACTCATAGTGAAGGCTTTATTTCTTAAGGAGTATTCCAGAATAAGATTGTCCACAGGTGAGTTATACTGTCATAATCAAAAGAGTGTCATTAATTCTGGTACAATTTATGGTGGTAATAACTCTATAATTACAAGTTCTTAGATATGTTTTTTTTTTTTCTTTCAAAGATAACCATTATTTTAAGGTACTGGAAGGAGGATTTTTTTTTTTTTTTTCCAAATACCTCTCTATGAAATGTTACTGAGGGCTTAAACATAAAAACCCACCCCATAAAAGGTGTTGCTGGTACTGTGCAGTAACTGCAGCTTAGCATCCATAATGATAATGTGTAGGTTAAAAGACTTTCCTTTTGCAGTGATTGAAACTCTGAGATTGTCTACGCAGACATACCCAACAAAAATTAGGATGGCTTAGCTAAAGTCATAAAGTTAATGTGCATTTTAAAACCTCCCAATGAAGGCATGCTCTGGTGATGTAAACCCCCTTCATTTCTATATGTTAGTGCCTAAAGAGAATTTTAATGTACTTTATGTCATTTAATGTTACAGCTTTCATTGCTTAGCTCCCATAGTGGATGTGAGACTCCTTCATGACTGGTGAAACTGTGTAATAGGAGATGCCACTGGGTCAAAGACATGGTCCTGCCCTGGAAGGAGAGTGACTTAGATGATAAGATTTTTGCAATCTTGGTCATCTCTACTGCCTGTGATTTTGTATAAAACTGGTAGGAAGTTTTTCTGAATCCAGTCGAAAAGCTGGCCATATGGACAGCTTACAACTCAACACTTTCTGCAGCGCTCCAAAGGTGATAATAGACAGACAGAAAAAATTAAAAAGGGCAAACAAAGAAGCTGAAAGTAAAAGAAAATTAACCATTACACCATTCTTTGAATAAATCATTCTTTAAATCATCATTTTAATGCAGTTTCACAGCCTGAGTTGGTATCCCCCAAAATGAATCTGAGACAGAGTAAGCTTTTTAATGGAGTATGTGTGATAAACACAGGCCAAGTCGCATTTTTACATAAAAGATAAATAATGTTTCAGATGTCCTTTGCCTAAGGTACTTAGCACGTGCTTGCTCAAAATTTGACTTTCATGGTTGTCATTTGAATTTGTCAAAGCAAGCTGTGAATAGTTACATTTACATTAAAAAAGTCATTTATCTCCCATATTTGTGTGAAGCTCCTTAAACCTTTTGCCATCAACAGTGTTGCTTAACCTTTTATGTTGTATCCCTGCTCCATATTGTTCTGAACTTTTATTTTACACTGAGGCTTATTAATCTATTTTGGCATTGTTGTGTGACATACAATACTATTTTTCTATGAAAGTTCAAGTAATTGGGCCTACGTATGGCAAATAATTCATTAATTTTAGGTTAAGTCCCTAACTAGCATATTTTACATCATATTCTACCTTTTTAAACAAGTAACAAAAGCAATATAAAATATTTTATATTTTTAAGCACAATAAATGCATACCTCCTTTGAAATTAGCAACTATATAATGAAAAATATATCTGCAGTATTTTAATGTACACCATATTTACCTAAGTAATTCAAAACAAGTAAAAAGTAGTCCCTTTGAAAATATTTTTGAATTGTCTTTTGAGTATACAAAGCATACATACATCTTATGCATTGCATGCAGATTTCATAGTCATGAAAACAAACGTGATTTTTATGTTAGGATAGCATAATTGTCCACAATTGTTCTTGGCACAGTTATCTACTTAACATGACTTTTAAGATACTATAAGGTAGTGACTTCAAGCCTCAGGATACTGTATTAAGCAGCAAAGGAGGAGAGGTTGTGCCTTATTTCTGACTTCCGGCAGCCTTTGGTTTTCTTCCTTTTTTTTTTTTCTTCCCCTTGTTCTTTTTTACATCAGCTTTCAAGATACTATATGATTTATATTTACATTTACAATCATTTTACATAACTATATTTTTTTGTCTGTAATTCTTGAATTTTCTTTTTAAACCTGTAAATATGCATCTTTTTATGATTTGCCAGCTACATATAAAACCTGCAGGCTGCTATAAAAAAACCCTTTTATTTGATTTGCATTTTTATCACCATTGAAATTAAAAGGGAAAAGTTCTATATTCACTCCTTTTGTACTGGATTCAGTTCAACAATATGGGCTAACGGTGCAAAAAAGTTCTGCTGAGGGAAGGGATCTGCATATAAATTGATCAAGACATGTGGTTAAAGTGTCTTACAAAGGTTCAAAACTTCTCTACCATTCTGGCAGTCTGTCTCCATAGTAAGGGTTGATGAGGTATTTGACTAGCTTTTATTTGACAGAAGATAGCAGCAAAATGTACATTATCTCCTCTCTTATTTATCATGTCTAAACAAATTTACTCTTGCTGTTACATAAAATACCTTAGTAAAGCTAAAGACTATAAAAATGCAACTTCGTTCTGGATTCTTTAAAAACCAAGTATATCTATACATGGAATTGCTCTGCCTGATGCTGTAAACTCATGGCTGTATAGAATCATTGGTTTCAGTGGGCTGATGGGAGAACCAAATTTTCAGTGGGATTTACTTGGGTGTCTGCAAGGTGGTGAGTTACGTGGGGACTCGATCCCTGATGGCTCCTGGTGTATTGGGCACAGAGCCCCATCCTGTAGCTCTTTGACCAGCACTGGCACACTGAGGCACGGTGGATTGCTCCCAGAGTTTCTGTGGTAGAAAAGTTTTTTCTCTCCCTGTGAAGAGTGAGGCTTCACTTTTTCCTGCACAGAGCCATTCTTTATCTTGCAATGGTACCTTGAATTAATCAAGTGCTATTTGCACAATGGTGAGTGAGCTTGGATTATTAAGCTTCTTGTGTTTGATCTGCTTCCTGTTTCAGTAAGTAGGAAAACTTCCAATGAGTCAAATGAGAATAAGATTAAGCTGTTACTGTATTTCATATGTTTGCATAATAAAATGGTGGTTCTTGCAAATATTTCCAATGATAATTTCAGGTACTGAAATGCCAGCTCTGCTCAGGAAAATTCTGAAATGGGCTTTGTCTGTTTTCCGTGTTTCAAAGAGGATGAACTGAGGCACTTCTAGTTTTCAGGGCAAGGCATTTCACAGTATCTCCAAGAAAGGATGCTTGATGAAAAGGTGAAAGAGCCTGGGGAAAAAAAATCCCAGTACTGGTTTATGTAATAGATTCAGCTAGATGATCTACAACATTTTTAGTGTGCCTTAATATAGAGAGCAGCAAAAGTCTTTATGTGTTTGAGCCTTTTCTGATTTATAAAGCATTAGAGGGTACATGTGATACTGTAACAAATTGGCAGTGTTTATCTGAAATACAGAAGCCTTTCTGTAGACTTGTGGTCCTTCAGGGGACGCAGCCTAGTAAGCTCAGAGGACTTTGTGAAACATTGCTTCTAGCCAGGTGGAAAGCAAGGGAGAAAGACTTCGTTAGTGGTGAGGATCTAGTTCACAGGCAGAACAGTTCCGAAATAAGAACCTTGGAACAGCCAAGACTGGGGAAAACCTGTGAGCTGAAATTTTCAGGTTTGCCTCACTGACAAGTGAGCCAGAATAAATGAGATTTTGATTCCATACTGATAACTTTGTTTCAGAGGAAGCTGGAGAACTCATTTAGTGATGGTCAGACACTGTAAATTCGTCCTTTTAAATGCATTGTCCTTGTTCTGTGGTTTATATTACTGTCAGTGAGTTTCAGATCAGGCCTTGTTCTCCAAAGGGAAATGTTTTCAAACAGTACTCAGTGTAATTAAGTATTTTGTCATACACAGGTATTATGCAGAATTTCTGTTTGTTTCTTGTAGTAAACCTAAGTAAATTTATACATTGGAACTGACATTAAATATGTGATTAGAAGAGCTGATTTCAGCTTTGTTGCATGGGTCATGAATTCAAGTGAAAGAATACACACCTGTGCTTTAGTGGTGGCTTGCCACCTAGGATGAGCCATATGGTTAAATAAGTGTTATGGAACAAACTAGGTGGCATGCCACAGCTGAGATCTAGGCATGCCCTTCACTTCACTGCTCTGCATGCCATCTGCTACAAAATGCTGTATTTTGTTGTATTACATGCTGATCAGGTGTATTTATAGAAGCTATTTTAAAAGCCTGATGCTGTACGTGTTAGAATTCTGTACGTGCAAAAACTGATTACTCTGGGCAGAGTGAGATACTAGATTACTCTGAACAAAGTTATCGTAATATAGGTAGCATTTCAGTTAAATACAGTAAGTGTAGCTAATAGAGATAAATAATATTTTTAATAATCGTCATTTGGAATAATCTAAATGTTGTTTCCTGATCTAACTATGGAAAAATACCAAAACAAGCAAGCATACAACCCACTAAACCATATTATCCAAAATTTGAAATAGCTAATGAATTTCAAGTAGGGGAAACACTAGAAAGCATATTCTCCCCTTTGATATTAGGATAGAGCAAAAAGTCTTAGCTGTTTAACTTGAAGTTCAGCAGTTGATCCAGCTGTTGTTTCTTAGTTATGAAATCTGTGGTCTTTATCAATGAAAGAATTATGCCCGTGTCATTCAAAACTTTATCATTCTGATATTTCTATGAGGAGGCAAGAAATATTTTCAGTCTACAGTAAAACCAGTTTGGTTTGCCAGAAGTAACAGAGGATGTTAGTGAGCTGAGGTACAGTAATTTTTTAAACCATAGGAGCTTGGTTGTGTTTTATAGCTCTGAAGTCTAATTATTCAAGACTGGACTAGTCTCGCTGCAGTGCATGGCAACCACTTCAGCTGGCTTGTGCTAGAAATTTTAAATAGCCACTTGTCAGTATAACAAATCAGTCTACAAGATCTACAACATGATTTACTGTATTTTGGCAGTGTCTGGTGTTGACTTCATGAAACAGACACCCAAATCATGACACTTGTTTGAAAGTCATGAGTTTTTAAAAATAATAGGAAAGAAGAGAGGTAGTATTTCTTTGGGAAGTGATGCATTTAGGATTATTTCTGTCAATTAGGCCTTCAAACAAAACACCAAACCAGACACTAATGGCAGGACTGTGCAAGATGTCAACATGGGTAAACAGGGAGTAAACAGAATATCTTCTGATTTTTTATTTGTTTTTTTTTTTCGTGGGAGCTGGTGTAATCTGTTCATATATGAGTGTGAAAAATTAAGTACCTGTTAAGAACAGGGAGTTTAAAGAAGACTTGAAGCTTAATACTTTTGTTCTTGGGGTAAACTCCTCTTTAGAATGTTGTCAGTGAAAGAACCTGAAATACTCAATTGGCACTAAATCTACGCAGCCTGACATAACCAGTTCTAGTAGTATGCCATCATATCAAATTTTACTTCTGTCCAAATGGAAATATATTTTCATACCTGCTGAAAATACATGGATACCTCCACCTGAGTTATTCAGGTTGGATTAAGAAATTATTTTTTTTGAAGGAAACTTCATAATCAACCCTGACTCTGCTGCTTGGAGTGGTTTAGGAGCACAAGGAACACATTCTTTTTGAATTAAACTCAACTGGAAGATGTGTTTCTGGAGTTCCACCTATGCACTCAAACTGCTAGTGAGCACTTAGTCCATGGGGATGACCTGAAGTTAGCCCAGAGTAAACCAGAGTTAGCCCCTGAAACCCATATATTCAGTCTTCAATACCAACTTACCATTCTACAGATGTGCTCCTAGGGCAGTGCGCTGCTTGCTAACATACACATAGTTAAAGGCACAGTATGAGTGACCAGAGCACCAGTGTATGCTATGAATAGGCCTCCCAAGTGGCTGAGGCATTCAGACCAGATCCTTAGTCTGGCCTTTTGATGTGCATTGCAGGTGGTAATTTTTTTTTCTAATGGCAGTAATCTATTTCTAGGGGGCTTATCATCGGCTGCTTTAAGCTGATGCCGCTCCCTGAACCTGCAGTTTTCTGGAAGGACACTATACTAAAAACTTTTTTCTGAAGTTTGATAGAAAGGAGAAGTAGATTTTGAAATGCATCAAGTTGTTAAAGATTAAAGGAGCTAACAAAGGAGAGGCAAGGAATCTAAATTTTCATCCTGTGCTTGCAATGAGTGCTCATTTTACTTTATCATTTTAAAGCTTTCCATGCCGTTTTATTTTTTAATAACTTCTTCTCTTAATTAAAAAAGTCATATAATGAGGACAATAAGCTGTTCACTAGGGTGTCCTAATTAAGAGGATTTTACTGCTTTTCTGATTTGTATTACTAATAATGTTTATTGAATAGTATTTGAATACTTCACAAATAAATAATGTTTCTGTTACTTCTACAGTCATTGAATAAATAGGGCATGCAGGTAGGAAGGTGTGTGATGTAAGTATTTGTGGCAGTACATCCTGCCCCCCCATCCTGCTGGCAGGAAACAAAACTTCTCCAGGAAGGGAGAAGAGGAAGGAAACCGTGGAGGCTGCAGGTTGAAATTTGAACTGGCCAACTGAGATGCGCCAGGTACACCGAGGTGACCCTCCTAGCCAATAGAATTAAATGACCACAGGTCAGATTCGACAGGGGTATAATCTTGGGGATTCTTAAGTCGGCCGTGTAGTATTAATTCTCTTTACATCACTGAGCCTGTGGTTTTATAAAATGTTACCAGACTTCTAACTAACTTGTGCTGAAGAATAAATCTGAGTTTTAACACCTGTTGGATTTGGTTAATTGTGCATCCGTAGCAGTATTAGATCATTTGTAAATACAAATAAAGCCTGGCAATTAGGTTAACAGCTGATTATCCCAATGACTGTCACAAAACTGTAAGATGTTACAGGAAATCAGACTATGTCTGGAAGTGCAGGCTAAAAAGCCACCAAAAAATCACATGTAAGTATAAGCCACCCTTTGCTGTAGGTCAGTGGTTTAGGTTGGATCAATGCTGGGTGGAAGTTGTTACAGGTGGAAGAGGCCCATCATTTTTCCTATGAGGGGTAGAAGCTGTTAGACCCAAGACAGTGTAGGAAATGGAGATCTTGTCGTGCTTATTGTTACATTTAATCATTAGTTTGTGTGAGATATTCCTCTCTGCAGAGGCACATTTCTGCCAAAATTTTTAGTTGGATGATTTATTTTAAAATCAGGTTCAGCCATCTGGAGGGATTGAGACCTTAGGATAGGTATGATAGGTTGTTGCAGTACAGCTGCATGTAACAGTGCTAGCTGTGCTGAAGTGGCAACGTGTAGGCTGGACTGTGTTGGGTGAATGAAGTAGACTCCCACTTGCATCATTTCAGAGAGACATATGTAAGCAATAAATGGCTAGGACTAAACATCTGGCTTTCTCAGAATAATGTGTATGGCAGGTCACAAATGACCAGTTGGAAAATAACAGTTTGTTCCTTTAAAAGTGTAGTATGAAGTCTTCTGAGAGTAACAGATCACGTAAATATTTTCTGCTGTACCTTCTCTGCCTCAGGAAATCCTCTTTATTCCTTACATCAGTTTCCTTAAGATTTATTCCATTTTTTTTTTAGTATTTTTGAGTCAGCCTCAGAGTCTTTTCTTATAGCTATCCCTATCCTTCTAACACAGAAACTTGGTGCTGAAACCGTATTTCCTTTTAGATGGTGTAAGGTCTTCTCAGGCAGTGTTAGACAATCGGTTCAGGAGTGATTGTTGGCCCTTCTAGCTCAAGAAAAGAAAAAGAAGTTTCATAAATTGAATACCAGTCTGCCCACATTTTAACAAAAAGTAGTTGTACCTACCAAGTTAATTTTATCTCTTTCCAAATCCTTTTACAAGTTTTCAAATACACAGTTCTACACAATGATGGTTTCTTGGGAACTGGAAGATGAATAATTTAATGACATGTAGAAAAGGGGGGCTTCCAGCAGTGCTAATTAAGGGGAAGAGGAGATGCTGAGCATTCTGTTGTACATAACATTTCTGGTTTGAAAAGTCTGTGAAAATGGTCATGCTAAAAATGGAGAACCACAGTTTTATTTGGGATAAATTATATTGGCATTGCTAAATTCAGTAGAATTATGCTGATTGCACAAACTAAGAGCCTGGTCCTGAAAGAGCTGACTTCTTCATGACTTGCAGCGTGGCTCTGAAAAGCCAGTAGTGTCTTCTTAGATTTGATTACCTGCTTCTACATCTAAGAGGTAATAGTTCGTTGGACACTCAAAATTTTGTGTTACTGCAAGGCTGTAATTGTTGGGAAAGGTACAAACACAGTCAGAAAGCCAAAGAGGCAGATTTGCAAGGTGAGTTCTTATATTTGAAGGAAATAAATGAGTGAAATTTTATGTAATTAAATGGAAATAGCATGGTTTTTATTTGGGGTGGAGGGAGGAGAGGAAGAAGAGAGGCAGGGGAGAGAAGCTTCCTGAAGAATGTCCTGATTTTGGAGACAATGTTTTTTTGGAGACGAGATAAAGTTATATTTCTGTTATTTAACAGAGTTGCCAGGCCACTGGGTGGTTCAGGAAGCATTTTATCTCCTTCAGCTGGCAGTAATGGGGATTTAGACAAATACACTAGGATCCTAACAGTTCTGGGAAGAGCTGTGTAAGAATTGTGTGGAATATGGGCAATTTTTTTTCATGAGAAGACTTGCATTGCATTTTAATTTTATTACAGGAATCTTGTTTTATTTGTAAAAGCATAATTGTTTTAATATGATTCTTTCAGCAGTTTTGGCAGTGATTTCATTTGCATCATGGTAATTGTTCTAGCAATGAAAAAGATTTTCAAATGCTTACAGTACACAGCCAAGCAATATGTAATTGAATGCAACTGTCATTGAAACAAACTGTTTTTCTGACCTGTTGTTTCAATCTGAACATGATGTTTATTTACCACCTTCATTATTGCAGCATTAGCATATAGAGAAGCTGTGCCGTATCATCATGTACTTTCCTAACAGATGGCCACTAACTTCTTGAAGGCTTTTTTGTATTTCCTTAAAATATCCCATATTGGCACAAAGTTCTTTCCTCAGTGGGAAGTATGATTGACTGGTTGAAATAGATTAATCTGCCTCTCCTCTGGTCTTTGAGCTTGTTTCGTACTGCAGCAACCCAGGTTTTGACTCTAATTTTGCACAATGATCAAAGCCACTTTTGCTAATAACATGGTGTGGAAAGTTCCATTCAGTCGCATAATCTGTGAACAAACAGTTCAGGTCATAGCAATAACTGAAGACTACATTTCTGCCAGAAAAGGTGAAAAAACATCCTTTGTACCTGCTCCACCGTAATTGTCCTCTAGAGACATTCCAGCCTCGGGATTTAAATTCTGCTTTCTTCCCTCTCTGAGGCTGTGAGAATTTCTGTACCTCGTCTCTGTGTAAAACGGAGGCCCCCCTTCTGTTAGGGATTGTTTGTTTGCGAACTGCCTGGCTGTTGCTCTAAGTTGTGTTTTGTGTTTTTACGCTGAATGTACAGGTGAGGAACTCATCACTGAAGTATTTATGAGGTCCACTTCATTCTTTGTTTTTGTATGTGAGCTCAATATTCTATGCTTATCATTCCCAGTGAGGTCTGTTTCTTTACCATGATATATATATGCAGAATCTGCAAAGAGAAAAATACACAGTTTAGATCAGTATTGAATGGCATTCAGATTTTCTTAAATGCTCAAAATAAGATAAAAATCCACATTTATTGGCACTGGAATTAAAAATTGCAAAAAGAGACAAAAAGGAAGGTCTTTTTCATGTAATTCAGTATGTTTTGTTATCCGGTATAGCATATACTTTAGTTCTGATTGCCATTGATGTTTTAATTGGCATTGATTTGCCTCTCAGCTTTGATAAAGGATATCTTGTGATTTTAAAATGCCAGCCTTTATTTGGTCTCTGTGTCCATATTTTATCCATGTTTTATTGAGTCCTAGCATGAAGCTTTAGTCTGTTGTCTTATCCGTCAGTTCTTACGCTCTTCTTTGATCCTTGGGGAACTGTTTTTTCACAATTTTAGTTAGCTTACCATGGGCCTAGAAAAAGTAACTTCATCTCAAGTTGTGCTGTTTAAACACATACTCCTTCATGGTTCTAAGTAACACTTGGATGCACTTGTGTGATTCCTTATGCCTTATTCACTCTTCCTGAAGAGAAGTTTACCCCTCACATCTAGAATGTGGTAGTATAATCTGAATGGGTAAAACAGACCACGCCGATTATATATAACATTACTACAAAAAAATTCTTTAGTCTATAAAAGCGTATACAATATGCTTTCTGCTATGTTGCAATTTTCTTAATGGCTTTGGAGGCAATCCATACTGGTTTTTATTTTCATAATGATTTTCTGATGCAGTTTCAATCATATGTAAATTCTTTTGGCAGCTGTGGTTCTTGCTTATTTTTTTGCTACTTTTCTTCCATCTATTGTTTGTGGTTCCTTTCTACTGTCTGCTTGTTCTTAATATCGCCTTTCAGAAGCTGAAATTACCAACTGGGCATTTGGTTTCCGTGTCTTGTTCCTGGCTACTTCCGACTCATCTATCAGCTTTTCAGACCAACGAGCTTTTCCTTTGTGTTTTGGTCCTCTTTTGCAGAGGCAGTGCTTGATTCTTTCTTTACACTTGTGCTGTATTTTCTTTCTCTTAGAAGTAAGAGAATGATTATTCTATTGGGTTCGATTAAATAATATGCACTGAGGACTTATTTCCTTATGTTAATATTAAAACAGTTTTGTTAGCAAGTTAGTGTAATAAAATAACATAAAAAGCCACATAAATACTAGACAGCATTTAAAATATTAGCACTTATTGGCAAATACTTTCTCAGTCATTTTAAATTTTCATCTTTGGACAGTAACCAAGTATCAAAACTCTCCTATAACTAAAAATATAGAAATACTTGGAAGAGTTAGAAGAATGTTACGAGTCATAATAACACTTTTTTGGAAACTTACCTATATGCAGATACTGTTAGACATTTGTTTCAGTAAGTTAAATGAGCATTTTGCTAACCTGCTTTTTCCAATTTAATTGTCCCTGAATGTAAACAATGATTAGGTTCGTTACTCTCCCTTTGGAAAGGAAATCTTGGCTTAGGAAGAGTTGATCAGGAACAGTTTCTAAGCGTATGTATTCAAATGCAACGATTTCTTAGTGATTTTATACCTCTAAAGATTCAGTTCTTCATTCATGGAAATGAATATCATTCCTAAACTGGCATCACTTCATTGTGTAATGCTGAGTGTATTTGTAATATTTTTATATTTTGAATTTTCAGATGTACTCATAAGTTGGTACTTTTTGAGTCTTAGGTATAAGATGATATGCCTCACAGAAATATTTTCTATATGATGAGAGGCAAAGAATGCATGTTGCTGTATTTCTTTGTTTCTGGAGAACTGGTTATGGCCACAGGGCTAAATATCAGGTTATCCTGCCTATGGAGTTCATTGACAAAACAGGACAGTGAAATGGAGAAAGTGTGAAAGAGAGAAAGGTATGAGTGCATCATGGTAAAAAGGAGGTCTAAGAAGAAACAGATGTAGTTACAATGGAAGAGTCAATAATTGAGCAAGTAGTTTTGGTCCTCCTTTGACAAGGCACCTCTTTCTCATTGCAGGCTTAAGCCTAATTTTGTTGTTGAACAAATCTGGGCCCTCGCTTTTGGAAGAAAAGACTAGGACACATTTTCAGTGTTCTGGAACACAAGGGCAAACTAGGTTTTTGCCTGGCTATGTAAGTAGAAGAACAAGGAGGAGTCGAATATAAAATACTTAATTCTTAACTGTAACAAAACCTTCTGGGCATTGTTTCTCAGGTACCTTTAGTTATTGACCATTTCTTGGAATTCCCAGGTATTTGCCATTCTAGGCGAGTCTCTCTAGGAAAGTGATCACAAAGTGGGCTTACTATATTCTTGCCCTCTTGTTGCTAAGTAGGCCATTGACTATTTCTAGAAAGGACAACAAACCCAAAGAAAAACAAGTCATGTAGAAGAGCTTGAAAGAAATTAATCCTGGCAGTTGCTTCTAATGTCTTTAATAAAATAGATCTTTCATGTTTCAATGGTTTGAGTCCTAATCGTCATAATTTTTTTAATCTAATAACTGTGAACAGCTTGTGATTCACCATTATAAAACTAATGTTTCCCAGCAATAACAACATGACTGTAGACTTAGTCTAAGGTGGGAATCCTGCCAAAACCAATTACACTTTCTGCATTACCCACTGGATCACCATTATATATTTGGAAATACCATCCCTTCTTTTCTCTCCTGCTTCTGAGAGACCGAATGCCTCAGAACAATTGCATGCATTTGTCTCAAGACAAAGTCTAAATGCTTATATTTAGCAAGTTTTTATTACATGACATAGGTGCCCTCCCACTTACCTTTAGAGGAATTTCACACACAAAAGCATAGCACTGAGGTTCTTCAGTGTACAACTGTGACACTGATCGCTGCTGCTGAAAATTTATTTTTACCTAGATTAAAGTTGATCCTGATTTTCTGGCTGACCCACGTAGTGTAGTATTTTCTAATGTGTGTTAGGCCCTTACTTTCAAGATTGTGTTAGAAAGAGTTTTTATCTCACATCCAGGGGGCTCTGGTTGAATTAAATGAGAGTTTATATCTTTGTGGCAGGTTTCATAATACTTTTAAAAATAAAAAATGCTTTTGCTTTTATCATATTATTTGTTGGGATTGTGTACGCATGTATGTGGAATTCAGCTTTTAAGATGCAATTCCTGTAAGTAGCTAGAACTGCAGTGACTTGACTTACCCAGCTAGAGGTAGTGCTTTTTACTTGTCTCTCACTTTGTGTAGGAGAGAAGATCAAAATTCCAGTTTTACCCACCTTCCCCAGAAGAAGACACATACATGTAAGGACTGATGATTTACCAGGTGTAAAGATTATTGAATGAAGAGCCGTTAATCCAAGAGAACTGGTTTGATCAGCAGGCATTAAGTGAAGGGAGGTGGTATGAGTTTGTGCCATGTCAGGGAGGACGGACATTCAATTTGAAAGAACAGTTGTCTTCTGAAGAGAGAGGACTGGATGCATGTTTGTATCACTGAAAGGGTTCAGAACTCCTACACCCGTTCAAGCACTGGGTGGAAGGTGGAATAACACCTTTTACCCTGTCTTGGGTTGACCCCAGGCAGCAGACAGGCACCCACACAGCCACGCACTCTGTCCCCCCTGCCCCCAGTGGACAGAGGAGAGAACAGGAAGAGCAAGAATGAGAAAACTTGTGGGTCAAGATAAAGACAGTTTAATAAGCGAAGGAAAGACAAAAAACAGGTGATGCAAAGGCAGTCACTCACCCCTTCCCGCAAGCAGACCAATGCCCACCCAGTCTCCAAGCAACAGTCACCTTGTAAGACAGAGTCCCCCACCCTCTTCATCCTCCACCACAGTTTTATGGCTGATCATGATGTTACATGGCATGGAATATCCCTTTGATTTGGGTCAACTGGTCTGCCTGTGTCCCCTCCTAACTTCTTGCCCACTCCGGCTTACTCACTGGAATAGGCAGAGGGAAAAAGAGAACACTGGTGTGTTTGTTAGCAGCGCTGCTTTGGCCACAAATCCAAAACACAGCACCATACGGGCTGCTGTGTGGAAAGTGAATGCCAAGCCAGCCAGACCCAGTACATGCCCACTTTTAAATAATCCCAGTTCATGTTTGAAGCCTAGCATAAGTAATCTGGGCTCTTTTTATTTGCCATCACAAATAATTGTGATGATTTTGGGGGGATTTTTTTCTTCTTTTTCCAAGTGTAGTGTTTTTTTAAATGGAAGTTGAGATCTATTTAGTTGCATGAGTTCAGGAGCCAGGACAGAGCCTCAACTAAAACTTCCCGACAGCACGGGCAGATTGAACTTCATTACCCCAAAGATGTTTAGCTGAGGCCTGACAGGTCCAGATCTCTCCAGTGTCAGGAAGGGGAGGGAAGGATGGGGGAGGAACTGAGACAGAGACTGGAGTACAGTGCTCCGAAGACCCAGGCTTTCCTCTATGAGGGATGACGGTGGTGCTTCTGAGAATGCACCACCTGTGGTTTTCAAATTTTCTGGTGCAGGCAGCTGGCCCTGGTTGTTGGCTGTTGTGGGCAGCATTATTTCATCTGTGCCTAAAATCATTGACTGGCAATTGAAGAAAAGCAGTAAGTGTGACAGGAGATGTGATAGCATCCTAGGAGTCAGCAATACTGGCATAAAACTTTTTTATTTTTCAGCGATCCTGCAATGACACTGCTGTTGTCTCTGTCACCTTATATGCAGCATTAAAATGCTTTAATACAGAAGATCACAGTAGTGTGCCAGTAACAATCTTTTGCAGAATTGTCATCCAGGGATCCAAATGTAAACTGGTGCTTTATTTTAACATGCATTTTTGAAGGTGGATTATGAGACATTAACGCCTTTATTGTAGCAAGTTCAGAAAGTATCTAGCCTTCGCTGCCGATGGGAAGCAGTTGTTCATGAGTGTGTGGGGAGGTAGTGAGTTGGTTTCCTCTCAGTGAGAGCATAGTGATATGGAATAGAACAAGGAGTTCCAGTAACTTAAACAGAAGCGCTGTTCAGATAATTCACAGCCTTTTTCAGAAACCTTTGTTCAACATGAGCAGTGTTGTACCCTTAATACACTTGAGATAAATATTGGAACTTTACATAATGATTTGCAGTTGGAACGGAAGAGGTCTGAGCATCTTGTTATCCTAGCTCTGGAAAACCTGCAGCATCCTTTTGCAAAGGGGCATTACTCATCAAGTTTTTTAATCACTTGTATTCTCTCACCTAAGGTGAAATTCTGTCTTAATTAAAGTTAACAGGTGATAACTTTTGAAACTGGTAGACTCAGAATTTCATGCATATTGTTTAGCTGCTTTTATCTGGAGTATAGAAATAATTAGGGTATGAGAGATGACTGTGGTAGCAAAGATAGATAGGCAAAGCCATGAAAAGAGAATAGCAATGAATAATAACAAGCATAAAGGGATATTTGTTTTTTTTAAATTACAGATGCGATAACTTTAAAAGAGAAAATATTGTATTAATGTTAATTAAAATCTGAGAAATTTTAAAAATAAGTCAACCCATTTTTGCCCTTATGTGAATTATATTAAAGGATTAGTGCACTAAATAGCTGGGCAAAATTAGATTCAATTACACTGTGATTTCAATCTGTAAGCAGGTCAGGTGTAGCAGGGATTGCAATGAGGCTGACTAGATGTTTTATCTAGAAGGATCTCTCTTGTTCAAGGTGACTGTGTGCAAACCAAAGAATGCATAAGTGATAAATGAGAATTAATCAGAGATGAACATTTCCTTACTGTATGCTGGTTTTAGAACTTAGGCACTAGTATAGTCTGCAGTGTCGAAGAAGGGAATAACCCAGAAGAACTAGCTCTTTTACAGCAGCTGGTCAGTAGCATTCATCAACTGGCTTGAATTGTCTCCAGTGATAAAAAGTGAATAATTAGCATGTTATTTACACCTATGAGGTTATTCTTTCTGCAGCATGACCGCAAGTGTCATCTAGAAGGACCAGCTTTTGCTGAGTCCTGCAAAGCAGGAATTAAAATAACGCCTTAAAACGGAAGGCTTTTAAAGCAAATCAACTTCTTACTTTTCTGCTGTTAATAGATTTGCTTCTAGTTTTGGCTTTATATTTCCCCAAATGGAAAGTTATTTCGGGTATTTTGCAAAAAGCTCAGTGAGTCTTGACCTCAGGGCCAATTTATTTTTTTAACAGGACAAAAAATAATCTTTTCCCATAATACTATGTGTGGTCATAATGACTCATTTTATAAATTACAGCTGTCATTGATGTTTGCATCACTATTCTTTACAGTATAAACTGAATTTAAAAATAGCTTGGTGAGTTTTATTTCTAAACTAATTGTCTAGGAATGTGAACCACATCTCTGATTTTTTTGTGGCTGTTTCTAGTGGAAGCTTTATATTACTGATTAATAGTACTAACAAATAGTAATCTCTATAGCAGAGTATTACTGTTTTCTCCTGGTATTTATGTGATCAGACATTTTCATTATTTCTCATAAATATATACATGATAGAGTTTTCAATATTTATTTATTTTTTAAATTCTGCCACCTAATTGTTTTTCTTTCTTCTTCCTAGTCTGCTCCCAGTTTTCAAGAGGAGTCTTTGCTATTTTTGGATTCTATGACAAGAAGTCTGTAAATACCATAACATCGTTCTGTGGGACTCTTCATGTCTCCTTCATAACTCCCAGCTTCCCAACAGATGGAACACATCCCTTTGTCATTCAGATGAGACCTGACCTCAAGGGAGCTCTTCTTAGCTTGATCGAATACTATCAGTGGACCAAGTTTGCATATTTATATGATAGTGACAGAGGTATGGTGTGGTACTTTTTATCTGCATGCTGTTTGCTAGATGTATCTCACTGAAATGCTGAATTAGTATTAGAAGAGTAAACGAGGAAAGAAATATTCACCTGCAGCAAGTGTAAGTGTAAGCTTAAATTTAGAAATGAACTTTTGGGACAGAAAGAAAATTGTTTAAATGAGAATGAAATTATTACAGTATGTATTAATAGAATTGCAAGCGTGTGCTGATAAGCAATGTGAGATTAATTGCATGTTGTGAAACAGTTCCTATGAAAAGTTTTCTCTCTTTTTTTAAAGAATCATCTAAGGAGAAAAAAACCCATCTGAGCATGAAGGGCAATCTGCTACCACAGATTCATTCCACACATGCAAAATCGATAGTTGGGCACCAAGCAAGCAAGAATCTTGGATGCAGTCCCTTCTTCTTTGGAGACTGCTTTTGATAAATACTCGAGTTCCTCTCCTCTGTTGAGCTTAGATTTATTTTTTTGTTTGTTTGTTGTTGATAAACCTAAATCCACTGCTTGTGAGCAATTTACTCCACGATACAGCCTTCTCAAGTCCTATGCCCTTTTATGGCTGTAGTAGTAATAATAATAATAATATAACAGTTTATGAACTGGGAAAAAAAATCATTTGCAAATTGTGGTATATCAGTTAGTTTTCTGAGAAGAAGGACCATTATACAGAAGTTGGGTTTTTTGACTGCCAGTTCTTGAATTCCGTCCTTGTAATTCTGTTTTCAGGTTCTCCTCACCTAGTAGTCCTTGGCTAACTTTTTTCTATTCTTACCTTCTCCTGTTCCCTTTTAAAAAGGCTATTTTGTGGCTCACCTGCATGTTCATTGGTCAGAGTTGAATATTAAGTGCACATTAAACAGTAAGATGCCACTAGATTTAAAGAATGGTTATACTACACCATGGTTTGTTGAGTAATGTGGTGACATTAGATTCTCTGCATTCTCATGCCATTTTATACATTAACTTGTTCAGAAGCTGAAGGGACCTCCTCAAGACAGTTCTTTATCACTGTTGTAAGCACTCATGTTAGAAAAACTAATACTGGTATGTAGCCTCCAACAGTAATGTCATGTGGGATGATGAACCCTAAGCCCATTTCTCTGGCAGATCCTTTTCAAATTCACATTACAATCAGAAACATTCACTGCATTTTTAGAAAGGACAGATGTAAAACTACTTGCTTAGCCGATACTCAGTCAATCAGCTAACAGTGTGTAGTATGTGGCATGCAAGTGATTTATATTTAGGAAATACTGAAAAACACCTAGTTCTTCTTGTCAGCTGCACTGGCTGAATCTGGCCAGGAATAACAGCATAAAATTGTTATTTGTAGTCACCCTTTTGTTATGCCTTTTTTTTGTTATTTGTTTCTTTTAATCGTGGCAAGGCACCCTAGTGATAACAACCTCCAAGGCATGAAGCTCCTACCTTTATGTTGAGTAAATTGTTGCTCCTCAGTGCTCCCAGTGATTGCACAAGGTTAACCTGCAGAGTCAAGCAGTATGTAATCAGAAACACTGACATCAAGCCGTGAACACACAGGGTCCATAATTCCTCTAAACACTTTTGCTTAAGTGTTAACATAGTGACAGTGATGTATATTTAAGAAATGATAAATAATTTAAAATGTTTCCACCTTCAGGAGTGAGATAGAAGAGGCAAAGAGACTTACTTTTCATGGAAGCTGTGAAAGCTAATAGGAATTAGTTTGATGACTTATTCCAGTAGAATCATTTATTGCTACTTTTACAGCTCCTCTGCGGCTAGGGGCTGACTGGTTGAAGTGCAGGGCAATTTCATATCTCATTCCTGTCTATAAGAAGTGAGGCCATTCAGTATATGCATGTCCAGGATATTAATGGCTTAATATGGCAGTTGCTCTCACTCAGAATGTGGATTAGTGTCCTTTACCCTCCTTGCCTCCTCTGTGTTGCCAGTACTAAACAGTGGGGTTTGGAAAAAGTAGTGACATTATTGGAAGATTCTGTCTGTAACAGAATTGCTAATTTACTCAGTCTCTGTTCAGTCCTCCTTTTCAGAGCTCACCAAATTAAGAGTTTGTCTCATGATAACCAAGAGAGGTTAAGGCACATGAGGTTCCCAAACAGAAGTATTCCTGCAGTTTACAAAAAGTAACTGAAATTGTTGGAGTTTTCTCCCCTGTAGAGTCCCACTTCCATTACCACTCTCCAGAAAATTCCATGTCCACAGAAGTATTCCTGTGAATGCTTTTGTTTGTTTTTCATTCTTTTGCAATGTTACTGCTGTCAGAATAAACTAAACTGTATGGGGATGACAAATCTGCCACCTATAAAAAGCAAGAAATCCAGGCAGCCATTTGACATCTCTGCAGAGAGCACCCCAAGAAAAGGGAGTCCCTAGGAAAAATGGAAGATCAGAGGAGTAAAATATAGAAACCCTTTGTAATGGGTAGTATTAACATTAATAGCCCTTATTAATTTATGCCTAACTGAGATTCTGTTTAACTCAGTGGAAACATGAAGGCAGATTGGAGGACCTGAAATCTACTAGATGAGATCTGAAACAATTATTCAGATTGTATAAGTTTCATTTTGGTTTTGGCGTTTTTTTCGTGTTGTTTTTTTAAATTATTTTAAATTACCTTTTAAAACATTATTTTGAGGTATAGACTTACTTTAATGCTTTTTAATGTTCTAAGATATTCCCTACATCTTTTAGTTTGCTTACATTAATTATCTTTTCCCTTTAGCACGAGTTCTCCACATTTATCTATAACATGTTATAAAGAGTTTATATATACCCTTGGACTGTACTTATCTATTATTTTAAAATAAATATTCATTGCATGACATACAAAACTTCATATCAGTCTTCTTTAAAGGCAACACAGAAAACCAGAATTATTTGAGATAATCATTGCATTTATGCTTTTGGAAGCCTGCCATTTTCTACCTTTGCTGATTACCAGTTTTATATAGTTCTGTATTTCATTACCATTTTCACTGATAAAGCTGAATTGCTAAACACTGACCAATCTTGGTTTACTAATGTATTTACAAACTATGGGACAAATTAATTCTTAGTGCTTTCTTTCTACATTTATGGGCATATAACCACTGTTATTTCTCATGAGAGCTATAACTGAAGCTTCCTTTACATACCAAGTCAGAAATCTGTCTCAGAGAAATGACTCCTGGTGTTCTGTGGTTTCAAGAGGGATGAATGTGCAAAAAATGTCAATTGGCTTGTGAGAAATTCTGATTTTCTTTTTTCTATAATACTATCTGCTATTCTTAAAATTGATCTCTAGAATTATGTAGAACTCTCTGGAAGGAATTTAACAAATACAAGTCTAATTCCTGTACTGCTGAAAATTGTTAAAATGGTATTTGTTGTACAGCAGAAATTAATTTCCAGCAGTAATTTTCATGTTTCTATACTCTGTTATTTAATCCTTGAAAAGGAAAACCAGTCCCAGTCAAGTAGAATCTTCACTGATTTTACAATATATTGTAGGCAGCTGCAGCTCTACAGCCATTACAGCTTCCTGGCAGGAACGTGCCAAAAGGATAAAATGGAAGCAAACTTTTGTAGATTGCTTGTAGGTGTTAGCATTGAGCTTACTTATCTATACAGAAATACATATCTCAGCACATCTTCTTTCATAGTCAGGGATATGACTGTAGCAACAGAAATAATAACTCCATTAGCATCACTGCAGAACATGGGAATTTTGCCATAAAGCTCAGTGAGATCTGGGTTTAAATACAGTAGTGCTCAAGTGCTGAGAACAAAAGCAGATCAGTAGCATTTTGTAATAAGTAGCTGATCCCCTTGCCGTAATTGGATCACTTTTCTCCTAGAAGACCTCTTTCCCAACATGTGGAATTCTAGCAGTGGATCAGTGAAACTGGCAAAATCACATTCTGAGGAAGGTTTAAGCATAACCAAAAGGTTGTCTTTACAAGGCTCTACCCTGATCTGTTGCAGCTATGTAAATAGAAATTTCATGCAATAAGAACTGATCGGGCCCACACATATCGTCATTTCTGAGTCCTAATAATGTGTGACAGGTCAAACAAGTTACAGGGAAATCTTAAATAAGTAATCTCATAAATCATTTTCTAGAAGCTTGTTATTCCTGAAGCTTTACCAGTCATATCTTCTGTTTTCTCCTGTGCTTCACTAGGCTTATCAACATTGCAAGCTGTGCTGGATTCTGCTGCTGAAAAGAAATGGCAAGTGACTGCTATCAATGTAGGAAATATTAACAATGACAGAAAAGATGAAACTTACCGTTCACTGTTTCAAGATCTAGAGGTAAAAAAGGAGAGGCGAGTGATTTTGGACTGTGAGCGCGATAAAGTCAACGACATTGTTGATCAGGTTTGCTATTCTCCATTCTTCAGTGACAGCAGTTAGCTATATTCTATAAGTAAACGTAATGAGTTCATTTCTCTTGATCCTATTTTTGTGATTATTATGCATCATTTGGAAGTGACAGGTTTTTATTGAGGACCACATATATCAGGCAGAAAGTGAATATACAAATCCTATAACCCCTTCCTTTGCTCAAAGGCAAGATAATTCTATATGGATGATCCTGTACAGTTTTATATCCTGATTATTTAAAAGAAAAAAAACCAAAACAAACCACCAAACCTCGTTAATGCTATTTCACAACCTAAATAGTGTACTATATTATATGTAGTTGATACACTATTCTATATGGTATGTTATAAATAGTTATATTATGTCTAGAGATTAGTTCTCCTTCCACCTAGAAAGTATTTTCTACTTCTAATGCTTTTTCCAAGAACCTTTTACATCTTGGGAAGGCTGTATCAACAACTTCTCTTTTCCATTTAACTCCCTTCGTAGTTCATATTTCTAAGCTTTTTGTCACTTCTACTGTCCTTGGGTCTCTCTTCATTTTGTCTCCCTTTTAAAGTGTGTTAACCAAAACTGGATGCTGTTTTCCTTAGCTAACGCCTCCTGAGCTTTAAACAGAACAGAAAATTCCATCTTCTCTCCACCCATACATGTATTATTTGCCAAAAAGATGGGGGTTTTTATCTTCTTTTTCACAACAGCATCACAGTGCTCTGATTCAAACTGCTGCATTACCTTCAAATCCACCTCTTCAATCCTAGTGTCTAGGGAGGTCTTACTGTCTCTATATCTTACTACTTCTGTTCATGCATGCAAAGCACAATGCAAAATGATAAGGATAGCTCCCTGCTGGCTTGTGCTTGACCATGTGAAACTGTGCAGCATCTGTAGGAATATATCATCAGAGTGTAGATGTATTGGTTTGAAGCTTTTTTGAAGGGCTTGTTATTTTGGTCTTTGTTATGAAGGTCATTACATTTTGGAGAGGCTCAGGCAATGACCAGTGTCCTAAATGGAGTGTATTGTATTTGTCTGTTTTATTTGGAATTCATATCCACAAACTGTTTCTCTAATTTTCAAGATCAATTTGAATTTGATCCTGTTCTCCAGAGCATTTGCAACCTCCCTATCATTATCTGCAGTTTTTTAAAATTCTGTTTTCTGACTTGTTATCTGTCTCAAGAAAAGTACTGAGTAGAGCAATGCTTGAGAGAAATAGCACTTATAGGTCCTTTTCAGTTGGTTCTGTGTGGCTTTTCAAACAGTTGTTTGCTTACCTTACAGTGATTTTTGTCTTGTCCCTGTTCCCTCAAGAGCTTGTAATGATGTCACACAGGACAAAAGCCTTATTAGACTCAAGATATGTCACATCTGCTGTTTCCTCACTATCTGTTAGGGTAGCTTTCATGTCAGAGAAAGGAAAGAAATTGCTTTGACATATTTTCATCTTGACAAGACTATATTGCCTGTTTATCATCTTACTGTCCTATAAACTCTTTTAAAATTAAGTATGTAATAGTCATTATAATATCTTCCCTGATATGAAAGTTTAGCAGAGTGTAACTTTCTTCAGTTTCTCCTTTTACCACTTTTTAAAGACAAGAACCCTTTAGTTACCACTCATTTTTACTGTCTTTGTTTAGTAACAGGCCTGTTTTTTTCTTTGGCTGCTTCTTATTTTGATTGCAGCTTTGGGGTATTTTTCTTGCCCTAATTGCACTTTAATAGATTCTGCCTTGTTTTGAGTCTTAGATTTTTCTCAGCTTATCCCATAGACTTGTGCTATTCCTTAAGCATACAGATGGATAAACTTTTGTTTCTGCTGTTTTGATTTGTAAGTCACTGAAGAATTCTAGATAACTGGATCAGCCACACAGGTCAGTTAATATAATCCCAATTAGCTGTTCTCCTCAAAATAGTTTACTGCTATGCCCTAGAATATGGTCTCTTAAACTGCTGTCAGCTGTCTCATATGGGTTTAGCCTTGAAATTCTCTTTGCAAGATACCCTAGCAGTTTCTGGAGTTTAGTCTGTTTTTTAAGTCCAATATTCTTACACTCCTGTTTCTGTAACTTCCCTTCCTTACATAAAAAGGTAAACCCACTTTCAATTTCTTAAGTAGCCTAAAATCAAATCTAAAATAACTTTACTAATTTTCTCCATCTCTTAAAATGAAGGTCTGTGCTGAACAATGGATTTCTTGGCCTGTGATTATCCTTTGAGTGTGCTCTTCTGATTTTCTTCTCTAAAAGCAAAGTATGTACTTCAAGTCTTGCTTTGCTACCAGATTTATTCTTAAAAAAATTCTTCTAATTCCTGCCCTGAAAAAACCCTCAGCAATTTCCTTCTTTTCACGAGGGTGCCTGAAGTAGACCCTTTGTATCAGTATCCCTTTTCTTTTTCTATGTATTTTTACCGAGAGACATGCAACAGGCTTTCTCTTGACCAGATTTTTCTTGAATATTGAAGTACTATTTGCATTCTTGATATACAGAGCAGCAACTTCTTTACTTTCTTCCTTGCCTCCTCCTCTTGAACAAACGTTCTATTGTAGTGCTTTGATTTGTCCCTCTTAAAATTTTAAGCTGTGGTGGCAACCTCAGGCTCACCCAGTTACACTCTGTAGTCCTTGGATCTTTGTATAGACACACGATGTGTTTCCAAAGTTGGTTCATCATTCTTGTTTTTTGTCTCGTATTATAGTTTCTCTTCCAGATTTCAACTATTTATGTAAGTTGAAGTTGAAAAATATTTCAGTTCCCCAGCGCTCCTCAGACTAGTTTCATTCCTCTTCTCTGGTTTGGCAGGTCAGTATTACCATGCTCTTCATTATATAGCCTCTATCTCTTCTCAGCCAGCTTCCTTTGCAGAATCTCATTTCCCCCTGATAACACCTTTTGGGCAGCTGTGCAGTTACTGCCACTTCTTGTCTATCCCTGCTGGAGATGCTAGTCTAAACTAGGGACACTGGTGAATACCTTTTGCATCCACAGCTCCTTCATCATGGCTTTTGGAATCACCATTGAATCTTCTCAGAGTTTTAATGGGCAGCATCCTTAGTGTTCATATGGATGAGTGGCACACAGCAATGTTTTAGAAAGCTAGATTAATGAAATAGTACCCAGTGGCAGTCAGAGCAGAGTTACTAACCATTAATCCAAAGACTTGCAGCTACTGGTCGTTTTCTCAGATACCGATGATGAAGAAGCATTTTATGCAGAAGAGCTAATCTGTTTGGTCTAACTGAAATTTCTTTGGAAGCATCAGCTGCATAAGAAATACATCTGAATATAGTTCTTAAGCGTTTTAATTAGTAATGTGTTTTGAGTAGTCTGACCCATGGAACTGTTTTAGAATTATTAAGTTCATATATCATGTATATATTGAGCTCAAAAGAGGAATAATTGAATAGCTTCTATGGCCTATGTAATGTGATCCCTCTCAGTCTCAAACTCTAGTAATATAAACCTTACTGTTAAACACTGCCTTCAGTTATATTCCTGTAACTTCCTTAAAGCAAGTACGTGGAATGTCATTCACTACTAGCCTGATATAAGTTACAGGGTACCTATTCTGAATATTTTAGTTACATGTTAAATGAGAAAATAAAGGAATCATCTTCTCTTGATTTAAGTTGTTCTCATTGTTCAAAAGATGGAAGAAACCTCTAGAGTCCTCTTATCTCCCACATCCTTTCTCTGGAGAAGTGTTTTGCTTCAAAATGCAAACTTCCCCATACAGATAGTCTTAATTAGGCTTATTTGGGAAAAGAATCCATGCTACATGCCTGCCAGTGCAGACCGATGAGAAACCACCAGCTGGCTTTGAGGGAGATGGTGAAGAAGCCTTAGGGCAATAATCAACAATTTGATCTTTTAAAGACTTCCTCATAATGTAGATGCTTTCATTAATGTCAGTGGGCTTTTAAACTTTTTCTAGTTCAAGGAACCTTAGACTTCTGCTCCAAAGGGAGCAGAATCTAAGCAGGAATCTCTGAGGGATAATGCTTCTACTGCATGATGCCCACTCTCTCCTGTCCAGGTTGTGCCTTTAACACATAGCATAGTAATTAGCATTCAGCTCCTCTGTTTACAGATCTTGGGACTTGGACTTCAATATGAATAATTTCCACCAGCAGAGAGTATGTTGAATGGTGCATTAGGTAAAATAAAAAGTAAAGCACCAAACAAACTCAGTATTGCATACCATAAAGCTCATAACTAGCTTTTACATCATACTGCCTTTTGTAGTTTTTAAGTCTCAGTCTGTCTATCAGGTGAACATTCTCCATTATGGGGGTATTTCTTCTTTTTTACAGGTTATCACAATTGGTAAACATGTTAAAGGATACCATTATATCATTGCAAATCTGGTAAGCATTTTTAATATTAAAAATACCTGTACTACTCATCTTACTGTTTATGGAAGCACATCAACTAGTATTTTGTTTTAAATGTATTTTAGAAAATAGAAAAATGCTAAATGTCTTTATTCTTGCTAAATGAATGCATCTGTTGAGATGGTATTTGTTTTATTGGCTGAGTCTTTTCACGGCTTAAATGCCTCCTGTGATATTCCCATCAATGGGAGTGAAGGTTGCTCAGCATCTTCAGTAAAGCTTAATCCCTTTTTCTGCATACTTTAGAAAAGCAGGGTATGGAAATCAGAAAAATAACTTTCTGCATTATAGGCTGATACATTCATTCAGCAAACTGATATTTCTTCTCTCACCTCCAGGGTACTTAAAAATTACAGTTCTTGGCTTTCATTTGCTAGGCTAGTGAGTCTCAGTTTTACACATCTTCATTCCTCAGATTGGCTTGGTAATCAGTTTGAATTAATCTTTTCTTGAACACAGGTGATCAGGCAGTGTAGCTAATAGCGTTCCTAAGGGGGAAGGTTCAGGAAAATCACAAAATTCTGTCAAGGTAACTTTTTTGAAATCGTGTCTAAAGTTGAAGGGCCATTTTACTGACTTTAAAGTCAACAACACTTATTTACTGAAGCTAGGGAATCTAACCCTTTTTTTTTTTGTAACAGACAAAGCAAATTCTGCAGGCTTGAATCTCAGTTATTCTGTTCCAGAAAAGATTTTTGGGGGTTGTATGGTGTAAGTGCCTCTAAATAATTTTTTTCATCATTTATTCTTGGACTGTGATAGCGTTTGATAGAAATTCCAGCAGGGTTCAGAGTGCTTTAATTTACACTCTCTCTTCCATAGTCCTTTGAGGGGCCTGAGGAAACGGAATGACCATAGTGTGTCTATCACACTTCAGACATAACCCCTGTCTCTTCCCAACCTTTGATCAAAACACTTCCCCCCTCCAGGCAGGCAATATTCTGAAGAAGCAAGTATGTCGCTAGACAGGGGTGAAGAAGTGTTATACTCGAAAGGCCTCTTTAAAAGCAGAACAATGAAGTTTCATTTTTATATTGATTAACTAATTTTTAGGATAAAGAAGTTAAGGTACTGATATTCACAAAGCAAGCATAAAAGTCTCATAAAATTTGAAAAAATCCCTAAGCGTTAGACATTTGTATTTTGTATTGCAAATGTTGTATAAATAGTATTTTGAGTCTTAAGGGAAATAAACATTTTAGAAAAATTGCCTAGCATATTTCATTATGTTGACTGGTTGCTATTTTAGCCATTGCTTTAAGTTTGTGACAGTAAGCCCATAAGATCTAAAACTTATTGAATCTTGTATTTTAAAGCTGTCTAATATCATATTTGCTTCCTACAGATTTATACAGTTTAAATGCAAATATTGTAGATCTTCTGTGTAATATCATATAAAATACATATGGTAATGATTTTAAAACTGTTTTTTTTCTCTGTCAGAAAGAAAACTTATCTAGCACTTGATCATATCCCATCTTCTTCACTGAATCCGCCTTCTTTCTTCTTTTCTTGACTGTAATAATCTCCTCCAGTCTGATCAGTCAGTCAAGAAATTGATCTATTTTAAGACTAAAACACGCTGATAGATGGAGAAGAGGTCAAAGTATACAATGAAGGTTCCTGTTCAAACGTCAAGCTCACAGTAATATTGAAGAAAGTTTCATGATCCCTGTAGAAGTGTCTGTATTAGCATGCAGCAACACATTACTGGGTATCATTACTATGCAATAGTTAAAGGGCACCTAGTATAGCAATTATAGTAACTTCTGATAATGTGGTCTGAAGTTTCTACTTCTTTTTATGTTCACAAAGAGCATTCATTTAAACTGAAGTGTCTGAAATCAATATTTCATGTAAATTAATCTGTATGATTATTTGGGGCAAGTTAAAACACAGAACATGGAAAACAAAATGCGTACTGTTTGTAAGAATGAATAGTAGTTCTTTATACTGGATGGAGGAGGCAGGGGAGATGGTAAGCCCTTCCACATGCTTTAGTGTTCCTAGCAAAAAGGGGATACAACTGTGGCTGTAACTATTCCTGGCTAAAACTTGCTTGCCTGTTATTCATGTCAGTGCTCCCTTTCTCATTTAAGCAGTCCCATTGAAATTAACAGGATTGTTTAGGAAAGTAAGCATGGCAAGGACAGAGCCACTCAGCCCTTGCTCTATAAAGGTGTATGTCTAGTGAGCAATGAGAGGCGCTTCTGGCTGGCAGACCTGATGATTTAATCCTGGCAGCCCAGGATGTAAACTTGGATCCTGTTTGAGGAAAAAGTTGGCTTATACTTCTGCAGTAGAAGTCATATGGTAACTCTTTATTTGTATATACTATTGAGAGATCTGCCAAAACTGTTGCAATAACAGACAATGTTTTCTGTGCCCAGGGATTTACTGATGGAGATTTGTCAAAAATTCAGTTTGGAGGAGCTAACGTCTCAGGATTTCAGATAGTTGACTATGATGATCCTCTGGTGTCAAAATTTATACAACGTTGGTCAACACTGGAGGAAAAAGAATATCCTGGTGCACACACTAGTACAATTAAGGTATGTCTTGCATTTGTTTTAACCATGACAGGTGTACAGGAAGTGAGGGAATTGGAATAGCAAGACAAGAGACAGAGAAAGCCCTTCAAAATCAGCTCTGCCAACACGATTTTATATTTCTCTGGGGTACTTTTAACATTCTCTATCATAGGACCGATTGAGCAAAGATGTTGCACTGTCAAAAATGTTGAAGACAACTTTAATTTTTCTTGTGTCACTATAAATCTGCGCCTGATATCTTGTTAGGTAATTGTGTTGGATGTGATGATATATTAAGTATCTGCTGACTTTTGGGGATTTTTCTCTGTGTTTTGAAATGTTTTAAAGGCAAATACATAGTCATACGTAGGCTTCCAGGGAGCACACATCTAGCACTTTCTGATAAAACATAATCTCCCAAAGAAATGGTAAGACAGTTGATTTAAGACAGATGCCTAAATCCTACAAAGACTTTTAAAATTAAATTGTATGCCTGAGGTACAGAATCATAGTCTGATTTCAGGCCTGAGTGACACAAGATGTGACACTGGGCAAGTGGTGAAACTTCCTTACCTCAGTTTTCTCTCTGGATAAAACTAGGGTAATAGTACCTTCTTACCTTCTGTGACCATTATGAGGATCAATTAGTGCTTGCAAGATGTTAAAAAGAATAACACAGTTTTAATGCTAAACAATTTTTCCTTTAAGGAATACAATCAGAAATTTTATTAAGAATGAGTATACTTAAATAACTCTGAAATGTATTAAGACAAAAAGATAGATGGCAAATGTTCTAGGCATAAATTTTTTTTGTGCTATAGTTTGAATATGAAGCATATTCTTGATATGTAATGAGATGGATAAGAAGTTTCAGCAAGGAATGGAAGAACCATTTTTTAAATTCCTGGAACAAAAATCATTTAAAGCTCGCAACCTTAATTTAAATTAAAAAATAAAGTTTGTAGGTTTCTTTTTTCTGAGGCCAAATTTGGGGGTGACTTAGTCAAAGCTATGATTTTTCTGTGGTTATTTTTGTATTTTAAAATCTCTGTGACAGAATAAGTCAATTTGTCATTTGATGTTTGACAAAATAAACTAGAGTCTTTGTCATGCCTTTAGATAGATTCATATTACATACATGTAATATATGTAATATGTATTGCTCTCATTTAGGAAAAAGGGAAGGGATGTGGCTGTGGGTAATTAATATAATTCTTTTGTCTCTCTGATTCTTGAGTGCCCAAATCTACCTATTTACCTACTAATGTTGCAGAATCATAGTCTGGAAATAATCACAGTGAAATGCATGACTAAAGTAAAAAAAGTCTAACTGAAACCAAGATGCAGTTTTTCTCATAGATAGAAGAATAAATCGGTAGGCTACACCGCTAAGGATTCTGGTACCTGTGGTATTACTTAGAGTAGGGGGAAATTGAATGTGTGTTAGATAAGATGAAGTGGTTGCAACGTTTTATTAAACATTGCAATAATTGCAAGCATTAAAATCTGTAACTTTATCACAGGAAGAGGATTATTCCCTTTATTTCTTCCATGATAGGTCCTTTCAAGTCTACTAGAAATTGAAAGGGTTGAAGTAGAGTATTTGGAATATCTTATGTTTTTGAAGTTTACTTTGTTATGGATAGGAAAAATAAACGAATTGAAACATTTATTTTCATGAATTTTATTAACTTAAAACACATTCCAAATTCAATTATAAAGGCTGATCTGTCTTCCTTTATATATTGTCCACTAAAGGAATATACAGATATTCAGTCAAGAAATTGGGACTGACGTTAAATTATCAGATAATTTATAAATGCTAGAGGTACTGGTGGGGGAGAAACATGGATGTATATTGCAATGTTTGGAGAGCTTGTATCAATTACTGTATTTCTTTGTGTAGCTTTCTATCTTTTGCCCTTATACAGGTATTGTCATTTTCGCCTGCCATTACATGTAAGGACAGAGATATGTCACATTTCATTCCCATCCTTGATGGAGCTAGAGGCAGAGCAGAATCATAGAAATCATAGAAACAGGGCAAGAAAGGTATTTGGGCAGTCAGTCACCTGGCCCATCCTCCCTGTCTGAAGGCAGAATCAGATATACCTGTGCAGTTCCTGTGGATAGTGATTTCACAGCTTCCCCAAGCATTCTATTTCAGAGCTTAAATAGTCTTATTTCTTGTTTTTTTGTCTAACCTAAATCAGCCTTTATGTCACCTAATCCATTACTCCTTTATCTGTTCTCCTTTTTAGCTGTCCTTCTATATTTGAAGATGGCTGCCATATCTTTCCTTGCCTTCCTCCTTGCAAAACTAAATAATCCCATTTCCTTTGAATTTTCTACTCTCAGATTGTGTTCATCATTTTGCTCTGGAACCTTTCTAATTGGTACCCACCTTCTTTGAAATGCCATACTGGGTACTGCACCACATCTGAGTACTATGCTGTAGAAATAGAAATAATGGCTGCATGTATCTCAGAGACAGTATTCCTTTCAGGGCTTCCTTTTGTGTTACTCTTTTTTTTCTTTTTTCCTTACCATCATGACACCGTTGAAATATATTTATCATGAGATGCACACTAACATCCAGAGCTTTTTTCTGCATTGCTTTTCTGTACTGCTGCCGATTTAGACAGTCTTATATCTGTGCACTTGATCATTCCTTTGAAGTACAGGATTTTTCATCTATTCTTGTTGAATTGCATTCCCTACTTGTCCTTCCTGAACATGCCATTCCTTCTTATATTAATATGCTAGCCGTGTTTGTTATCCTTTGTTTCTTGGAATAGTGTACGAACATCTAAGTTACTGAGCAGGTTAACTCACTGGTTTCCCATTTGTCCCTTCCATGATCTTAGGAATAACCTTTCTCCCCTCCTGGTTTTGAGGCAGTTGTCCAAATTGTCAGTGGTTATAAATGAGCTTTTGCCACTAATTCCCATGGAATCTAGGAAGCTTTCACTGCAAATTCTGTATCAAACAGATGAGAAGGCTAAAAAATGTTCTGTATTATCAGTATAGAAATGAGAGGAGGTTACATAGCCCTAGCAGGTAATGTTATCCCTGGGATTGCAAATGTTACCTCATTGCAGGCAATAGCATTGCAACTGTGTTGTATTATCTTCCTTCTGTAATCCAAAAGGAAATATACATTCATTTTGCATTATAGAATGCAAGTCAATGGAATATGACTGAGCTGACACGTCTAAGACATACCATGGCATCTAACTACGGCCCAGAAAACAGAGAAAGACACCTCTTTCTTAGAAAAAGTGCATTTCAAAGGAATGTGCTCTTCAAGAAAGAAAAACATTGTTGAGAACCTGCTCCACAGATGCCAAGAAGAGGGCCTGGATCAAATTGCTTTAAAAATGTATCTATCTCGACAATTTATCTAAAATCCTAATTACAAGAAATTGCAGTCTTAGGACGTAGGTGAGAACAGACAGCGATTTTATTTGTTGCTGCGCTGTACCTGTACTGATAAAAGCCACAAGATTTAAAGATTAAGCAGGACACTTAAAACTATTGCTTTGCTGTCTTTTTACAAAAGGTCTTCTCATCTTTCAAAAGTAAAGCTGATAACTGTTTACCTCAGACTAAATTTAAAATATATCTGTTATAACCGAGAGTCTTAGCAGTCTCTGCATGCAATTCTAGAAGAGCTAATAATGTGTAGATCTTGAAACACCACTGAGCATCCTGGCGAATTTCTTTGTCAAGTAGCAAAACAAAAGCCACATTTAATTTTATAAAGGCCTGATAATAACAAGTTGAAATCCCCTTTTGATCCATTATTGTCTATTTACAAACATGCTGGGCTTTCTGAGCCGTAGTGTTGTGTCAGGCTATTATGTCTAAGGCAAATCTCTTGCTGTTGTGGAAGGACGCTGAAGGACAACACATCCATTCACATCCAACTGCTCCAACTTCCTAATCTGATTAACCCATTCTGTCTGGGGGCAGCCTTTGGTCTAATTCCAGGAAGAAGCTCAATTCATATGTCCTGAAGGCTAGTAAGACGTGGTAAGTTGTGTTGGGTTTGCATGGCAAGGTTTTGGTAGCAGGGGTCTACAGTGGTGGTTTCTGTGAGAAGCTGCTAGAAGCTTCCCCTGTGTCAACAGAGCCAATGCTAGCCAGATCGAAGTCAGACCCGCCGCTGGCCAAGGCCAAGCCCATCAGCGATGGTGGTAGTGCCTCTGGGATAACATATTTAAAGAAGGGAAAAAAGTTGCTGTGCAACAGAAACCGCAGCTGGAGAGAGGAGTGAGAACATGTGAGAGAAACAACCCTGCAGACCCCCAGGTCAGTGAAGAAGGAGGGGGAGGAGGTGCTACAGGCACCAGAGCAGAGATTCCCCTGCAGCCCGTGGTGAAGACCGTGGTGAGGCAGGCTGTCCCCCTGCAGCCCATGGAGGTCCACGGTGGAGCAGATATCCACCTGCAGCCTGTGGAGGACCCCACGCCAGAGCAGGTTTTCTGGCAGGACTTGTGACCCCATGGGGGACCTACGCTGGAGCAATCTGTGCCTGAAGGAATGCAGCCCGTGGAAGGGACTCATGCTGGAACGGTTCATGAAGAACTGCAGCCTGTGGGAAGGACTCACGTTGGAGAAGTTTGTGAAGGACTGTTTCCCATGGGAGGGACCCCATGCTGGAGCAGGGGAAGAGTGCGATGAGTCCTGCCCCTGAGGAGGAAGGAGCGGCAGAGACAATATGCGACGAACTGACCCCAACCCCCATTCCCTGTCCCCCTGTGCCGCTGGGCAGGGAGGAGGTAGAGAAAATTGGGAGTGAAATTGAGCCCAGGAACAAGGGAGGGGTGGGGGGGAAAGTGTTTTAAGATTTAGGGGTTTTTTTCCTCATTATCCTACTCTGATTTGATTGGTAATAAATTAAATTAGGTTACCCCAAGTCAAGTCTGTTTTGCCCGTGATGGTAATTGCTAAGTGATCTCCCTGCCCTTACCTCGATCCATGCTCTTTTTGTTATATTTTCTTCCCCTGTCTAGCTGAGGAGGAGGATTGATAGAGCAGCTTTGGTGGACGCCTTGTGTCCAGCCAAGGTGAACCCACCACATACATACTAAGCTTAAAGTATACAAGTATAAATTGGGAGAGGAGAGGAGTGGCTGTAGAGCAGCCCTGCAGAAAGGGATCTGGGGGTGCTGGTCGACAGCAGGCTCAATGAGTCAGCAGTGTGCCCTGGCAGCCAAGAGGGCAAACCCCATCCTGGGGTGCGTAAAACACAGTGTAACCAGCCAGTCTAAAGAGGTGATTATTCCACTGTGTTCAGCGTTGGTACAGCCTCACCTTGAATACTATGTGCGGTTCTGGGCCCCACAATTCAAGAAGGGATGTGAAGGTCCTTGAATGTGTCCAGAGGAGGGCAACAAAGCTGGTGAAAGGGCTGGAGGGAATGTCCTGTGAGGAGCGGCTGAGGGCTTTGGGCTTGTCTAGTTTGGAGAAAAGGAGGCTGAGGGGCGACCTCATTGCTTTCTACAACTTCCTGAGGAGGGGATGTGGAGAGGAAGGTGCTGATCTCTTCTCCCTGGTATCCAGTGACAGGACACGTGGGAATGGTTCACAGCTGCGCCAGGGGAGGTTTAGACTGGACATTAGGAAGTATTTCTTTACCGAGAGGTGGTCAGACACTGGAACAGGCTTCCTTGAGAGGTGGTCGATGCCCCAAGTCTGACAGTGTTCAAGAGGCATTTGGACAATGCCCTTAATAACATGCTTTAACTTTTGGGCAGCCCCAAATTGGTCAGGCAGTTGGACTAGATGATTGTTGTAGGTCCTTTCCAACTGAAATAGTCTATTCAATTTTATAAGCCATCCTACTCTGTAATGAGCTTTTCTAAGAGCAACCTTAGGCTTGGTGTGTGCAAGTGTCTGAGACAACTTGTGTATGATATTTACAGAAACTATGTGCAGCGTGCAGAAAATAATTTGGGACTGCCTGGTTGAAGACCTAAAGCAGCTCAGACTCATAGAGAATATGAGTCCACCATTGTGTTGGAAGGTAGTAACAACCCCAGTACTCATTACAGCTGGTTTTGATGGCTTGAAGTGATTCATGCTGGTACATTGTTTCAGATGTTCGGAATTCATAAGATTGTATTTCAAGCTTTATAATCTCTCCTCCACACACACATACAATCAATGCGTAGCTAAGATAACGAAACAGTAGATTGTTTTTGCCTTCTGATTTTCTTTAGTAGTTTCACATTTTCAAGTCTTTTTTTCTATAGCCATCTAGCCTTTTAGAATATTATTATGAAATCTATTTTTTTCAAAGATAATGTGATTCTAGAATTTAAAGTGTTTGTGTAGTACCAAACAGTGTGCTTTTTATGATAAAATTGCGAAAGTTGAAAACTGCCAATCTTAAAATGTAAGTAAGTCAGGAAGAATGAAGCTTATAATTGAAAGCTGCTGGTTTAATTCTGCTGGTGCTGATTCAGCTCAAGGATGGAATACAGAGAAGACGCGGACAAATATAAAAGTACTTATTTACCTTGCAGAAATAATTAAAATTTAGATGATTCACTGACGTTAAGGAACAAAGAAGACAACAGTGAAAACATTTCTTCAAACTGGAAATTCAGAAGGCATTTGGTCTAGCCATAGACGACTAAGCGAAAGTGTACAATTAATGAATTAGACAATACCTTCATTTTTGGGCATGCCTCTTATGATTGCGGTGTGTTGGAAAATGGTTTTATAATAGCAGACATTTTAATAGGATTTGTAAGGGATATTCTGTTGCACCTGCTACAGTTTTAATGGAAAAATTTGATTGATTATGCCTGAATTCAAGTAGATTATGATGATTTATAAATAAGAATAAAAAAATATTAGTTAATTTCAGTATGTATTACATGGTTTAATCAGGAACTGAACAGGAGTCAATTTTTTTCAAGTGTCCTTGTAGAACTGTAGATTTGTGAGATTTTTCTGCCTATGTTTTTCAGTCCTTGTTTTGGTTTCCTGGGCATAAAAAGTAAACATCTAGCAGTTGGCGTTCTAGCTACCTGGTTTCACTGGGCTTTTGAATCTCAGTATTCAATCTTCCCTACTTGCAAAAATATATATGAAAAATGTGGGTGTAAGAAATTTCAGTATTAAACTTAATGCTTCTTTTTAATAGCTTAAGGCTCTTTTGCAGAAGTAATCACTCATTCCAGCTTAGTTGGTTTGTATTTTTGTTTAGGGTCTGTTGTTTTTGTAAGAAAACTCAAAGAATGGAACATTTAGTCAGTGAAAGCAGCGGGTGGTTTGAGGCAATATCTGTAGATTTGTCTCAGACATACAAAGGGCCTATTGACCCAGATCCTTCAAACCTGCAAGTACAAGTGGCTGAACTGTGCTAAAGCAAAAGTATTTGCCAGACTTCAGAAAACTACAGAGCCAAGTCCTAACGTCCCTGTGCAGCTCTGTTTCTTTGAATTGACTCAGCTTACTCTTAGTAATCATAAGTGTTTAAGGATTTTCAGCCAACAAAGTGCGATGGATTCCTCCTGCCTATTTTCCTAGGAACTCTTTATCACTTTTTTCAACCAGCAATTCATCTGAATATGGTTGATATAAACAAAAGAAAGCTACTATGCCTTCATGCTCCAGGTGTTCAGCAAGATCAGGTATACCTCTGGCCTCACCAAGATCAATGATGTCATTTAGGACAGGAGAGCTTGAGGGAGAAATGGGGATAAGAGGAGAAGGGGGAGTGATACACAAAGCTGAAAGTAGTAGTAGGAGGAATGTGTCATTCAAAAAAAGGGGTCTGCAAATTGGATAGAGACTATTGGGACATAAGTAAAAGGCACAGAAGGGTGGTGGCAGCTCGGATCTGGAGAGGCATCTATGGCTGAATGTTTCGTGGGTTGGGGGAATAAGGGAGGAGGAGAGGCACAGAGGATCGCTTATGTGAACAAGGAGAGGAGACGTGCAGCCTTATTGCTGGGGCAAGGCTGATATTAAGGACCAGTCAGCATAGGTAGCTGCCTATATTAGCCAATATGGGGTGTCAGAAGAGCAAACATGAAGTGCTTATTATTCTCTGACAGTAACTATGTCATGGTAAAATCAGCAATCTGATAAGATGGGTATATTTAATTCTATTAGTATTTTACTTGGAATTAGATTGGAGCAAACAGGAGAAAGTGTTTCATCTTGAGACAACAGGCAAATACTTGTGCTGGTTGCGGTAGATGAGAATTGATAATGAAAATAGAGAGGTGGTGTGATTTGTTTGTTGGTTTGTTTTTTTTTAAATATAAGACTTGAGTTATTACTATTAGTTTTAAATGGCAAGTTTTGGAAATTTTTAGAAAACTGCGGTATGTATGATGAGAACTCTCAGATCCTGTTGATTGGGGTTTTTTTTTTTCTTTTTCTTTTTTTTTTCCTGGTAAGTGAATTTGTGCAAGGTGTATTGTAATATCAAGTCCAGGTACCCCTCCTACAGGTTGTTACAGAGAATGGCAATGATTCAGAATATATTAAAACCAAATTGAAAGATCGTTTAGTGTGGCTTTATTTAATAGGCTAGTAAAAAATTCAAGTCTAAAGAATCCTCATATGAAATTCCAATTTAGAATAATTTCTCTTGCAGTGTTGTTCAGCTTCTAGGGTGAATAATGTTTTTCCGTTAATCTGTATAGGACTTTCTGTTGACTATGAGTAAAAATAATATAGTTGATGAGCCTAATGGAATTTTCAGGTTCTTATCATTCATATAGTGTCAGTCATTTTATAAAACAGAATGATCTAATCTCTCTTCTACCATTTTCATTAATTGCACGAACCATTAATTATTCTACTGGAAAATTATCTAGAATATGTTTTTATGATCATCTCAATAACTGTCTCTGGGTTACAAGCTCAACTCAAGGGTATTTACCATGGTTAATAATGATTGGATGGCCATTTTTATCACAAAAAGAGCAGTGATTGAAGACTGTATTTCAGTAAATATTTTAGTAAAAGAGCATTTTATATTTTAAAATTTGTATCTGCTGTAAGCCACATACGCTTACTGATTTATGACTAACCTTAATTTTTGAAGAGGTAGTGACTTTTGTGATAGAACAAAGGAATTTATAGAGACTCAAGTGCATTTTTAGGGTAAGGCAGTGAAAAAAAAAGAAAACCAAAAAGACCACACAAAACAAGAAACAGCCACCCCACCCACCCCACCCCCCAAAAAAACCCATCTGCGCCAGTGTAATACTTTAAACATTCATGCTAGCTCTTTCAAAACAATTTCTTACAGCATGATTTTTCAGAGAAGTCTTTTGCCTTCCTATTTGTACATTTTGTTCTCATCCTCTGCTTTAAATTTTCCTACTTGGTCTATTTACGCTATTATAACCGTAGGCTTCAGTTTTTGCTACTGGATCCCGCTGATTTTTAACACTATGAAGAGAGACATACTTTTCTCCAGCTTAGCCTTGAAGAAGAAGGTTTTATGTATTCATACGGTGACGATTAAAAAGGCATATGTTCTTTGTGTTTTACAGTAAATTAAAGGTGATTTTTTCATCAGTGGCATTGCTGTTTTGCAAGTGCATTCTGTTTAAAGTTAGAAGTAGGATTACACAAGTAATTGTAAAATCTTATTTATTTTGTCAGTATGTATATTTTCCACAGGTGGTGGCATGGATTAGAAGACAACAACATCTTTGCTGTGGGTTCAAATCCGAATAATTGTTTTTATTATTTGTGTCAAGCTCTATGGATTCAAATCCAAGTAATTGGTTTTAAATTTTTTGTCAAGCTCTGTGTGGTTTTTGGTAATACAAAGTTCACCAGGAGTAAGCTTTAGGTTTGGAACTAGGTGGGTTTAAAAAGCTTCTAGAAAAATGGAAAAGAATAGGGCAAGAATTAATAGACTTTTTAAGGAACTTAATGAAAAGAAGTGAGTTTAGATAGTAAACTTTTCAGCCATTGAGTAATGACTGGAGATTTTAAGGTTCAAAGAATTTGTTACACAAATGTAATGAATGTACAATTTACATTTGTACAAATATATAAATTATGAATAGTTTTGAGTTGTTTCTGCCTTGACTGTAAGGAGAGATAAGGTGTCCTGCTGATTTATTTATGTTTAATAATTTAGGATTTTTCAGAGGGAGAAAGAAAGGTATAAGGTAGAGAAAAAAGATACAGTGTAAAGACTTGCATTAAAAGCTACTGTACTCCTTTCAAGATTTTTTTTAATACCTGATAATTATTCTTTCTCATTAAGAAGCGTTTAAAGGAAAGATATTTTTGTGTTGCAGCATAGTATGATAGATATAGGAAAAAAGGCTACAGCTGCAAATGTTTTGGGGGAGGGGGGTTAATACTAACACAAAAACTGCCATGGATTTTTTTAATGGCATGGGCTAGGAGAACACCTTGCAGAACTTGGTGTCTGCTTCAGTATTTCATTGACTTTAAATTGCTTATACGCGATTATTGGAGCAACAGCAAAACAAAAGCCTTGTCCAGCAGTGCACTGTACTATAACATCATTACTGACTGCTCTCTGGGTGAACAATATTGAATCATCTCACCAGCTGTATGCTTTAGATCCATTCGCCATGATCAACAAAAGCTGAGACAAAACAACACGGTGCAGCCAGAGTAAATGACAGGACACTTCTGAAAGCATCTGCCCATCTTTCTGTGGGCACAGATGGCTTAGTTGAGACAAAAGTCAAAGGATTTCCAAGATTGTCTGACATGGTGGAGCTCTTTCTCTGTAATGCATTTTCAGAAAATAAAGGGGGCACAATGTTAGGCTAATTTGACCTTCTGGATAACGGAAGGGATAAATTCCCCCACAACTTCTCTATTAACACTCCTGAACGAGTGTAAGACATGCAGGCTGACTTTTTGTTCTTTGGAATGGGAAAAGGTCTGGAACTTTGGTAGATCCAAATGCCAGTGCCATTAATAAGATCTGGCATTGTTCTGCTTCCTCCTGGAAGACAGAGGGTTCACTTTGTTGCTAAGACTTTTGCCCAGATCCATAATTTTTTTCTTGTCTGACATCTTTCTGATATTTTGAAGAAACGTCTGTTTTACAGTAGCATTAGCTATTCTCTTTGGCCATTGCATTAAATCTAATGGAAGGCCAAAGTACTTGAAAACCTCTGTCCTCAGTGTAAAATCAAAAAAAAAAAAAAAAAGAAAAAAACACATCAAGTACCTGCACTCTTTTTTTCTGTTGAATTAGCACCTCTGATGACTCCAGTGAGAAGAGTGTTCTTCTGGATTGGAAGTAATCTTGGGGGAGGAATTACAGTTTGGGAATCTCCTTCCTATTAGAGTAGTAGGTGAAATAGGTGGAAAGGCCAAGCGCCTTGGGGTTCATAAATCTTGTGATCTTTGCTGTATTCAGTTTTAAGAGGAGTGAAAGAAGATCGCTTTCCCCTATATATATCCTACAGCGGGAGTGTTAGCATAATTCAAGTGCCCCAGTCTTGTCAGTGTCTGCTGGATGTGCTATGAGCGTGTCTTTCAAACAGAAGTTAGACTTTCAGGGCTGTAGGCTTAGGCAGGTGACTAGCTACCGGGCTAGAAACCAAAGCTGTTCTGGGTGTGCCCAGAAAGCAGCCTTTCTAAACCAAGCAAGGAGATACCGAAAGAACATAAACACATCACAGAATCAGCAGGTTTTCTGGATAGCAGTTTTGAACCTGAACACTTAAGTTTTACTAAGGTGACAGCTTGCTTAAAGCATTCTTTGCTTCTGATGTTCTGCCCAAAACATTACGGCGTTTCAGAGCAAAAATAACTATTATTTGTTTAGCCGTTCTGTGCACACATAATTCTGGAATTACATTTTGATGATAGCCTTTATTTAAAGGCAAGTTGATCTGACTCTACAACCTCTGGAAACAAAATTTAATAAAGATAGTGTATTTGTTAAGATAAATACGGCTTGATCTCTAACTCCGTCTTTAATGAGATTAATTTAAAAAAAATTTTTAAAGATCCAGTAATTTTACATGTTGTTAATTTCTCTTCCCCTTTTAGTCAGGACCAGGATTGTTATAAAAAATTTACAAATAATCAGTTGATATTTCTAAGTATCTTGCATATATATGCAATTATTTTCAGCTGGAAGCAAGTCTGTTTAAAGGCTGCCTGTTTTGACAAGAGCTCCATTCTAATGTAAAGATCAAAGAGGAGAGGCAAGCATTCAGTCTTTTCTGGGCTCCCTGACCTCTACCTCATGTCCCCAGTGTTTGCAACATATCCATAGGTAATGAAGATGCTCCTGTGCTTAAAAGTCCATTTGCAGTTTGAAAGGCAACCAACCCAGACATGCTGCTTCATACAGACCACCATTCGTGCTAATGCCTGCACAGAACAAATGAGAACAATGCATGATTATGGGCACAGTTAAAAGCCATGTGGATTTACAATGGCATTTATGTGACAATATTTGACAACGTCTCTTATTTCTATTGAAAGTAACTATTTGCATTCCCATGCTCTGTCATGACAGTATGCAGGGTATCACAAGAGATCCTGAAGGAGGTAGCCGTTTCCTATCAGTGAATTTTCCACTAACTCTTTCATTTGTCAGATGACTTTCAAATGTTTTCCCAAGCATGTGTAATACTGTCCATTTCGAAATAGCCCCCAGATACATTAATTAAAGACAGACCCTTAAGAAATACGTGCCTGAGTTGCATTAGTTTGACTACATTGAAAGTCACAGGAGATAGTTGCCTAGTTCCTTTACTAGTTCTTGGCAAGTAACTTTGTCTCTCTTTTTGCTTGCGGGTTTATGTATGTATATACCTATACTTTATATATATATTATATAAAAATGTAGGGGTGCTTCTACATCTATATACCAATCTCTAGCAGTGACTTCTGAAATGACAAACAATTCGATAGAGTTTTGTGAATGTTTTGACCCAAAAGCATGATTATTGTACAAAGCACTATGAAAAGGCAATTCTCCTTTTGTGGTATATACTAGCATTCAAGTAGAGAAATACTTCATTGTGGGAAAAATGCACAAAATTCAGGTGACAGATTTTATTGCATATAATTCTCAAAGCAAAATAAAGCTGTAACATGTATTAAAACAACACACTATTTGATATGCTGATTTAGACTGTGTATAGTTTAGCAAATTATTACAAACAAGGTGATAAAATGCATAGTGAACCACTGGAAAAAAAATTGCTAGTATAGAGCAGTAAGCCGAACATTTAATACACCCACAAGCTACAAGGACACAGTTTGTGTCTTTACTGCCTTTGATGTATATTTGTTAGTATTTAAGTATATTTAAATTGTTTAAACATAAGGAAAAATGCTGAACATTTGCTTATACTCATTGATTCTACCCACTTACTCTTGCAACAAAGAACACTTCCTGTATTACCTCTCTTTGAATCTTGCCTCTTTCCAAGGAAAAAATACTTGTATCTGATTCTAGACCTCCTTTCTCTTAACCTTTGTTAGTGATACACTGTCCCTTCTCCTGCTGTTCCAATAGCAGCCCCCCCATACATGGTGAGGAACCTTCTTCTGTGCCTGTTTCAGATTGATTTCAGCCTTCTTGAATACTGCTTCAGCTGGATATGCCATTCTAGTTGAGGTCTCCCTAGTGTCTTGTGTACTAGCACTGCATTCTTTGACTCTGCTGGTAGTCTCTGCCCAAAATATCCTGTTACTTTGTTTGTCTTTCTCACCATTGTGTTAGATTAGGGCTGAATGGCTAGTTCATAGTCTCTTTGAGTGGTTTTAATTTGTTTTTAGTGTGTCTACAGTGTAGACATATGTATCTAAGCTGATCACCCTGGACTCCTCCAGTAGTCTCAGAAGTCACTGGAGATCAAATTAATGGAATCTAAGGCATGATTCATTTCATCTTAAAGAAGGTGTCTAACAGGCAAAATGAATCACACCTTAAAATGCTTGTTTCTCTTCTCTGACTTAAAAAAAACAAAACAGCTAGTATGTCAAGGATAGATTTAGACATTGCAGATATCCAAATCAAGAGAAAAAGAATTTGAATTCTTGTGATTCAGAATACTTCCCTTTTTTCTTTTTTTTCCTGCATTTATGTTTTCACATTTTCATTTCTTTTCCACTGCTCAAGTACATTCTTTCAATGTTATATTTTAAATCTCTAAGCATATCTCTCAACTTTATGTCTTCAGCACATGGACAGGCATTGGGTTAAACACAGGACTAACAGGCTAACTTTACATCTTTTTATATCTTACAGCTTTAAAATATATGTATAAAAAAATCTTGTGCTTCTGAGGTTGTCTTCTGCAATTTTATCTTCAGAAGATTCAGTTACTGATTATATAAAGTAGGAGACTGGGCCTTTTAGTTGAGGATTTCTGGTATCTTCAGAATTACTGTAAAACAGCTGAAGTTACAAAAGTCAACATCTTGCCAGTTTTTCTTGGACAGCACATGATTAATATTGTCTGCTTAGTCTGGGATGACTTTGTTTTGTCTTCACTTCAAATTCATCTTCGCAATTGCAGCTTACAAATTTTATTAAGGTCTATAGTACATTTTAAATTTAAGTTGAATAAAATTGCCTATGGACCTTGTGTTTTCCCTTCTTGGCAATTAGGGCATTTATTTAGAGAGAATTATTTTCATATTACATACATGCAATCCATGTTTCATAGCAAATAACATAAAGTCCTTAGGCACTTCAGCTTATTATCATCCTAGTTCTAGAATTATGAGAAGCAAGATTTTTTGGTTTTGCATATTGTTTGCCATGGTTTAATTAATACGGGTGATTCTGTAGGAACTATAGGATAGTACCTATACCATTTTGTATTAAAGTTGCTGATTTTATCATGTAAAGTTGAAAGGAACTGAAATGAAATTAGGAGATTTACACTGCTGTAAGAGTAGTAGGCTGTAAGAGCCCATCTCACTTCCACAGAATAATATTCTAAATAGTGCTCCCACTTATTTTAATAGTGCAGATCAGAACATGGATGAATCTCCAGTATAAAACAAAGTGAATCAAGACAGGGCTAATGCATCCTTTAACTTATGACGATTTTATTTGTTACGCAGACACACACACACAGACACCCCTCTGCATGAGCGGGTTATCTGTCTGTCATTTCTTGTTTATGGTAATGAGTTCACTTTGTTTTAGTTTGTCAACCTTACATCTATTCATTAAGCTATAGATAGTTTTAATGAGCCCCATGAAGGTTATTAGGAGCTGAAAGTGTATGCAGACTAAAGCAGTAAGAAATGATGCATGGACTGTTTGCTTTCATGGCATCTCCAACAACATGAAGGTGTAAGATGCTTGTAAAATATTTTGAGGTCCTTAGATTAAAGCTGACTTAACCTAAATTAAAGCATGTGGATTTTGTATATGTGATGACATGTGTACACAGAGATATATATTGATAGGCAAATCCCTATACAAACTGAATATATGACTGAGTTGTGAATATTCAGGCCAGTAATTATACACTATAGGGATAATGTTCTTGAGAAAATGCATTAAACATATGCCAATGATCAAGCAAAACGTAGAATAACTGAATTAGGTAGCACTATAACTTCTCAATTTAAAGCTCTTATTTTCTCTGCTACCCAAAGTAAATTTCAGTCAAAACGCTAGTGTAGTTCAATATGTTTCTGTACTGCAAAGAGCTACGCTTAAAGAAGTGTTGCTATCAGTCCCCCCCCAAAATGAGTCGGGGTCCTTTCTTATCTCTCTGTTACCTTCTCATCTCCAATTCCATGTCCACCACTTAATCACTGCTACTCCAGTAGTAGACAGTAGTATTGGCTCCAGCCAGTCTTTCACTTCATTCTTCTGCTGTTTTGATCCCTTTAAAGATTTCTGTAAAAGTCAGTGAGAGAACTTTCTTGAGAAAATTCGCATTAATCACCCAGTAAGCTTATACATCTGGAAAAAAAAAAGAGTTCCACCTTCCTTTTCTTCCTCTCCAAGGTCTAACAGTTGCATACAAAAATGACCTCAATTCAGAAGCCTGCCTTGGTTACAATTACAAGAGCCTTCTGCATGACTTGAGCTAGCTAATTAAAATTCTCATTAAAGTCTGAACCATTGAAGCAAAGAGCCAATATATCATTTCTCCCCGCTTTACAGTTTATATATTTTCAGCATCTAATAGCCTTCATAGGGATCATTGCATTCATTCATAAGGTTGTATAGTAGAAATATTCTGGGCCATATTTCCAAAAATGTCCCTTGTATTTGGCATAATTGCAATGTTCTGGACTCATAAAGCCCATCCAACAAAGTCCTCAGTGTACCTGCACATGTGGTTTCTGTTCATTTAGTTAAGATGTAAAATTTTCCAGTCACTGAAGATAACTGCTTTTGACTGTTTAGCCCTAGCTTCTGATGCATGCGATTGCAGAATTCTTCTCTGATGTCTCAAAAGGTGTAAAGCTGCTTATATTGTGTCAGGTTAGGACTCTTCCTTGCCTATGTTGCTCTTTGAAGGTCACCACTTCTTCCAGACATCTCAGCCCAAAACCTGTTTTTGCATGGTGTTGACAAGGTATTGCAAACGAAAATAGCTACCCCTGAGTTTTTATATTTAACAGATAAAAGCTAAGCACATGTATATACAAATACATGTTGTTTGGTTTTGTGTGTACATACGTGGGAGGAGATGTAGTCTAGAGGTCTGTATATAAATGCATCTCTGTGAAGAGTGTAATTAGAGGAACAATTTCTTATTTTTAGAGGCTAACTCAAGTTAAATATTGGAAACGAGTTCTTTTTTCCCCTTTCACCTTCATGGACTTCCAGCCATATCTGCACCCAGAACTGTTGCGCAGTTGTAGTGAGAAAGGAATGTAATTCACACTGAAAACATCTGTAAATCTTTAGACCTGTTAGCACTGCCCCTAACCATTCTGATGGAGAACACTTCTTTGCATAGATGCCACTCGGAGGGTAGTGACCTCCAAACTAAAGAAAAACTGGTCTGATTTCAAATATATCTTACTATCCTTTTTATTTTTAATATGTTTCTGTGTTTAATGGATTAATGAGTGGATTGGAAGGTGTAGTGTAGTGAAGCTGAAGCTGTTATTTAATTAAATATTTTCACTTCTTTTCAGTATACATCTGCTCTGACCTATGATGCTGTTCAAGTGATGACAGAAGCTTTCCGTAATTTGCGTAAACAGAGGATTGAGATCTCCAGAAGAGGAAATGCTGGAGATTGTCTTGCAAATCCAGCTGTACCCTGGGGTCATGGTGTAGAAATAGAAAGGGCATTGAAACAGGTAGCTTCCCTGGAGTGAATGCTGGGATGAGTGCATGTGTGAAATTAAATGCTTGAAAAGAACCTTCCAGTCTCCTAACCTGCCTGGATCTTGCTGGGAATAACGTGAAAGTGAACTCCTCAGGAACGTGACTCATACTAAGATAATATATTGTGTATGGGAAAGACTCTAAACTGAATGTTTTTGAAATATCAATAATCATTTATGGAAATACAAAAAGTATTTTCTAAAAAGAAACAAACTTAATTCTTCTACCACTTTCATCTTCATCTATATAGGTTCAGGTGGAAGGTCTAACAGGGAATATAAAGTTTGATCAGAATGGAAAGAGAATCAATTTTACAATAAACATCATGGAACTCAAAAGTACTGGTCCTCGGAAGGTAATTTGAATTGTCTTACAGTGTCTTTAAAGGTTTTACTGTGCTAAGCAACGGGTTAAGGTAGGTAATGAAACACTAGAGATTAATTAAAGCATGAGTTGTGATAATATTTATTTATAGGTGTATTCTACACTGGTCTTGCAGAACAAAGTAAAAATATGTAGTATTTCCTTCTAACAAATACAAGTTGTTATTTCTGGTAAGTACTACATAAGAGTATTTTCCTTTCAGTTTTGTGGATTAAACTTTTTGCTTTCTGATCTGAATTGCTAAATGTGAGCCAGTATTGAGGGAAATATGCTTCTGAATGATAAATGCAGAATACAGCTTTTCAGTGATGCTTCTTTAAATGTGATTATCTTTCTGCTCTAATTCCAAACCTTTTAGGAAAAGCCAGTTTCTCATGTCTTCCTAATCTGGAGTATTTCATAACCCTTTCAATCCTACAGTGTGTGATGTTAATACTAAAGCCCGTTAATATGTGAATGAAAGTGGTATACCTGTATTAGACACATTAATGTGAACAAATGTCATTAGTTCAATCTTACTCTTTGTTACAGTCTTTAACTACATGATTAGAAATATTTACAGTGGCAGATCCATTGCTAAAATAGTTCTCTGTGAGCACAAATCAAGGGCATAGTAATAACATGCTTTACCTTTTCTATGAAAGTTCATATTCACTGGTGTCTGTGCATCCTATAAACTCTCTTTAGATTGGATATTGGAGTGAAGTGGACAAAATGGTTGTGAATCCTCTTGATGGCCCTCTTGGAAATGAATCTTCAGGACTAGAGAATAAGACTATTATTGTCACCACTATTTTGGTAATTAACCTCGTATTTTGTCAGAAGACAGTTTGTCCTACAGTAATTTGTTTCTTGTCATTATGTTAGTTTAAATATACTGTCTTTTTATTATTTGAGGTTGTGACCTGTTGCTCATTATGATACATAAATAAAATCTGTAAATTAAGGAAATGTATGTGATTCAGTATGCAGTTTTGTTCTGTAGAAGACAAATGGTTGTTGATAGAACACCCTAGAAAGTTAAAATTTTTAGTCCTGAAAATGGAAGTGAAATGTCTGCTTTCAAAGGAGAGGAACTTTGTCTGAGAGGCAGAACCATAGTGTTAGTTTTAGAGAATGGGTTTTGCCAAACAGCGAAGAGACTGGTTCTTGTGCTTCAGAATTGTAGCTGCTATGGATTGGTGAAGTGTAAAATAAAAAATTAGAAGTTGTATTCTAGTTGTCTAGAAAATAACATTATGTACTGTCATAGAACAGCATTTTTCTGTAAGTTACACAGCTTCTTTATCAGTTTGGACAAGTCACAGGCTAGCATAGGAATTTCACTGGATACAAGAATAGTTTGGTAACAACTGAGCAAAGAGGAGATATGTTACTTTAATACGACTTATGACTCATCACCAGTTTTGCTGATGATAGAACTTTGCTGCATAGTTATAGATATCTTACCTATTGTTTGTGTAGTAATTCAATAAAGATACAGCCTGGAGAGCCTGAAGTGTTTTCCCGGGGAGGGATGTGCTTATGAAATAGGAAAGAATTTTCTTGTATTAAGACAACAACAAAAGCAACTAAATACCTTTGCCTTCTTCTATCCAAACTGTATGAGAGAAAGAAACTGATTTTGGAACTTACTCTTTCTTCTCTGAATGCGTAACTCCTGTTAACATTCATGGTCATTATTAACATACTGCTGGGAATCGCTATACCTGTAAGTATTGTTATTTGTGTATGACTGTGGAGAATGCAGCTTTTAAATGTGTTAAGGACATGTCACATTAATAATTAACAGCTAACTTACACATAGCATGTATGATTCAGATGTTATCTTCTTTTTTTCACATGTAAAAGGAAACATATTAATTTATGAAGTACACAATTGATACCTCTGTCTCTACCAAGTGGCTAAGGCAAGTTCTTTCTGTGCAGGAGTCCCCATACGTCATGATGAAGAAAAATCATGAAATGCTTGAAGGAAATGATCGATATGAGGGCTATTGTGTGGACTTGGCTACAGAAATTGCTAAACACTGTGGATTCAAATACAAGCTCACAATTGTTGGGGATGGCAAGTATGGGGCGAGGGATGCAGACACGAAAATCTGGAATGGGATGGTTGGAGAACTTGTTTATGGGGTAAGAAAATCTTTTATAATAAAACCATTAAAGATGACTGATGGAAGGAGTGGGATTTGGTTTAGTTTTCTCCGTAGAGTAGAGGAAAATTATCTAATTCCTTTGATAGAGGATTAGTAACTTGTATTGGCATGAAAAATTTTGAAAGTAAAACATGGAATTAGATTTTAAATGCAAATGAAGTTGGGGGAAGTGAGTGCATATTTCATGCTTCTGACCAGGTGAAAGGCAATGTACTTTACTAACACTTCCAAATGTCATATACTTTTAAAAGGGCATGTGTAAAAAGAGAAGCTTGGAATATGCCAACCATATGGTTATATGTATTTCAGTAAGATGAGTTTCAACTAAAAATTTCTGAAATTCTCCATAGGATGTTCCTGGCGAAATGAATGTTGCTGGTGTCTCTCCTGTCCTATTTTTCATTTGTGAAATGCCGTAGAAACTAAACCATTTTTTGCTCTGATCATTGTATTAGCTATTAGTTGCTTTTTTTCTTCCTTTACAGAAAGCCGATATTGCAATTGCTCCATTAACTATAACATTGGTGAGAGAAGAGGTGATTGACTTCTCAAAGCCCTTTATGAGCCTGGGGATATCAATAATGATCAAGAAGCCTCAGAAGTCCAAGCCAGGAGTGTTTTCATTTCTTGATCCGTTAGCATATGAAATCTGGATGTGCATTGTTTTTGCCTACATTGGGGTCAGTGTAGTTTTATTCCTGGTCAGCAGATTTAGCCCATACGAGTGGCACACTGAGGAATTTGAAGATGGAAGAGAAACGCAAACTAATGAATCAACTAATGAATTTGGGATATTTAATAGTCTCTGGTTTTCCCTGGGTGCCTTTATGCAGCAAGGATGCGATATTTCGCCAAGGTTGGTTACTCACTCATTTCAACTTTGTGCATTTTTGGTCTCAGCCATCTCAGCCGGAGGAGGTTCATGGTGCATATATTTTCACTCTCAGAAAGAAATTAATTGCTATGTTTTTTCCTTCCCTAAAATCACATAAGTCCTTGAAATAAAAGCAGTTGTCTGGGACGTAGGGTCATGATGTATTTGATTGACGTTGCCTTAAGGTCAATCATACATTTGCCAAGTGAAGTTATATACACCATGCAGAGACTGTAAAATGCATAAGGTTCAAGTCATTCCATGCCTTCTTGGAGGGGTACCGTGTTTTTGCTGCATATTCCCATTTTACAGTTGACTGCATATAGTTCACAACAACTGTAATGGGAAAAAAGGGTAACATACTAGTCATGAATTACACAGGCAGCACTTCCCCTCTAAAACTCACTACATATCATAACACAGTTATTAACCCACTGTTTTTCTACAGGAGAGCCTTGAAATGAAATAAAAATCGTGATGGCTCTAATTTCATGTGAATAGTTGCAAAACACTGCTGATTTTCCATGGCCTAGTTTTAGAAAAGTCACAAAGGAAATTGCTAAAATGAATTTGAAGGTCCAGTTTATAAATGCTTAATTCCTCATGGATTTTCACCTACTTTATCAGGGACAACTGTAAAGCACTTAAGTTAATTCCTTTGCAGCTCATTAAATATTCTATTTCCCTTGTGCACAAGTGGTTCTAGCCTTGATTCAGCAGAGTGGTAAGTAGGTAGGTAAATAACTACTTGCTGCTTGAAGGAACTATAGTAACAAGTGAAATAGGGCAACTGGGTTTAAGGAAATCAAATCATAAGGCCTACCTAATTATACTAAGCAATTTAACTTTCTTCTAAACATCCTAAAGTAAGACAGGGAACAAGTCAATTTCTAGTGAGTCTAGTGGTTAGTGTGCAAACTAAATCACACCAAAGAAGCATTTCTTAGGTATAAGTCATGCATCCCAAAAGGCAACAGCAGGTTTTCAAGTTGTTCTACTATGGAAATAGCAGAGCATTTATTGTGCGAGAACTTCAGCAATTCTGTGTAAAGGCTGGCATATCACAGTGAGATATGCCAGCCTTTATGGTGAAAGATGCAATGGATTTGGCATATAACACAGTAAGAATTGTATACAATGAGACAGTGGAGACAGAGAGAGAAAATTGTTTCAGGTCATGAGAAGCTGTGTTAATTACAGTCCTGTGGGGTTTTTGTATCATTTACAGCCTTCACAGGTTTAGTTGTCTGCAAAGTCCCCTATTAGCTACAAAATTATTTTTATTGAATCAAGGCCATAGTAGAATAACAATCTTTTTTAATATTATTATTTTACTGGCTATTAAAGCATGACAGTTGTTGTGCATGGTTTAATAACTTTTGAAATGTGATAGAAGAATAATGATAGTAAATGGTCATCATAAAAGGTGCATGAAACTCAAATAATTTTGGAGATTCAAGATTTAGTTTCAGTGAAGTGTGTAACAGCACTTTATTTCATTACAAAAATATTTTTGAGGAAAGCAGTTGGTTTGTATTTTATCGGTTTATTATAAAAATAGAAAAGGGCTGAAAACACCTCAGTTATTTTTGTTCTTGCACCAAAACTTATCACTATGGAATTTGAAGTCCCCACAAATGAATCAGAGTAGATACAAAAAGGAGTATCTTCAGGCATCAGCAAAATACCTTTGTGAAATTAAATTTTTCACTATTGGTACTATAATTTCTCTAATAAAAACAACAACCACTGTAAGAATTTTAGAGTAGACAAGTAACTAGAGCTTCTTGACTCTGAAATAGAAGGTGATGCTGAGTAAGACTGGACCACGTGGAAACTGGTCTGCAATAGCAATCCCCATGTTGCCATCAGGGGTAGCACAGAAACAATAGAGTAGAATAGAATAGAATAATAGATTATATGATAATGATAACTTACAGCGAAGTTTTTCTCATCTTTGTTGAGATGCGAGTGTACTCTCAGTACTGTCATATAATACCTTTGTAAGTATAAAATGTGCACGAATTTAGGTAATTGTGCACAGAAATTGTTATTTTAGTATTTAAGGGTCTGATGAATGAGGTGCTTGTAAAGTGTGGGTTCATACTAGCATGGAATTATCAATCTTTAGAAACTTTTTGAAATGTACATAAAAAAAGAAATTATTTATTTAACTGGGACGGACCTTACGGGAAATTTTGAATACAAATGACACACCCCAAAATTTTACTTACATAATGTAATGTGGGACCATAATGTCTGGATTGGCATTGAGCTTATTCTTTTTTTACAAAGTCAGTGGCAACTTTGTTTACTGACAGATCATGAGCTTTTGAAGATTGTTATCATTTATAGCAGGTATCATCAATGCAATATAAAGTGCCATAAAATTGGCAGTTGTTAAATACACATTGTCAGAGATTTTACCTTGCAAATATATATTTATCATATAATTCAATCTTTTAATTGTAGAATTATTTTACACTCTGATTACCTCCATGTCAAAATAAGTATGTAATATTTTTTCGAAAGTGACAGAAAGCATGTTTGCAGAATACATCTCAATTTAGAGGAACTTTAAATAATCTATTTTCTATAGTCCTTTTCAGTTACATGTTCTGGACCTTATCTGACTTGATTTTCATGTAGTAGAGTGAATTAGTGAGTCTGTTGTGACATGGAATAAATCTTTTAATGTCTGAGTTATCACAGAGATTTTATACAATAGCAGTTAGTAAAAATAATTTGTCCAGAATTGGTTCTATCTATTTTTGTTCCCAGTTTAATAAATCAGCTTTACATAACTATCATGTTTAAATGTATATATATATATAGTTATATCAATCTATTACCTATATAAATATTTTGTCAGAATTAGTTTGAAGTCTCATTCACAATACAGTAGGCTGGGTGAGTGATTTGTAATTTGTTTACTTAATAGATAGAGGAGACACATCAAGACATTCTTAAGCTACTGCAACGCCTTAGTGCTAGACTTTCAACTACATGCACATTTCTGCCAAATAATTAAGCACATCTCCAAAGATTATGTACTCCTTCCTATAATGTCTTGTTTGGAAACAAAGTAGTAAGTAATTTCAAAGTTTAAAGGATCATTAAAAAAATGTCAAGTATGACAATAATGGCACTGTCCATATTTTTCTTCTCTTAATTTTCTAGTATTGAAAATCATTGAATTTCTCTAGTTATGTGCTCTGTACTGTTTTATATATTTTCTTGAGTTCTCTTTTCTTCTCTCTTCTTGAGCAGGAGATGCAAATCAAAGATCCATAAGAGCCCACCTGCTGCAGTTAAAAACCATCAGATTATTATTATTAGTATTGAAAAATATACTTTCTTCACCATTTTTCTGTATTATCACTGATTGTTTCATGTCCAGTCCTCAGTTTGTTAAATGCTTGTATCTTTCAAAAGTTATGTGCACTTTTTAGTTTATGGATATTCCCTGGGCCAGTTTTTATTGCAAATAATGCTATTTATTTCTCAGTATAGATTGTCCACAGCAGCATAAGCCATTGTTTTGTGGAAATCAGTCTTTCTCTGAATGTCTTAGGAAAATAAGCGAGCTAACGGCAAGCAATTAATTGCAATTTTTAAGCAAGCAATTTTTAAGTGCATACTGGTTTGTCTGAAAGCACTGTTTCACTGATTATGTTTGATCCTCTTCATAATGTCACACAAATTCACTTCAGAGGGAATGACAAGCTTATGTGTTAAATATAGCACATTATGATGGGAGCAGTTTCCTTTCAGGGTGTTCAGAACTTTGAAGAACTGGATCACTAAATTCTCCCTAAAGTAAATTCTGGAGTCCTGATTTCAGCAAAGTCCAGGAGGTGTAGTGGAGTATGCCTTGATTTCCCACCTGATTAGTACGCAGAGCTGCACTATGATACAGCCTGAAATGCTTCCGTGTAGTCTAATGCATCATTTGCATAAAACTGATAACGTGTTCCTTTTTAGGACTTTCATTTCACTTTACAAATCCATTTCATACTTGTTATTAGATCCCTGTCTGGGCGCATTGTTGGAGGTGTGTGGTGGTTCTTTACCCTCATCATAATCTCATCCTACACGGCTAACTTAGCTGCCTTCCTGACGGTTGAGAGGATGGTGTCTCCCATTGAAAGTGCAGAGGATCTTTCCAAGCAAACAGAAATTGCTTATGGGACATTAGATTCTGGCTCCACTAAAGAGTTTTTTAGGGTAAGAATTTCTACTTTTTAGATTTCTGTTTTATTTTAAATAGGTCTTCACTCATGTAAATGTATTTTCCCTAGGCTTTATTAAAAAGTTGCTATAAAAATGTGATATGTGCAGCCTAACTCACAAGTATAAGTATTTTTGTTTATTCATTATCATTACATTTTATTATCTCTATATAAATATAAGGGTCATGTTATAAATATGCAAAGCAAAAGTGGCTGCAAGGAGTTACCTAAAAAATATTCCACTGTAAAGTAAAAAAACAAGATACGTTCAGAAAGGGGAGTTGGTGTTGTTCATCTGAGCTGTAAGAGAAGAGTTAACTATTATAAAGAAGGCTATTTAATAGCTGTGCTATGTTTTAGGTAGTCACGCAGTGAATAGGGACATGGGAAGGTGTGCAGTCATGTTTTAATAAGTGTTTCACATGATTTTTCAAGTTTGCAGATGGGGAATGGGATACAACCCTGTTGGCTGCTCTAGTAAATCCTTGCCTGCTTTTGAAAACAGTTACTATTTGTATTTGCATTGCAGTAATGCCTTGGAAGCCTGTCAGTGCTCACCTTCTACCTCTGTGTATTTCAGTTTTAAAAATGCATGAGACTGGCAATGTGTGAGTCTCAGGCTGTCCTTGAGACGCCAGCTAACATGGTGAAATCCATCCAGCAAATGAGTGAGATGCTAAGAATGCTGGGAAGAACACCATGACTCTTTTGCCTTGTCTGTGTGTTCCGTGTCTCTCTCCCTGTAAGATGGAAGTGTATCTGAAGTGCTACAAATACAAAAACCCTGTTGTTTTCATATTTTTCAATGGATGATGATAGTGTTAGGTTTAAACAAAATGTATTTTAAAATAGTTATAAATGTTATGTTTACATTTCAAACATAGCCTGCCATGAAAGTGAAATGAAACAAGTTCTCACAAATATTTCTTATGTGTAATTAGAACAGTAACTGCTAGATTATGGTTTTCACTGGATCCCGTAATGCATACTTAACTGGTAATGTACTAAATAGGAACCATACTTGTTTCAACTGTAGAAAAGCATTATTTTCTGATTTTGATGATAGGTCCAGTAATAAGATGTGCTGCTGATTGCATTCCTGTTGGCTAAACCAAAACTAACATCAGGTGTGTAAGCTAGTAAAAATGAGATCGGGTTTGTGCTAAGAGCGTTTAGAAGCATACAAGCACGTGTTTATGGTTTTGTGAGCATAAACCTTTCAGATCATGGCCATACTTGGGATTCAATGTGAACTAACAGTAGGTCAGTTCTTTTGAATAGTTTATCTTTAGAGATTTTTAAGCTTTCTTTTAAAACAAAAAACATTCATATGTGTATGCATCAGTGTGTAGTTTTTGTGCTCCTAGCACATATATACATCTTTCCAATTACACTTTTATGCAACTAGTGTTTCTGGTGATTACCTGAGCATTAATAACTTATTTTTGTAAAAATCAGGTGGAGACTTTGTGAGGGCATATTCTTCACCTTTTGTTAAGTTAGCTTTGGCTCTGAACAAACAAGGCTATAATGATCTCTGGAAATTTCTTCTTGGCAATTTGTACCACAAACAAGTTGGTGCATTATGTCTAATGCAAATTCTTAGCCTGATGGCTCTATCTACTATTTGCTAAAAATCACTTAAGCTTGCCCAGTTATTTTTCAAGAAATAACAGCTGTCAGAATTTCTTTCTAGGAGACCTGAAACTTAAGTTTCAGGAATGAAACTCTCTGTGCTGAAGGCAATGTGAAAGCAGTCTGTAGCACTAAGGAGACTAAAATTTCACCTGGAGTATTTCTGTATGGTGACTGGAGTGAATGTGTGATTTTTATATGACCTGAAATTAGGACTCAAATTCTTGGAACAGCTGGAAACAACTTGAGTATTTTTCTAGCAGCAAGCTAAAATGGACTGTCTTTTTCTCTGTCAATGTCATGAATTAAAAGAAACGTTTGGGTTTTTTTCACAGTCTGTTTTCTCTTCAAGAAGTGGCATTATTTGCAAGTTTGTTTTCTATTGATGGAATGTATACTGGACCTAAATCTTCGCTAGTAGAGCCCTAATTCCTGGAACAGCAGAAAATTAGAGATCATTGTGCTGGGAATGAGAACAGTAAACTGGATTTTCTTTGCTACTGAAACATCTTTTCTGATCATACTTCACACAAGTGAAAAAGAGGTGTTTCTCAGCATTTTCCAAAAAGGAATTCTCAGCAATAAGCTAGATTGTGAAAGTTAGCTGAAAAATCCCATCCTGAATAGCTGAATATATGTATACGATGTTAATTGAAAGAGGTGGCTTCAAGTCTTTGTCCAGCTTCTATGACTGCTTAAATGACATGAACTTGTTGAGATGTTACATTAGCTTGGGTATGTCAGGGATATCACATTAGCTTGTTCTCTGTTTTGTTTTGGGAGTCTAGACTTTCAGCCACCTGTGGTAGGTACATACCAGTTCATGTCTGCAGTGGCTGTGGCTCACACCAGTGGCTACCATGGTGAATAGAGTAATCCAGATACAGGTTAGACAAACTCAAGTGGAGGAAGGATAGTGGCTCACCACACACCCTACAGATAGTATGGGAGTAGCCGTACAGTCTAGTCCATATCACTTGACTTGGTGGTAACAGCCTTGGCACTCATGACTAAAGATGTATTGCCTTTGCACTTTACCCTCTTTTAGGTACATAATCCCTAGCTTTAAAGGTAGTACAGACTAGTAGGAGATATTCTTGCCAACAGTGAGTAGAGCATCAGTTGGCACTGAATCAAGAAACATAACTGAGAAAAAGGGATGAAAGGGCATTGTACTCTAGTGTTCCTCGTGCTGCTTTAAGATGAGAAGCAGAAGCTTGGTACATCCTGCATAGAAAATATCAGTGCAGAAATAGTGGTTTTAACATTATTTTAAAAAGAAAAAAAAAGGTAACGACAGAGCTTTGCTGAGGAGTAAACATCAGCAGGGAACTATTGCTTCTTAGTAATAATGTTATAGATACATAATTTTTCTTTAATGGCAGTTCCATCAGGTCTCTTGATTATATATTTGTAAATACCAGAATGTGTAGTAGTCTTCCTCAGGAGATCTCAAGGTTGCTACTAGCAGAACTGTGAGTACGATCCAAGTCTTCAGAGTTCTGTTCCACTGAGTTGGGATACTTATCACATCTGATGCTAGTGCCTCTGTCTTAGGGATAGTGCTTTTAGAGTTCTTAGTGTAACTGAAAGCCTGAAGAAAGATACATAGTGCATTACTGTTGCATTTTCTCTTGGGTTCACAACATGAAGTAATGGGCAAAACATTGAAGAAAATGTGCATGGCTGTGGTTTTCCAGAAGTGCATCATTTTTCCCAAATCAATAGTGGTGAGAATGTGAATAGGACTGCAAGCACAGCTTGGAAGTCATTTCATGATCCATGAGTCATTTCACTTGATCTTGTCCAGGTTCATCATCTCTATAATTGTCAGATCACAAATACTACTTGATGGAGTGGTAAATGGTGGGGCTGTGGAATTTCATCACTCTGGTAGGTGCTATTAACACTATCCACAGTCACACAGTATTTTTTCCTTCAGTGATTTCTCAGCAGCTGCTGTAAGTGCAGTTGATGTATGCATTAGCCAAGACACATAGCTGAACTGTGAAGGGAAAAAAAGTCACTAACCCAAGAAGACAGACTACTGCTCACCTAACATTGGAGAAAGTAATTTTAAAGCATTGTCTATATGTGTTAACTCCTGAAGTTGTCTTGCTTACTTTCATGGGCTGCCGCACTGGAAGAAAGAAACAAAGTACAACTGCGTAAGTATGCAAGCTTAACATTCACTGGAACATTTCCATGCTTTCCACCTGGTGAAGGCATATTGAAAATTAATATCAGAGTGATACAAAGAGAAGAAAAGCTAATTACTGTTAAAATTCAATCATGTTTTTGCTGTATGCCTAACTCTATTCATCAAAATTATGTACAAACCTGGTAGAGAAATGAAATCAATCATGCTACCTTTTTTCCACTGTAAAAGATGAATTGTAACTAGTCCCATGTGTAAGGTAAGAAGGCATCTCAAAAAGAAAAAATGATGTGCAAAGCAATAATTAGGCTAATTTACATTCTCTCTCTGCATTAGATTTTTTAAAAAATCTTCTTATATATATGTACCTGGTTTTGAACCGACAGCGTGATATGGACAGACCAATCTGTTTCATTCTAAGTGTTTTGGTTGCCTTTAAGAGTAGTTCCTCTGCCAAAGTAAAAGCAAGCAGAACTGCTTCATAACAAAGAAGTATTCTTTAGCTTTCACTGAAAAGACTATGCAAGAGTTGCTTATTCTTGCTTAAGAGGCAAGAGTTCCAGAATGAAAAGTTGGGAATGGGAAAAATGCTGGAAGGATGATAATCCTTGCTGTCTTATAAAGAAGTCCTCTTCCGTAGTGAAGAGCCAGTAACAAACATGAGAAGAGCTGACAAGACTCCTTGAGTCATTTCTCCTGCAAAAGTGTTTTCTGTTGGGAGGCAAAGAAAATTTGGCCTGAAGATTAGTATTATTTTCTGAGGATCTCCAACGTGGTCCAGTGCCTCTAGATCTATGAGTACTTTGAAATATTTTTTTAACTTATAAAGGTATTTAAATTGATGATTGTATTACAAGAGGTAATGCAAAAAGAGAAAGCGTACAGCAGTCTATCTGTGAACCTCAATCTGTCTTTATGCTCATCAAGTTATTCAAGCTTCTAAAAAAAACCCCACAGGAAATCTCTTTAAACCAGTGAGAAGAAACACTCTGATTTTTTTTAAATGGAATTGAGGTAAAAAATTATGAATCATACCTCAGCTTCAATTTTTGAAGTTTGAGATGTAGAATTATAGAACATATGTTTCCAGAGTTAAATTTTGACTAGCTCCGCAGAAGCCTTTGGGAGGCAAAGGAGAAAAAAGACTTAAGAAGTCTTCTGTAACTTTTACCACGGACTCTACTTGGCAGAAGCTACAGGACTGACATTTCATGAATCCGTGAAGGAGGTATGATTAGAGACTTTGGGTTTGGCTTTTTAAATTTGGCAGAAAAAAAGAGGTACATAGCTGAAATACTGAGGAGAGGTAGATCTGAGCACTGAGATGATGGAAAGACTTCCCTTTCCATCCAATAGCATGGTAGTTGAAGATATGGTTATACTTTTTTGTGGTCTAAAGGGTTCAAGTGATTAATTTTCAGTTGTTTTCTTGTTTTCTGAGGTCCTTGCATCTGGGCAACACATGAAAGAATTGATTTAGGCCATTGTGAAAGTAATGTTAAGAGAAAGAATGCAGTAATCAGTACTTCCTTTTTTTCCCCAAAGCATCTCTTTCTGTTATTTTCCAGGTTTCATTTTTTTCTCTCTCCACACTACCCCAAATCCTAATGTCTTTTGCATACAGCTCAGTGAGCCTAGTGACCAAAACATTGTGGTGCTTCAGAAACATTGTTACATATATTACTCAGAAACCTTAATTTCAAATTAGTATTTGCATAATCTTTTTTAAAAATAAAATGTATTCCTTTCTAATAGAATTTTTCTTCCTTGGTTGTAAGGACAAATTGTGTCTGATAAAAGAAACATACTATTCCCTGATCTTCTCTTTCAGGTTTTCATCAAGTTTTCTTAGATGTTCTAAACAAAGTATGCTGTGTAGTAGGTAATTTTGTGGTGGGCAGAAATGAATTTGCAGCAGTATAGTTTGAAGATTCTCCAGTGATTTGTAATTTATTTTATACATTGGTACACTCTAAAATAAGTACAAATGAGTATAAGTTCTGTTTGCACTACTTTTGGGGGCAGATCATTCTATAATACCACACTAGTTATGGTTAGAAACATTGTTTTATTTTCCAGCCTAGATGTATTTATAACTAGTTTATCCTCAATTGTTACAGTACATAAATAATTATTATGCAGATTTTTTTCTTCTCAGTGTTTATTTTCCTGATACTAATACAGAGCAAGTATGGGTTTTTTTCTGAGCTGTCATCTCAACTAAACTATATTTATTCTTGATTTTCAAGCAAGGCATTTTGGTCCCTGATCATCTCATAGCTCTTCTGTGTGTGTGTGTTGTAGTTTGAATTAATTGTTCCTGAATGTGGGTGAACAGAGGTGTATATTGTATGCCATCTGAGATCTCAGCAATGCTTTGCACAAAGGCATTAGTATTTCTCTTTCTGGAAATAACTTTCTCCCAATTGTATCATGCTGTTTTCTGGCAATCATTTTGATCATAGTGATAGATCTGTGTTTCTTTTCTTCTGTTTTTATCAGCTGAAGGTCTTCAATTTTATTGCAGATTTTCTTATTGGTCCCAAAGTGCTGGACCATGCTTTTGAACTGGAAAGTTTCATTTCATTTCTATCATTATAGTGCTCAGAATTTTCCACTTCTCATATATAACAAATAAATAATTTCCCATTGTCTGGCTTGATGTGTTTTAATACCCCAGTGTCCTTTCCTACAAATCCTAGTCGTTTCTGTCTTGAAATGTTTTCACTCTAAAATGTCATCTGAAGCTGTGCATGCCATGCAGTACTTCAGACCAAAAGAGCAGTAGTTGCTTTGAATGCTTTTTCATCTTGTGAAGTCCAGGCAGTACAGTTACGGTTCTAGACTCCAGGAATAGCACCTGAGTTCACTACAGATCTGTGATTGCTTGAGAAAGTGCTTTTGTGTTTTGGGATTTACTTTATTCCCTCTCCCCTGGTATGGGTGCAGTAAGTTCTTTTTGTTTTGCGTCCATCTTGGTTTGATCATTTCCATTTCTGTACCCTCATTCCTGTTAGTTATTCATCCTTTACATTAATCTCATCAAAAACAAAGCTAACGTATACATTTGGATTATGGTCCTATGTGTAGATTGTATTTGTTCTCTGCATTTCTTCCCACTACACAGCAGATATACTTTCCTTTCTCCCATTCTTTTTTCACTCAGGAGGTTTGAAAATCTGCTGCTGTTTGCTGTTTTTTTCAGTTGTTTGTATAACATACTGTTTCCTTTATGTTACCAGGTTTCCCTTGATCAGATCAAGATCCTACTTAGAAATCTACATTTGTATTACAGTCATGTAGCAAACCTGTACTGCAGCATGACTGTAGTACAGCTGTCCCTCTCTCAGTAAGTTTGTTACAGTAAAGTTAGTTCTAGGAGTGGGCAGTGGATTTTCCTTGTGACTAGCGCTTCAAGAACAACAGATGGGTTTAGGTCATCATTGTGGAAATTATTTTGTGTGACATTTATCTGAGTTTTCATGAAATGAGATTGAAATGGTCTGCTTTGATTTTATGAATATGCTGAATGATGGGGAGGAATTTCGATTCTGTTGAAGTTAATAAGTCTCAGAGGAGGAGTCATTTCAGCAAGTATTTTAACAGCAGTTAAATGGTCTTTAACACTAACATCCCTTTCTAAGACAAGCCTTCCTGAACACTTTAAATCACATGAAGACTATGGTGACAACATAAGGTCCTTGTCTTGCACATTCTTGGAGAAATTTATTTTAAGTAAGCTTTTGAGGAATAAGTTCTTGAAGTAGACTGTTTTACAATTTTTATTGATAAGACCAAATATATTAAAGATACTTTAAGTAGCTCAATTAAGTAATGGAAAGTAAAAAGCCATAAAAATGCATCTTAAGAACATGTAACTAATTTTTACCAGTACTGAATAAAATTATCAATGTATTACAAAATGTAGATCTTCCATCTGTTTGAACTTTCATACACCCTAAGTATTCACCCAATATAAACAAGGTTAAGTGTTTTAAACTGCTTATTTTTGAGCTAATTAAAGAGGCTGAAAACCTAGTTTTGTCCTTTTTCTGTGGTTTTTGGATGTATCAATAACTGATTTACTGTGTAAATTGGCAAGATTCATTTGTTGTTACGCTTTCTAGCTACTGGTGACAATACCAGTTCCTGTCCTTTATTCAGTATGGAAGGTCAACAAGATGGTTACACAAACCGTATCTGACAATTAAAGTTCTGCTCCCGCAGTACAAGATCATCGTCTAGTAGAGTGTTAGTAGTCTGAGGAGCTATTTCTGTCAATGACACACTAATTACAGCACCCCAATTTTAAGAGTAATAGGTCTTTGAATGACAAAATGGAAAAGTTATCTGATGACCCACAAAATACAGTTAATTAATTTGATAAATCTTTGCATAATTTAATTTCATAATGAGTTTCTTAATGAAGGCAGTATTTTGCATTTAAATGGGATGTGTACTCTGTAGTAATAATAATTTTCATAGTCAAAATGCCCAGTGGTGACATGATATTAAAAAAAAAAAGTGTTAGCTCCTGGGGCATTTTTGTATCAGTTATTGTACTTTCATAGAAGTGGTAAATAATGGGAGAAAAAGTGTTCGTTGTGAATATTAGGGTCTTGTACTGTCACGTTGGTGTTGTTTGTAATACCAAACTTATAATTAGCTTTTAACTTTTCATATATACACTGGTGTGCCACCTTGCAATAGCAATCAGCCACAGTAATTAAGAGCAGTGCAGATTATTTCCATATTCCTGCATTCTTGTAGTCCAATAACATAGCAATCTACAATGGTTCCATTGTTTGCATCACATGATAGCAAGGTGTGGTGATTTTTTATGGAGCACTGCTGACCTTCTAGGTTTTTGGTGCCATTAAAGAAAGAGGATATAAGAAAGATGTGAAAGCTGAACTTGCACACAGGGCATCCTTCATTCACAAGAATTCTGTTTCCTCATGGTTTAGTCCACTGTTGCTGATGACTGCATGCTCTTCCAGGTGCAGTTTAAGGAGATTAAGATTTGCATAGGAGTAAAATATATGGTCAACTACAGCACTGGCCGTATTTAAATAACAATGTTATGTGCTTTTTTTTGCCACAATGTATTTGAATTAGGGTAAGTGTGTATATGCTTTTTTTAACTATCAGATAATGTTGGCTTTATGAGTGAGTGTATGTGTGTATGTGTGTAGAGAATGCTAGATGAAGGTCTCTTTAACACTGGCCTTTTCTGCATCCTTTAGCTCTACCTTTCAAATGAAAGACAAATTCTGAAATCAATATAATGAAGGAAATAAAACTACACAGTTATGAAAACAGAATGTATTACTAAATATGTTGTGTTGCAATATCAACAAAAACCTTAGAAGTCAAAAGTATCCCCTAGCGGCCCGTTGCTCTTATTATTTTTTATGAGTCTAGATAGGGTCAAGGACTAGGTAGGGATCAAGACTCTGAGCTGTATGAATTCCAGCGTGATGTTTTTCAGTGTTCGTGGCTGCAGAGGACTGTGTGGTCATGGCAAAATCTGAGTGCCATTTTCTGGTGACATTTTTCATTACAGATTTTTTTTCCCATGGCTGCTGGGTCAGGTATTCTTACCTTCATTTATACAGCAAGGATCCTGTGAGCCATCTAGTGGGAGGTTTCATCTTAACACTTGACCATTTGCAAGATCTGTTCCTTGCGCCTTTTCCCGTCCAGCACCAGCCCCTCAGTGTGTCATGGGACTTCCCTCATCCTTCCCACTTTCCTGTTGTGATCAGATTTCTATGAAGTGATGGGGAAATGGGGAGCTGCATTTATTTTTTTTGAGGTTGAATGGCAAAAGCAGAACAGACTTTGCTAGACCGCTGTTACTTGATATATATATCAAAACCTGTAAAAGGTCATTTTAATAAACCACGGAACAATGGAGTAAGAAAAGGCAATTAAGTCAGTTTATGAACCTGTTCATGACAGTTACTTAGCTGGAATAAAGAATGCTTATTTATTTAGTATTTGAATGTTTGTACAAGAAGAAAATAATGTTTTAAGTGTCAGCATAACCTCTTCTTTTCTACAACATGGGATCCAAATGCCTTCTAAAGAAAGTTGTAGTTACAGGCACCCGGATGTATGTTGTCTGCTTTGGGTTGAACTGAACCATGTAAGACAGCTCTAAACCAACTTTTAAGTTTCCCCCTTTATAAAGCAAACCTATGGTAATTCATGAAGTATCAGTGTGATAATTTTTATAACACTGTCAGAAGCTTGATGTCCCTTGCTTAGTATGTAGCAGTAAATCCCATGCAGCAAGTTGGATGTATGCTGCCAAATGAATGTTGATGTATGGTAGGAATGGGATGGAGCATCTGGGTTTAATTAGAGAGTAAGTTTAGAGAATGAGAATTCAGGGAAGATTGAGTTTCTTCATATGAGGCTGGGGACTTTTGAGTCCAAGCCTGAGTGGGCTAAGGAAGGAGGAGATTGAGCACCCTGCAGTGCTAAACACTGGTAGCTCTGCTTCCAGGGAAGTGAGCAACAGCAGCAGGACTCAGGGAACAGAGGATAAAAAGCTATGCACTTAGGATTCAGACTTTCTTTATATGCTCTGGTGAAGTTGATGTAGTCTCTCAGACATTAAATAGCTTGACTGACTTGGATCTGCAGGTGGGAGTCTCTTTCAGGCATGGAATGCCATTTGCTATCTGTTAGAGGCACTTACCTGTATCTGTCTATGTATCAGGCAGAGAGAAGTGCAATATTGGATTTTTACTGATAGCTTATACTACACAGTGATAGTTTACTTTGTGAACTGGCTTTTTTCAAAGATGGTGCAGTATACCATTTTTTAGGATTCTCCTAGTTTTTAGGATCATATTTTTTAGGATCTTCTTGGAAGGAACAAGAACAGTGCATATGCAATATGGCAGATATTCCAAGAATCTGAGAAATCCGTTGTGCCTTCAGCGCAGTTATTTTTCTCAGTCGTTCTGGTCATGCTGAGTATATCCAACTCTTTTGATATTAATAGGTGTACTGAGTATGTGTAGATGAACAGATCAGAATATGCAACAACTGCTCTGCAAGGAAACTTTCAGAAAGCCAGCTGTGCCAATGTACATGTTGATTCTGGTAATAGTTGGAATATTTAGATGTTAGAAAACTTTCAGTGGTTCTTAGTACTGCCAGAACTTTCAATACTAGTAGATGTACAGAGACCATGGAGAAATCTGAGCCTCAAAATCTTCCTACACAACATTTCTAGACAAGAAAATAAGGGTAAGTCTGGGAAAATGATAATGCTGTACTACAAGAACAGTGAAGCCTTGGGAGATAGTGAGGGCATTACTGATGCGATAATACTTGATTAATTTAATTTCAAAATAGTATGATTATAGATGGTATATTTATAGCAGAATTGCAGTTCTGAAGTATATGTTAGAAGATGTCTCTAGTACAGAAGTGCTTCTAATAACATTTTATCATAGTACAGATTTGGTGTAGTTGCACATATAATAGTAAAATCTCGCAGAGAACTAAGGTAACTACAAGACCAAATGGTCGTGGTCTTCTACAACAAAGTAGAAATGTAATAATAGCTGAGTTACATGCAACATAATATTAAATTTGGCAATAGCTTGTTGTCTGCTTCATCTAATGATTTAGGTTGTTCTTTTAAGAAATTAATTTAGCATTGATTGTCAACTGCCCTGCTAGTTCTGCAGATATTTTGATCAGACAATGTAGAATGTGAAATATTAGCACATTTAGGTTTTCTACTGAGCTTCATGGGGGGAGATGATATGAACCTATGCTTTCTTAATTCTTCATTAGAATTGTGCAGTATGTGACAATATGAGAAATCCAGCTTCATACACTCTTTCCGACTGGTGATTGTTACTGACCCTGACTTGTCATATGTCCTGTTCTGCCTGCTGTTTCTTTGACAACACTACTTCCTTTTTGGTGACATCTAGGTAGCAAAATTTGTTTTCCTCTATTTTTTCCCAGGTTGAAAAATAACAAATCAGTTGGTAGTTAAAACTGCCAATTATAGTTGTAACTACCAATTGGTTAAAGCGAAAGAAACATACTTCAGGTAACAATCTTTCTGAAAGAAAACCCTGACCTGCTGAGTTGAGTTGTTGAGGCATGTGGAGTATTACACATAAGAACAACCTTGAAATAGGTGCCTCACTATTAACGTTCCCTTCAGGTTTCACAGCAATATTAGTTTCCTCTGTGGAGCAATCTGAAGTTTTCTAGTGCCACTGACACATTTCAGCTCACCTCTTGTTTGCATAACACACAGCTGCAGAGAGCTACAAAAAAGGAGATCATCTTCTTTGAGCGGGAATTTCTGATGAATACTTTGCTGAAGTCTGAATATAGATCTTACATTTTAATCTGGCACACCTCTTATAAAGTGGAAGTAGCAGTGTTTGCTTCACATCTTTAATAAATATAACAAATACAAAAAAACATATATACAATGGCAGCATAATATTAATAGAAAAAGAGAATGTAGGTGCTGCTATCTTTCAACAGTGAGTGATAAACTTGCCTAAAAAATGACATAATCATATTTTCCCAGGTGTGCTTTTGCTGTCTACGTAAAGATTAGTTAATTAGGCTTCATATTGTCTCCACAGAGATCTAAAATTGCAGTGTTTGATAAAATGTGGACCTATATGAAAAGTGCAGAACCATCTGTGTTTGTGAGGACTACAGCAGAAGGGGTAGCTCGA
>NW_010972576.1:3875619-3918119 GCF_000737465.1 Haliaeetus leucocephalus | reverse complement strand
CAAAGCAAAAAGGAATTGTAGGAGGGGTGCAATAACATTAATTTAAATGCTAATGCAAATCAAAGCAACATCATGTTTCTCTAGCTTTCCCTGTAGATAAAATTCCGTACATTTGGTTGAAAAGCTTACATTGTTTCTGCATTGTGGATACATTGCCTCGTGCAGTATCAGTGAATCTCTATTTTATTTTGGACTGAAACAAAATTTGAAATATGACTTGTAGTTTTAGTTGGAATCTATTTCTTAGGCTTAAGTAAAATGTTTACTGAACATTGGAGAAGACAGAACATTTATCAGAAACTTGAAATCCCTTCTTGTGGTACAAGCTCTGAGCCTGTTTCTGCAGGCATGTGAACACAGTGTATACTCTCAATGCGGTCAGCAAAAGAGGTGTATACAGTGTTTTCAATGTCAAACTTACCAGTAACTTCCCTCTACTTAAACTAAACTGTTTCTTGACACATCTGTAATCCATAGGTGTTCTGTGCATTACTCCTCATCAGGAATGTTGGGGGATGCATTCTGATTTTTAATGTTCAATGCTAGAATGACCAAACTAAAATAATATTCATATGGTAATCTAAACTTTTTGAAAAAGTAGAATTGCATTACTGTATACAGTGGAAAGCTATTTATTGTACCTCTGGGCTTATTCCTCTAAAAATCATAGTGTAAAAGAAATCTTTGTCAAGCCTGAACTGATGTATATAACTGAAATAATGTAAAGTTATATTTTCATGTTTTTATACTTAACAACATGATGGGAATACATAATGTATGAGTATTTCAATTACAGATAATATTTGATTGGATAATACACATCTGAGTTAAAAAGCAGTAATCATAGTTTAATATCCATGTTACAGTACATCAGTATATTGCTATATAAAGTATGTCTGTGTGCATTTAAGTGAAAAGTAGTCAAGAGTGATGAAAGCTGTCCAAGGGTTTTTTATTCATTTTATATGAAAACTGTTATGGAGCAACCAAAATGTTTATGAACTCAAACTTGTGTAAATTTCAAAATGTCCTTTTACTGTAGCTTTTTGTTTACAGTACAGTATCTTATTTTCTGCTTTGTTAAATGAGTAACAGTACAAAGCTGGACATACACTTTCTAAGACATTAACGTTCCCGTTTTTTCATGTATACCTATATGACAGAAAATGCTTCTGATTTTATTTTTCAATCTAACACATGATGGCTTTTCTGGAGTGTTGTATAAACTTCAATCATACATAAAAAATCTTCTTAAAAAAGGCAAAAGACCTTTAATGTCTGTTTAGTATTATTGAAATCTGGTTTCTTATTTACTATAAATGTATTTTCCTAAGATTTTACATAGAGCAAACATGTTTGTCCCCACAGACATGAAATTTCCTTGAAGAGTTTTGCAAGGAGAATATAAATCTTCCCCCAAATCATCTTGTCACTCAAGGGTAGATTTGCTGTAGTTTGCATTATCGCTAAACAAAGTAATGTAACTTTCTTGCCAACAATATAATTGTATTTCTGGAATGTAACCTTGATCATGGTTATAATGGCAGTGTGATAGGATAATAATGCTAGTAGGTTAAGTATCTATTAAGTTACTCTACTTAAAAATTGTCAGCTTCAGTATTTTTTTACTTCAACAGATTGTTGATGTGTCCAAAGCAGAGAAAGAACCTAAGAAATGGCAAGTATTTTAGGTATATATTAGTAGTGTCGCTACAAGAGATCTGGTACAACAAAGAGTTCACTGTAATAGCAAACAGATTGCGTCTGAAGACTTTTGCAGTGTGAAAGGGACAACATTTTTATTTAATGTGTTACACATTTTAACAGAGTGTGTTTCCTGGGTATCAGCCTCCTCTTTGGGTGATAGATGTAGGCAGTATCTTTAGATGAAGTACTGTGCACAAATAATTGTATTTTAAAATACAAATACAGGATTTCAGCTATCATTTGGTACAGTTAGTTAAGTGAATACAGTGGTCACCAGCAAAATAGAATCATCAGCAGCTATTCTGCATAATATCCCTAGAGGGTACTCAGACCTGTTTCACAGTACCAAAGTTTATTGTTTATTAAATCTTTTCATTTAAGCTGTCATGGGATCACAAAAACTTGCTGTGAGAGATCTATTGGGTCCAGATTATCTTAGGAATTCATATTATATCAAGCACTTAGAATAAAATTCAGCAAATTACTTAGCTGTGGACTTGACTTCGAACATTTTCCCTAGCATCAGTTTTTGTAGATAATAGAGAGTACTACATACCTGTGTGAGACATAATAGAGTTAGGGAATTGTATACAATAATGGCACCTATGTGACAAATCTCATTCAATGTATGCCTACTATTGGTCTTCCTGAAATTTCTGCTCATACTGCTCCTAATACTCTGAACTTCAGGCCTGCTTCGAATAGATCAGTGGTAAAATTGACCTAAAATTTTTTGGTTTTTCTGTCTTGAATGCTGTCTTTTCTCTCCCCAAAGAAGTTTGATAAGCATGTCTGCATCTAATATCTGGGGACCTACAGAAACTTGGATGTGATAACAACTTCATAACAGAGTCTCAATTAATTCCTACTTGCATTTAGTAGGTGTCAACTCCTTGTACCCTGAAGTAACTGTAATATTCATAAAGTATCTTTTTTTTAGAGGTTTCCTGAAAGTAGTGAGTATCACTTTGATGATCACAGTTTCAATTACAGTCATTTAGTGCTTTAACATAAAATTTATTGAATTGATATTCTTTGAAAAAAAGAAATCTTTAAAATATGATTGTTGTAAACAAGTGGGAAAAAAATAGAACATAGTAAGATACAATGCAAAAATTCTGAGAATTAGAGATCTAACTCACCTGCAGCTTTTATGTGTCACAAGGCCTTCCCACAGTTCCTAATCTTATCATTAGGGCATATTACATGATGCACTTGCTTTCTTTCCCTCTTGCCCCACCATATGCAGTTAGTGTTAATACATACTTTTTAGCTTAGTAGGCAGACAGGAAATATAGTTACTGTATAAAATACTTACTATAATTTTTTAAAAAATGATTTGGCAGTCATTAAAAATGTTTATTATAGCTTATTGCATGTGTCTCTATTAAAGAAGCAGTGATGATAAAGGTGGGAAATACAGGTGATCTAAGCTAAACCCTTAATTCAAGTGGCATCATCCACTGCACTGTTCTTCTATCAGTGTCCTTTGTACATCTCTTATTGCTAATGAAAATTTAGCTACCTCTGTAGACAGCTCAGTGCTTTACTTACCTCAGTGGTAAGAAGATTCTTTATACCTAGAAGAAAAGCACTTAATTCCACAAAGTTGTCCAGTGAATGACTTTGTGGCATTTGCCCAAAGTTCTTCCTCACAATATACTTACAACTCTCACTCAACAGGAAAGGACCATTATTGCATGCTGTAGGCGTAGAGAAAAAGTTCACATTTCATTTGTCACTATTTTTAACAAATATTGACATCTCAGGAATGACTTATCTGTGTTAAAGCAGTTACTCCTACTAGTCTTCTGGCTGAAGACTGTGATTTAAAATACATATTTAAATTAAAATGGCTTTTATTTATTTGCTTTAAAGATCCCAAACCTAATTTTGAAGATGTATCTTATGGAATAGGAAAGGGCTGCTAAGCATTAGTGGCTAGACCAGCACCTTGAAATTGCCTTCAGTTAGTTCGTAGCTGGAGGTGGGCGACATGCTACAAAGAAAGGGGTTCCAATGGGTCCCGTGAGCCATGCAGGACCACACTGCCTCCTCCGCAGCTTTCCGTGCCTGTACAGAAGGCAAGCAGGTGGGCAAAGCTGAAATAGGAGTTGGAGAGGCAGTTTTATGTCATTCTTCTGTCCTCCCACTCCTAAAAGGTGAAGGAGCATCCAAAAGAGACAGCAGGGAGGATTTATCCCTATATTCTAAGGATATAAAATATACTCACAATTGTTTTTTTTTTCTTTTAAAAACCCACTGTTGATGCAGTTTTGAAATGATAAGTCTATGTTTTAGTTTATGGTAAACAGTTCTTAAAATTGGAAAATAAAATCTGTTTCTGGAGCCATTTACTGTTAGTAATGCGTACACGTACTAGCTTCTTAGAAGGGGACAGCCCAGAGTCCTTCTGGCATGTGCTTTACTGAAGCATCAAGAGCATCTTGTTAAAAATATACTTGGAGGCTTTTATATGACAATTTTTTACCCAACTTTCAAGTTGTATTGTTACTGCCTGCCCTTCAGCACCATATTCTCTGAGTTAAGAGAAAAATGTAATTAAAGAGGTCAAGCCATAGCTCTTTCACTTAATAGTATGCTTTACAAATAACATAATATTTTTCAGTAGTTGGTTTCCCTTATGAGTTTCATTATGAATATCAAACACATTTTGGGTTACCTCATACTCGTAAATAATGGAATAGTCACAGAAATATATTTTCTGGTTTTGAATGAGTAGATATTTTTTATACTGTCGCAATGACTAAAGATACAATAATACAAACTACATGATTTTTACTCAGGTGCTTGCTTTTATATTTGTTACTGTTGTTTTTAATAATTTCACAAAACTGTTGGAAGGCTATTTACATAAATTTGGAACTAAGTGGCTTGGCAGCTAATACAAGTTACCTGTAGCTGGCATTCATCATTCAGTTTCAGCTACTATGTGTTAATAAATAAGCAGAGTTACTGATACATGAAAATGAAGATTGTGGATGTTCCAGTATATATGTATGTATACATATCCATACACAAATATGGAAATGCAGTAGTAAAACTAGTGCTGAGTTTGATAAGGCCATACTCAAAAATGATGATAACCACAGCAATAATTCATAGTAGGGCCAGTAGAGAGAGGAAGGTTCATAAGCAAGTGCCTTACCACCTTTAGTTTGAATAAATATGGAACCTTACATGTCCATAGGACACTGTGAGTCCCCATGGAACTCAAATCAACAGTGAATCCCATAAGTTCAAAATCTGGTGTAACTCCTGTGATCGTCTTTGTTCTCACTGACAGGATTAAGTTCTACAGAACTTCTGTGAGAAAAACAGCCTCTTCCACGTTACCTTTGGCCTACACAATGAGGTCAAATGAAAGCTATTGCATGCGTCATTGCCTCTCACTTCAGCAGCAGGGATGAAGCGTTGATGTGTATGCATGTATATGCGTAATTTTTCAAATTATACCGTCTTGCCTCTTTAAAAATCCACACAATTGATCTGAGAGGCTCAGGTTTAGTTAAATCTAACATTACATGAACAAGGACAAACAAAACATTACTTTTTGTAAGTTATTACTTGATTTTCTGAATCAAAACCTCTATAAGAAGTTAATGCCTCCAGAACAAAGTACTGGGCATTCACAGGGCTGGATACTACACTACCTACTTTGAACATTGTGCAATAATATATACTGCTATGGTGCTGTGGCAGAATTCTGTCCACATTTTATATTACTTTTTTACTGGCATAGACAAATGAGTAGTATAAGCTATAGAAAATCACTCTCACAGTGTAGGCTTGGGAGACAATTTTCAGGCAATTTCTGTATCTGTGGCATTACCATTTCTTTAAATCTGCACCTTCTCAATATAAAAATAAAGCATGTGATAAACAGTTTTTATAAAGCCATTATCTTCAGTGAGAGCAGGATTTTACTCAACACGTTTTCTTCATCCTGATGGCTATACTTACCTAAAGTACTTGTTTTCCACAGGAACAGTTTTCACTCTTTTTCACTGTATGCTCTTGCTTGTTCTAAGGTATCTAAAACTATATAAATAGAAATATTTTTTTTAGTGTTATAGATCCACTATTAGATGTGGGAGATGTTCATCAGTTCTGCTTAGTCCACCTTATAAGCTGCTTTCTATAGGAGATCTTTGTCGTTTTATGCTTGTAATTTACTTTTTGATTTTTTTTTCATTGGGAGAGATTTTAGCACATTGAGGAAAAAAAGTAACATTGCATACCTACCCTGCTTGCTGATTGGAGATGTTGCCCAAGTCGTTCAAAGTCATTCAGCTGATGAGTATATCCCGTGACTCACACCTCTTAAAGAACCTTTCTCAGACCGCAGGGACAAAGACTGCTCTGAGGAGAGTGAGGTTTTACGTGTCAGTCGGATCCTGCCCCACTGAAGTCCAGGGAAGCCGGGGTGTCACGACCCGGTCAGAACCTCCCAGCTGTCTGTATGCAGCCACGCAGGGGTCTCCCCTGGGGTCACCGCACTTGGCTCATACTAGCAAAACTGAGTTGTTAGTACGGTCAAGGTGCAAAAACTATTTCTCCACTCTGAACATGATGCCGAGGGGGGGACCTGTCCCCTTCTTCCCTGTCCACACTTTCTGAAAAGCTTTTTCCCTTCCCTGAACTGCAGCCATTCATATTCAGAAAATTCGGGATGTAAATTCAGAAAAATTGCATTAATATAAAATAATCGTGTATTTTGTCAGCATAGACGAAACTTGGCATTTACCCTCACTCAAGAAAACTGAGCACAGCCATCTTGGCTGGCTGAACAATTTTATGGAGATTTTTCTCATCGGGCAAAAAAAGTCACTACTTTATGAATTATGACATCAAATACTATCATAAAAGAAAATGTGTAGGCTTCCCAGTAGGCAGGATCATGAGAATGTAGGTGTTATTTTTTTGATAAGATGCTAGCTAAGATTATAGTATGTGGACAGCCTTTCTTTATGCATGTTGTAATATGCTATGTAAATCAGAGGATTATTGGCTTGCCGAGTGATTCTTGTGCGGTGTCAGACCTGTATAATAATATATATACAAATAATACAATTATGTTATTTTTTTACTTTTTAAAGGGTATCCTTTGATCACTTACACAAATAAATCTAAGTTAGGAGCAATACAAATAGTTGAAGTGTGAAGCAAAACTGCTCAATGTGACAACATCACCTGGTCTATGCTACTTTCTTTTTTTCTTTCTTTTTTAAAATATCTGTTGAAAAAACAGTGTCTGGCTAGAAGCAATAAGCAACAAAACAGTGGGTAAGAGAACGCAAACCAAACTTCAGTGTGACTATAGGATGGGGTTTTGAAGCCATGACTTGGAACTCTGATACTGCTTAGCAAATAAACTAGAACTTCAGTTCTCATTTATAAGTTACAAAGTTAGAAGAGGTTCAGTAGATTTTTGTGGTGTAGCTGAATCATAGAAATGTGTCATAATGAGTGTAGACACTGAATATAGCCTCTGGCATTTAATGCATAGACCTATCCAGCTTCCAGGTATTAGCTATTTTAAGCTACCTTGTGAAATTCTTACGGGCAAGACTTACTGCTTAGCTAAATCAGCTCCCATTCTGGCTGTCCACATCAAATCAGTTTCTGGGGATAAACATCAAATCTGGGGATAAGCTAGATCATTTTCTTTCCAAATGTTCTTTTCAGCTGGCTTGCTTTGTTTTTTAAAGTCAATATTCAACAGCTAACTTAGAGTAATTATTTTTCTTTCTTTGCTGGCAATACTCTTTAGGTTTTGGTTTTTTAAAGCTTTTAACTAAAGTTGGTTAAAAGTGTTTATTGACCAGAAATGTGGATTATCAGTCAAGCCATTATTTTTTTTAAGACACTGACTATTTTCTACTGAAAATATAGAATGCTTCATGCTGTAGCAGAGAAGAAAGATATAAGGAACTGTTGCAAGAGGATTTAGGTGAGATTTTGTTTGGCTTGTTTTTCAAAAAAGTTTTATCTTTTTACTTGTTTTCCTTTCACTACAGCTTTTTTTTTTAAAAAAAAGAAAATTAGTCTTCTCTGTAATCATCCTCTGCTATTACATGCTCTGGTGACATTGGTTGGCATCAGTGAAGCCACCTGGATACCTTGGAAAATGTTCCCATGTTCCTGTAGATAGATGGTAGAACTGCCCAATATAATAATACATGTTTTCTGTCAGATTTCATTTCCATGTGGATGTGATTGTTCACTTGTTTTGTACAGTTTTGTTTGTGGTGCAGCTACAGACACAGAGATCAGTGGGGAAAAAAGTAAATATGTTATTTCTTAAAAGAGTAATGTAGAATATGACAGAGCACGCCTGAAGTCTCTGCAGAAATATGTTTGAAAAAGAAATGCTTTATAGAAAAACTGACTTGCCTCTGAGCATCCCTTAATGAGAGGGGAAACTAAGTGGCTTCTGTGTCCTGCAATTGTATTCCCCTGAGTAGAAAATCCTGTTCTAAAGGTCAGGAGTGTGTACAGAGGTATTTTTGCAGAATCAGCCCTAACTGACTGAATGCTATATAAAGATGTAAGTATTGGTATTGAGCACGCGATGAAATGCACAAAGGAAATTTCTTTAAAAAGTAATTAGCATGATATTTTTTTTCCTTTCAGTTACATCCTCAAACCTAGCAGTGTCAGGGGGTTTTTTGGATCAGTACAAAATGCATGTGAATTAATGCTCCATGTCCTCCTCCTGCACATTCCATCACCATTACATACCATTTGCAATTTTTAGTATGGACAGATCTTCTACAGTAGATGTCCTCATCAAAGTCATCACCTTATAGAGCTTAGCTCATGTTTTATTTCAGATTCTAAAGAATTAATCATATACGTAAGTCCTACCATCAAAGTGCCCGAAGAAAATTGATTTTGATAATAGACTACTTTTTGGCACAATGAAGTCTCACCAGATCATTTAGGATCCTTTCCCTACCTGGTTGTTAGAAACAATATAGTAGTATTTCTTGATTTTAATATGAATTTTCATCCATTATTGTCTTTCTGTCTGAAACATCTTGCACGCTGTTTTTCTCCCTCTTAGGAACAAAAAGATGATGCATGGGACACCACAGGTATATTTCTGAAACCCTCTGCAGATACTGTCATTTGTATGTATAGGTGCTTGGCTGTTTCTCATCTTAATTCCTCTGAGATCTTTATGGCTGATAAGATTTAAATCTTCCAGACTTTGTCTGTATGTCTTTGTGTTGGAAACCTGTTTTGTAACCTGTTAACATTCCCTCAGTGGCCATTAACTAATGACTAATGCCATTCAGATACAACATTTAATTAGTATAAAACCTTGAGGCATATACAGTGTTTTACAAATAATTTAATATTTATGGCACTCTAAAGTGAAGACTTAAGCATGCAAGTTAGGATGCTGAGGATAAGAGATGATAAATGAACAAAAGTATAGGAGAAATAAAATGTGAGACATTGCAGGTTGGTTGTGTTGATGTGAACATATACTCTTTGTTTTGTTTTTTAATACTAAGGCTTCAATCTTTGATTCTAAATTGTCTTAATGAAAAATGGAGTAAGATATAGAAATATATATTGTGACTTCCATCTGGTAATACTGCTTGTTCCAACTAAACAAATTTTTACTCTAATAGTGAAAACTGAGGAAAAGAAAACCCTTTCCCATGAGCATCTTATACGACTGATTTTTTTAGCATAGCATTGCTGCTGCTTGGAATATTTCTTTCATTTCTTGTTGGAAGCTTGTCCTTCAGAGAGACATGCAGCTGCAAACATAAAATGCTTATTTTGCAAGTGCCTGGAACTTGCTGAATCATTCTGTCTTTGCCAAATAAGTATTTTTTTATGTTTCTACTCTGAACTTGAGGAGGTCGTACATTTTGATAGCATTTGAGTTCTGAAATCAAGCTATGATACCTAGATGTATGAAAATTAGCTCTTAAATTAGTTTCTTGCCATGACTTAGCTCAGAGGCTTCTATGTCGTCTGCAAGATGGATTGCCCTTTGTGTTGTTTTACATGCTAGTGATTGTTATCAATTATAGTAAGAACCATAAAATTTAAACTTTCCATGTTAAAAAACCTTTCCAGTTCCATTTGTCTGTGTGCTCGTGTTCAATCAGCCATGTAAAGTGTCTTATTTCAGATACATTCAATTGTAGTCAGGCCTGTAATTTCCATGCTTATTTGGAGACTTTATTAAATAAATTATGTAGCATTCACTAAACATGGAGTTAATCTTTCTGTTGTTCCTTCAAGTTGATTCAGACTTGAGACCTGGTTTAATCATGATATTCTTTACAAGAGTTGTTGATAAAAATTATGGACGGTGTCCTGCTATTCCTCTTGATGGAAGCTATTTACCCATCTATTTAACCTAAATACCACTTTGGGAAAAATGAGTTAAGCTGACACAAGCAAAAAGGTGTTTTACAAACTCCAGAACCAGTGTATTCTACTGCTTTACAATCTGCATCACATTCACCTCAAAAGCTTGTCTAACCTGATCTTTAATAGAATAATACATCATTGTATTAAGAAGAATAATTTTTATCTATGGGTTACAATTTTTAGAGCTGCACAAAAGGCCTATCTTTCTTAACTAAAGTGCCAGTATTCTCAGTTTTGGTGAAAATGTACTTCTGCACAAATAAGCTGTATGTAATAGTGCAGGGATGGATGACTGTCACTTAAAGACCTCAGTGAACACAAGTCCTCTTTGAAGCGGGAAGTATCCTGGCACAGAGTTCAAGAGATTTCCTGCTTCCAGACTGTAGTTTTAAAGGCAGAATGATCCATGTATGAAATGATAGATCATAAAACCAGTGCAAGAAGGACTGAGCCTGGGACATTACTTGGCACAAAGTGCAAACACTTGTATGTAGCAGTAAGAATGGTAAGCCAGCGGAAATTGTAAATTTTCCCATACCCACCTGTCTGTCCATTTCTCCATTTCATGTTGGTCTAGAAAAAATAGAAAAGATAATCACCCATTTTCTTATGCTGGGAAAAAAACCACCACTTCACTTCAGGCATCAGACATGGCACATAAAAGGTTGGTGAAAGCATCCTGCATAGTTTTTGCTATGAACTATCTTCCTATCTTTTGAATGTTCAGTATGCCTGGTACCTAAATTAAACAGTGAAAATCTGTTATAAGCCATTTATCAGATTTTTCTCCACATGCCTTTGTCAATTAAGATTTCCCTGGCGATTTCCAAGTCTCATCAAAAGGTTTTTATAAAGAACAAGGTTAAACTGACATGAAGATGTTTAAGACATCCTGCTTACAGGGTGATCTATGCTACTAATGACTGGCAGCATACCCAGAATAGCAGTCTTCTGAGAGAGCTTCAGAGTTTATTTTTCACAGTCACTGTGAAGTGAGACAGAAGGAGACAGAAGAAAAAGACCTTAAATGCACAAAGGTTAAAATATGTCTAGGATGCAGAAGTGCTAGCCTGATGAATGAAAAATGTCCAGATTAGCATTGAAACACCTTAAACCCATGGGGCATTTCCAGGATCATTGAATCACTCTTAGCTGATGATTGTCAAGCAATGATTTTAGTAAGTAATGAAATCTCTGAGAATACTAGCTCGTAGAGAGTGACCTTGTACTGGATGATTATGAGTTGATTCACTATAAATTTAGCATAAGGATTAACAGAAGTAGCCTTACAGTTAAGGGTCTCTCTTTCAAACTGTGACACAACAAAGCCAGCTCCATACTAGTACATCCAGCAGTGCCCACCGTGTTCCAGGCACCAGACTCATCATCTATCCCATTAAACTGCTACAGCAGTCCCTGCTGCACTGTTGGCTGGTGCCAACCGAGCATGCTCCCAGGCAATTCCCAGGGATACTTTAGGGATGAGAATGTCCCAATGATCTTTCCCATTTGGCATTTTGTAAGTCATCACAACATTTTGGCATATAGGAAAGTTTGCTGTAACAAACAGAGGCTATTGCATGCCCATTAGCTTGAGTGCACAGGAATATTTGGGGCATTGTGTTTAGCAGTGTGTATGTCACCTGTGGGAACTAATTAGAGTTGGAGTGTAGAGTCTTGGATTTGGAGGAGACCAGGAGATCTCTTTGGTCAAAGAAGTTACACCTAGCAGAGATTTTTATTAAAAGCCTCTGCTCCAGTCCCCACTGGTAGAATACTCACATTAGGAAAGACATCTGAAATAAGTGAAGAGATTACCAGAAATGCCTGAAGTGACGGGACTGGTTATCTGAAGAAGTTTTAAGAGAGGCCACAAAGAGTAAGCACAGTTTAAGAAAAATCAACCTGCAATAGGTTTTCCAAAAGCTATTAAAGACCAACTTTTTTTTCACACATAAATATACGAATACCAAACATGAGAATGTGGAATTGGTGGTTAATGACTGTTTAGTTGTAACTCAAAAAGTCAATGTATATTTTGGTTCAGTTTTGACAAGGAAGTCTGGTGAATAAACTGCGGGTTTCCTCCATAAAGCAAAGGAGCTGTGAGGTAGGCAGGAATGTGGATGAAGGAGATGGCATTACCTAAGGAAATTTTACACTGGAAGTCTGAAATTGTATTTTTCAAAGATCAGTATTAGGATCAGTTCTGTTTTAATAGACAAATAATGTCCCTAACACAAGGAGTCAAAAAGTCCTGGTGAAATTAACTTGATGATGCAAAGTTAAGATAAAAATGAAGATGAAACAGTGAAAGAACTGGATGTGCTTGAGGACTGGCATTATAGAAATAAGTCTCAATAGCATAAAATGAAAGGCACTTAAGACACTTGGCAGAAAAATTTAGGACAGCAGCAGATCCAAGGGGGACCCATTGTTTTGCTTCCAATACCAGCCGATAGTGAATGCCCCGTGAAGACTGAAGATTACACGTACAGTGTATTTCGCTGGATGCTCGTGTGGCCTCCAGCAGTTTGTAGGTCAGGGACTCCCTCAGACACAGATGATATCTTTGTGTTTCATATCCTTTCCAGCAATTTATCTAATCACTTTGAACTCGTCTAAACTTTGGCAACCGTAATATCCTGTGGCAGGAATTGTCATGGTTTAACTAAATACTGTGTAAAGAATCACCTTTTATTTTGCCTTAAGCCTGTTACCTGTTAATTTCCTTTGTTGCCTCCTCATTCCTATACTACGAAATGTAGCTAGCAGTTGCTCATTAATTCCTGCTCTGAACTGAGAGTCTCGTAAGCTATCATATGAGAGAAAACTAAAAAAATTGAGCTGCTTTCATGTAACAAAATGAAAGTTGAGGTAGTATGTGACTGCTGTTTATAAATGCAAGTGGGAGAAGAGCTTGGTCCCAAGAGGGAGAAAAGCTGCTTATTGTAAAAAACAACGCTGGCACCAGAATGAGTAGAGAAAATTGGCAAGGCGTAAATTTAGGGTGGATTGTGAACATTTCTAGTTTCAAAGCAGCAGATTCTCTTGGCAGTCAGGTCAGAGGGCTATACCCTGCACAGACAGTGCATTGGGCAGCGTGGTTATGGAACAGCCATTTTTACAGTAAACAACCTTTCAGAGGACCACTGGTTCCTCATTTACAGAAGATCACCTCAGGCAAGGGTTCAAGAGCTCAAATACATGCCTTTGGATCACCTTACTAGCAAAATCATGAAAATGCATTTCTATGTGTGAAAGTTGGTGATTGGGATTCAGCACCTCAGAAGGTCCCTTTCCACCACATGCTCCTACATGGTCTGGCTGCAGAGATGCTCTTTGTTCGCATCCAGATTCACAGTCCTATGTGGTCTCCTGTATTTAGGTGTCTATGTCAGTCATTTTGCAAAAATCCAAGAAGGCACATGGTGCCCTTGTATCCCCCAGCTCAATGATTAGAAGTGATTTAATTAAAACAAACATCCCCTCCCCTCAAAAAAGCAAACCTCATCCCAAAACCCCAAGCACTTGCTTTGAATATGGGGAATCTTGGTTTCATCCCTTCTGTTCTGCAAAAAATTTATGAAAAATCCCTTTTCCATTCTGCAGGTGAAACTCTCATCCCTAGTGCTAGAGGGTATTTTCAGAAACTAAGTGTGTCCTGGAAAACCAGCTCCATTTTGCAAGAAACAGCTAAACAGTCACTGGATAGGATTGGTGCAGGAGGGTTGGTGACTTACACCAAAAAGAAGCGAGACCCCCTCCTCTTCCCGTGGCTCTAAGGGTAGGACAAAAAACTCTCATGTCATCAGCAAAGTTGGAATCCAGGTCTGCCTTTCTCATCTGGGCATCTCGTAGAGTCAAGCTTCAGCTTTTCCTCAGTCGGGTTTGTCCAACAGAGAGTTAAGTCCTCCAACAAGAACTGGAGCAGTTGCGTTAGGGGCAAATATCCTGTCAATTTGGATTATTCTCTGTTTTGCTCTGGGGCTCCGATCCTCTTGTTGCCCAGTTGCGTACACATTTTTTTGTTTCTGATTTCTGTCTGGAAGAAGCCAGAGAGTTCCCTCTGAGAGAGAACGTAGGCATTGTTCAAAAGGTATCTTGGACCCACAGTTCATTCCGGACAGACTGTATAGATGCAGCATGAGCAAATTTTGCTCCGTGTATGTATTTAGGCTGCTCTGAAAGGTGGTGATCTTGAAAAGTTTAAATGTGGACCAGGCCTTGATTCCTAACACAGGCTGTCAAGATGGGATAGGTGTACACCAAAATGCTAGTTATGCAGAAGGCACAATCTAATAAAGGGTTCCGCCAGGGAAGAGGGGAATGTAACTGAGGTCTCCCACTGTCTACATGAGGGGAGGAAACTAGGCTGGGGTTTCCTGTTTTGTAAGCAGCTGCACTTGATGATGATAATCTGAGAAGGATACTCAGACTCACACTGAGAAGATGTAAACCCCTCCAAAAGCACGATTACAGGCTGAGATTCAAGCTGGACATTTTGAAGCTGAGGTTAATTCTGGTTTACATGCTTTATGCTATGTCCAAAGCCAGATGTTGAAGTTCCCAGTGAAAGATGCTTAGAGAACCTGGGCAGCTCCTAGGAATGGGTGGTAGCTGAGTGCTGAAAAGTGGTGAGGCTTTAAATCTTATATGTAGACACCTTTTACAGATTTAGCTGAGAGATTTTCTTGATAAGTTCCTTAAAATTACGTTGAGTTGGTTGGATAAGTTACAAATGACGTATGAGTAACCTCTGCCTTAGTACTGATGTCTGTGAGGATAACCTTGATAGGGACTTGCAATCCATTCTTTTTATCCTCTCCAAAGAGAATGCACTTGATGTGCTGAAGTATAAAACTTGCAGTATAGGAAAGAAGTCAGATGGAAATTACCTTAAATAGAATATCCTGTGCCAAGACATGTGAGCTGGCATTGCAGACATTTTTAAGGTCTCTGATTTTTAGTTTCTGATTTTTTTTTAATAGAAAAAGATGGAAAATGTGTAAAAACCAAAGCTGCTCAACCTTGATTACTGGTATTTTATGCTAAATACAGTTGTTCCTGCCAAAAACATTAAGCTGGCAAAGAGAAGCTTAGATGTCTCATTATACTATTGCCAAGAAAGACATGATTTTGAAAGCTCTACAGGGCGGACCCAGAGGCTCTTGCTGCCAATCTGTTCTGGTATTCACTGCAGAATGAGCAGAATCAGTATTTCTTTGAAGAAACGGTGCTTCAGGCTTCTCTGGATGTGCACTGAATAGATTTTAACAATGATGGTTTTTTACGTAACGACTCTGAGGAACTTTGTTTTGCTTTATGGCTCAGGCTGTACTAGATTTTAAACAAACCAATAGAATTCAGAATATGTGCTCGTCTCTAAAAGCATATGTAAGAAAAATTGTAAAGTAGTGCTGCTAAAGCATGAAGTGAAAAATGAAGACCTGAAATCCCACCATACTCTGTAAGAGGATGCACAAGATTTTGTGGAGGAATAAGCTGGTTATTTTACATTTAGTAATCATCTCTGTCCCAAGGACACGTTTAGTGAGAAACATAAAATTATATTGAATATATAGGCAAAAAGTATGCCCAGTGCATATGTTTCATTTTGTTGGTGATTCATAATCAAGTCAGAACAGCATAGAAATAAACCTGTGAATTCTTCAGATCACTGACATTTAGCAAATTAATATGAATTTTAAGTTGCTTCCATATTGGACTATGAATCAGTCAAGAGTGAGAGACAAGAAAAAGGTTCTAATGTGAGGTCATTTACCCAGCCAACCAAATGGGAATGAGCTTAGCATTCCTGGAGTCAGAAAGAAAAAAAAAAAACCCAGAAGGAAATACAGTGCTTGTTGAAATAAAAATGCATTCCATTCACATTTCCTGGAGTAGCTCATAAAACACTTTTTTAAAGAGAAGTTAAATTTGGCACTGATCTTGAAGTCTGAAGGCAGAAAGCAACTGTCCGCTATACTTAGACTAAAAAGGTATATCTCTTAGTCCAGAAAGCTCATAGATCTCAAGGAAGAAGGAATATTTCTTCACTTTTGACCTCCTGCATGCCAGAAAACCATCTTTGGAGATTTCCATATTGAGCCAACTCAGCATACTGCTTACAGAAGCATGCAGTCTTGACCAAAAGAGCCCTTATAGCAGAAAACTTAGCACAGACCTTTGTAATCTGCTCTGACAGCTTGTTAACTTCATTTTAAAAACATAATCTTAAAAAATGCAATCTAATCCTTACTTGAGCACTCATGCTTTTTATCTCTTGGAGACCCTGAGTTGGCTAGATTGAAAAGTCTGCTGCTATGAGATATTTTCCTTTCATGGGGAACAAATGGATCATGACTTAATTGCCTCTTAAACTTCTTCACTTGAGGTGCCTTAGTCTTTCATTTAGTCTTTCACTGGACAGAACAAGGTCATTTTCAAGGTTGGTCTTGCACATCTAATTTGTATTGTCTCCAGTTTGTCATCACTGTTTGCAAAACTGAGTGTTAGAGTTTGACATAGATAATGCCATTTCTCTATTCTTGTTCAATATTAATAACAACCACCTCATTTCTTGGATTTTCTTCAGGAGTTCATGTTCAGGTGATGAAACTGCAATGAACAAAATTAATACATGTGGGATGCCTCACATTTCTCCATATTTTTATATGAAGGTGATGAAAGAAGCAAGGAAACCTCAGTCTTCTCCATCTCTTTCCAAAATCATTTCACTAAAAGTCTGCTGAAGTCAGGGAGGTTGCATCAGTATGGTACTTCCATGTTCTCTATTTGCCATTTAGAGACAGCGCCTTTAGTGGTCCCTCATGCATTTGGGTTCTGTGGAAAAGAAGACCAATGAGTGCACAGATTGAAGCCATAATTACTTTGTATGAATGCTCATTACATATCATCAGAGTAAACTCTAGGAGGAATATTTTATAACAGGAGAAAGATCCTGCAGGAGCTACACATACTAAGAAGTTTGCTAATAAGGAGTGGGAAATAGTACAGAAGCTTTGGAATTTCTGACCATGATCAAGTCTAATTCCTATGCCAGAAAAATGAACATTTTTTCCCCCACCCTGTAGCTCTTGCAACATCCGCAGGAAGGTGACATGTCTGCTGACTGTGATGTCTGAAACAGTAAGGGACAATAATTTGGTGTCATTCTTACGCGGTACTTTTTTCTGCGCAGCTCTGATCTTGGAGTTCTTATGATGACAAACTACTGTCCTACCTGCCCTTTCCAATTTGCATTTCCCTCTTCGATAGCTCAGATTTGAGATCCTAGAATGGAGACGTTATAATAACTTCTGCTAGGAACAAATAACTGAATAGGGAACATGTCAAAGGAAAAAGTCTTTAAAACACCTTAGTTCATTTGTTTGCAACTGATGTCATCTCAGCCCTTATTAAAAGTTCTGTTCTAAATCCTTCTCTGCAATATTATGAAGAAAACTGTACCTTTCAGAAATGTGAATGCCAACTGAAAAAGAGTAGTCATGCTTTCCTTGAGAATTTATTTTGGGACAGTAAGACTGGTAGTGCTTCGTAGATGTACTGTACATGTGACAATTAGCAAAACCAGTGAAGTTGATTCTAACATTGTGTACTCACATCGGGGGGGCAGCCAAAACTGAGATCCTTTGTAAGTTTTAATATCAGCCAGCTAAAGTCTAATAACCAGCCAACTGCACATCTCTTTAGTAGCATTCTAATTCATGTACCGTAATTAGGCTTGAATACAAAATATTGATTTAGTAATTACGTTTGTGTGAGCATTAAGATAATGTTTCAGGAAATCTGCCTAGATTCAGCATGAGGTTCCAGATAATGAAATGTTCACTCTATTGCTATGTAGAAGAGCTTTTAAATAAAACTTAGTCTATACTCTAACTAATATAAATTTATTTGATCCTGTCCTCTGACTTGTTTGGCTTGAGACACTCTACCAAAATTGAAATATATTCCAGTGGTAAATCCTAGCTAATTAGAATACACCAGCTTTTTTAATGTGTTTTGAGATCATCCAGGGAAAGAAAATGTGAGACATATAAGAAGTAAGGCAGCATTTAGAGCACTGATTTATGGCCATAACTCTCATTAGTTGTAGAACTAAACATATTGCAGATAATCTTTCTGTTAAGCAAATTTGTAACTACCCTGTTAGCCTTAAATACTACACACTTAATCAACACATGCACACTGCGAGAGCATGACATCCTCTGATTCCTGGGTAATAACTTATTTTCCTGTTTCACTGTTCTTACAGTATTTTTAGAATTTCACATCTCAAGGTGTGCACAGATACATGTTTTATATGTTTACATTTACACACACTAAGAGGCAGACTTGTTTATCGTAGCTACAAGTATATGCAAGTAACACAGTCTGGGCATACAGGAACATTTAGTCTTAGCTTGCTTTTAATCTAAGTAAGTGGCTGCTTGATAAACTTTATTTCAGAGATCTGTTACTGTAAAAATGGGAACCAGTCAGAAATTGGCAAATATCTGGAGCAATGGTTTAGTTAAGGATCATCATGGCAATCAAATAACTCAGAACTGAAATAATAAATGTGCAGTTAAATCACACCTTCAACAGGAATATTTGTATTACCAGTCCAGGTGGTCTGCATGTAATTTGTACCTTGAAACATGTTTCATATCAGGGTAAGTATTCTGTGTTTTCTGGGGGAAATAAAACCATATTTGATTTTTAATTTGAATCTGAGCTTAGCCACTCATATCAGACCAGGAGTGTTTAAGACACGCATGCTATTGTGGGTAAGATAAAGTAAATGCTACTTGTGGAGATGAGTACACCCTTCACATTGCCTCAGCCAGAAGCACCTTGAGTAGATGCTGCATCTGTTGCAGCTGTTTAGCATATCCCCTGCTCTCTGCTTGTTGCACTGCAGGGGAAGAGGAGTTCAGGAGGAGATATATACATACACACACACCCCCCAATAGATATACATATATGTATATATTTGTACATATGCATATATGTATGTGTGTGTAGAGATATATACACAAATACGTAAAATAAACCTGGTTTACATAAACTCTGCTTGCATTCAAGGCAAGAAAGCGGAGCTGAAGTTCTGACTGTGCTATGTCTGCTTCCTTGTCAGGCTGGGAAAATCCTAAGGACAAGGGAATTTGTTTGATTCCACCTGAGCTTTGGAAAATATCGTGACTGCTGATTCTCCTCCTCCCTGTACCCCTTCACATAGGAGACTAGCTACAGATGAGCAACTGACAGTGAAAATCCACATCTGGCTCTACTCTGTCACAAGTTAGGAAGGCTAGAGAGATGAAGCAAATGTGCAGCTATATATAACTCAACTCACCTGGGCAACTCCTCCTTGCTGCAGGAGTCTCTAGCAAGACTGATAGGAGGTTTCTATTCTATTTATGCTTTCCGAGGCAGGATCAAACTGAGGAACTATAAACCTCTGGCTGGTGCCACCGCTCTCTTACACAATAATATAGAAACTGCCATGTCTAATCACAACTAACATCCACCAGTGTGTCTCCTGTGTTGGATGGTGGTCAAGTCTAGAGCTTTCAGAGGAGGAAAAAGATTCCTGTAGTTGGCAGACTTAAGCTGACCTGCCCAGTCCCCATAACAAGTTTCATTTTGATGGCTATCTATTAGCATAATGCTTAATATTTGAAGCATCAGGTGAAATATTCCTTTAAAATAACAACTATAGCTACATACAGTATCTCTGAAGTACCTTGAAATATAGAAGATAGTTTTTACTGAAATAAATATTAAACATGCTAGGCATATTTCCGGAAATATGGAACAGCACTTAGTTAGAAAATCACATATTCAAATAAATATCTCTTTGGAGACGCATTGTGAGTATGTGTTCAAAACCAGTAATGTGAGTAATTTACTGGAATAGATGACTTCATCGCAATAGGGAATATGTATTTTAAGGAAGCTTCCACATTCAAAAAGGTTCAAATAGTCCTAGTGAGTAACATACTTATCTCTCTACATTATGTCTTGGTGTGAACCTTTGCCTTATGATGAATATCATCCTAGATCCTTCTGGACAGCAATAACAAAGGTGGTAGATTAAATTTTCTGAAGTTCAGTTTGAGAAACCTCAAAGAGCCCACTTCCATGCATTTCTCTGTGTGCCAGATTATGCTGTCACTGTCCTCCTTTTGCCTTGGTAGTCATGCTGCATGAAGAATTGCCATTTTGATTTCTTCCCAGTGAGACATAATTCTTCTGCAGAAAAAGCCTTGACTAGAATACCCCTTGCAATGTGTTGGCTTTGTTTTATAAAGGACAGTGATTAGAAGGTTGCTAATGAGTCTTATCATCGTTAACCCCAAAACACTAATGATGGAGAAGTCTACTTTGGGATTATGATCTATGGAGGTGCATGAGAGCACCCTACCTGGGTGACGAGACTAGGGAGGGGGGTGCACCTTCCAGAGGAGCTATAGAGTGGGTGCTACTCATCTGCAAATGGGAGGGCCTTCAGGTCATGTTCTTAGCTGATTTTATGTGAGTGTTCATGTATGGCATGTTTATGTGACAGAATTAGTTGTCTTCTGAGGAAGGCGAGGAGGAAGCACCGTGGACGGCCCATCATCTTCAGCATCAGACTGGCTGCTTGTTCTCTGAAATAAGTACCACGAGCTGAATTGCTCACTCACTGCCATTACAGCCTGTTTGTGCTCTCCTTAATTTACATGAACTTTCTCTGAACAGGCTATTCAGAAAATGAGAGAGGAAGAGGGGAGAATAAATTTGTTGTAAGAGAAAGATTGTAGCATCAATTGAAAGTGGCCAAAGAAAACACTTATAAAATACAATTTACCTCATAACCCACTTTTCAGACAAATCTCAAAACATACTGAGGCACAACACCCTACTATTACAGCAACAACATTGCAATGTAAGAGCAGGTAAAATAAAGTGGGAGAGAAAAGCAGGGTAGGTGTTAAAATCCCTAGCAGGGGATTGTCTGACACCTTTCTACCTGGGAAGAATAAATGAAATATTCTTCCTGGAGTGTCGGTGCCACAAATACAGAGGCAGACATAAGTTAAAATCAGGTTTGGGACCTGGAGCATCCCACAGGTGCTATCCTTTGATGTGCTGAACATATCTGGAGTTGGTCAAGTCCTCCCTATGCTATTAGAAAGGGAGGGGGCTCTTCTTGTCCTTGTCCCGCATCTGCTGGCTGTCGAGTTGGGTGGGGGCTGACCCTGCCGAGAGATTGTCCCTGGTCCATCCCTCAAGCTGTCATGGGCAGCCCAGCCGGTGACAAGGAGATGGGCTGAACTCCCCTCAGTGGTCAGCTGCGTCCGTCCTGTGCAGCTCGCCTCTGTGTCTAAGACAGACACAAAACCAGCTGGCTGCCACTTGCTTGTAGATTAAACTGTAGTGCAGGAGGGCACTAAAGCTGTTAGTGTCCCCCAGCACCCCAAGGACGTGCTGCTGACCCCTCACAGCATCCATACAAGGAAGCACCTGATTTCCCCCAAGCACACCTGGATGGCATTAAGCCCAGGGAAAATGGTCCTTGCAACCACCTCTTCTCTATGGACATGGCCTCTGAGTGGGGAGGAGTGTTTCGCTGCTGGGCATTGGGCTGGCAGCAAGTGCAGCTGCCACCTGAGTTTGGCTGTGTCTGTGCCAGGCTGTTTCTGTCCCATGGTGAAGGGGGGTGTGTGGGATGGGTGCTCACCTGGTGGCCCTTGTGGCTTCCACCGAAGGAGGACAGCATTGCTTGGCTGAAGCTGAGCCCGTGCAACATCCCTAACCGCAGCCTCAGTACAGCAGGATGAAGAACCAAAAATTTCACTTGCCCCAGTGAGGCCCTTAGACTCACTTCAGGGTGGGCTTGCTAATATCTGTCTCATTGTCACTCCCCGCTTTGTACATTATCAGCCCCCCCAAAGCTCAAAGCTGCCCAAAAGAACAAGTCTTCTTGTTTTTCTCTTGGCTTAACCTGGGAATCACCATCCTCAGCTCACCTGGGCATGTGCATCCACCAGCGCTCTCGCTCACACTTTGCAGGTGTTACCTAAGGGAGCCCAATCCTTGCACTGACAGGCTGCGGTTTGCATCAGGCAGAGGCACAAAGAGAGCCAGGCCAGAGGCAGCTGTTTGGGAAGAGTGAGCCTGAGGCTCTGTTTACAGAAGGATTATGCACCAGCATATTTTGTCAGAAGGTGTGATTTTTCTTCCTTCTTTGTCTCATGCTACTAATGCATTCCCTCAAGTGGACACAGCTCTATCAATATGAAGGTGCTTATGTTTACTCCTTGCTGTAATTAAGGTAGCAGAGTTTATGTTCCTTAATTAGGAGGCGAATGTCTCCAACTCTCCAGCCAGCTATGAGAAAACACACACATTGCTGCCCCAGCTTCTTGAAACTAACCCATGAGATTTCAAACATCTTTTCAGTGCTGATGAGGAAAAAGAGACAATAAGGAAGGACTTTTTCTCATGATTGTCATGAGCAGGCTAGGCATTCAAAAGCATGCCACAAACAAATAGCAAATTGCCCAGTGAAACATAAATAAGGCCTGGCTCAGAGTACACGCTGCTTGGTAAAACCGGGCAGGCACCTTGGACTGTGGGACAGAGGAAGAAGGAAGGTGCTGCAAGCTGCCTCCAGCCCTCCAGCCGGGACGTGGCTGGAGAAGGAGCCAGCCAGACCGACAAACAGAGCAGTGCGGTGAAATGCAGTGGGAAGAAGACATAGATAAGCTGACCTACAGAGGCTACTTTTCTTTGATATCAGCAGTCAGTTACCTATGACGACGTTCAAAGCCTTTGTGTTTTCAAAACTGATGACCCCAAATCCACCTCCGAGCTGTTATGAGCAGAAGGGAATCGTGCATTTACCCTCTGCTGTGCTAACAGCTCTTCACACCCAGGCAGTTCTCAACAGCATCTCTTTTGACAAACAAGTACCCACTGTTCAGAGTCAGCAGAGGTAAAGGAGGGAGCACAGTTAACTTGGGACAGGTTTGGTTTGTGAACGAGAAGAACTGACAAAGTATGTGATTTTCGCCTTTTTGCATTTGACATTTTTGAGACTCCTTCTTCTACACCATTAACTTGTTAGCTTGAAACATAAGATGTCACTGTGATAGAAAACACACACAGGAAAGTGTTCATTAAGATAGTCTTAAAACAACGTTGGGAACAGTAATGTTATGCATCTAGTGTGATATGAATACTTTTTCTAATACTGTAAAAGCCAGAAGAAAATGTCATTCTAAGTGGGTATTATTATAGTTTATGTCCCACGTCATGCAACAAACCTAATTCTTGCAGCAAATGCTATGCATGAAGCAAATTAAAAGCGTTAGGCTCTCTGACTAATGGCTGATCAAATTAAGCACAACGACCTGGCGAGGAGCAGAGGAGCAGCAGCAGACGGAGACACCTTGTAACCTTATTCAGTCCAACGGGAGCACAGAGCTGCTCTTGAAACTGCAGAGGAGGGTGGTTGAGCCCTCACTGCTGGTGGGCCATCCCGATGTGACTCCCTTTTGGATCCTATGTGTGCGAGCTGCTTGTGACCTGGAAGTGGAGCTGGCTCGTCCCTCGGCTTGCGAGAGAAACTTTGAAAAAATTTCCAGTTGCACATTTTCCATTGCACACTCATTTATAAAGTTTTCTCCCCTTAAAGGGCATGTTGTTATAGAAACTTTTGCCAAGTGGAATTTATACAGCAAGTTACCAGGACATTTAACCTGTTGTGAAGCTAAGATAAAACCAATAAAAAGGCAACAACATGTATTATTTAGAAAATTATGTGTGATCTGGTTTTATAAACTTTCTGTTTGTCAACAGGTTCTTTAAAATGTGGAGTCTTTTCTTTCCCATTTAAAGTCAAAGTCAGAGAATATTGCCTTGTGATCTCCAGGTAGATAAGAGGAAATTACATTCTTTCAGCTCGCCTAGAAGAAGGAAATGCATTAAAGGGTCCAGATTACAGATTTTTAGAGAATGATCTAAATTACCAAGCCATTAATAGCAGATGAGATATATGGTATTAAATACCAGCACATAAACTAGATGGATAGTTTTTTTCTGGAACATTAAAATTTTCCAGGACAGTTTTTTTCAGGAGGTAGGACATTTTGTCTCTCATTTTACAAATGTGGTGTGAAACGAAAAGAGGAAAAACACTCCCCCCTCCCTCCTTCTCCAGCTCTCTGAGGAGGAGACTCATCGTGGCACATACCAGAAAAACAGCCACCCACACACTGGAGCCCTTCAAGCAGAAAGCACCTGACAGGAATTTAAAAATAGGTTTTCAATGGTGAAGTTGGCAGAAATCTACATAAAAGCAGTTCTTCAAGGGAGGGTATTATGTGATATGAATTAGATGAATGTATTGAGTTCCTCCTTTTTTTTTAACTGTGGAGTCTAAAATTAAATTATTGTTATCACGATCAAATATTTTGTTCAAAACAGCTCATGCCTGAAGACAAAGTATAACAGCAAGGAAAATATAGGGGAACACGATATATTTTAATAAAATAAGGTTTGCTTATCACTCAAAATCTTGAATTTCTATTATTAGAAATCTGGGTGCTAGCTGCTTGAGTCTTCAAAACCCCCACTATACACAGAGCCAACAGTATGCCCAAAGCATTTAAAAATTAAATACATCAGATGAAACAGTAAGAAAATATGGACATAGCAAGTCATTTATTTGATTTTAAGATCATTTTATAAGAGAAGGGGAAGCGTTTGCAGTTTTCCTTTTAGTAAAAAAACCCAATAACATTCTGATAAGAATTACACCTGTTTTTCCAAAAGCTTTTTAGAGTCTTCATATGGGCATCTTTAGGGCATTGCATTTCTTATCCTTAAGACCATATGGCTACATTAAATACATTTTGCTTCTGAGTCACTTTATTCTTCTGTAATGAAGGGGGAAGAGAACAGTTGCTGCTGTTTAAGACCTCACTTAAATTTTTCATTGCCTTTGAATGTTTTATATAACCTGAATTTAAGTAGCTTTCTGGGTTTTAATTTTTCTCCCTATTTATTTTCAGACTGAAGCCAAACAATAACCTCTATATCTAGCTTGTTTTCTCTGCAGTGCAAAGAAATTTTTAAATGGCTTACTGATTTGCAGATTATTGATAACTGAATCTGGCAGATAATTTCACACTGGCTTCATTGCTGGACGTGATCCGGATCTTCCATACACCAATGGCACAACCATGTATGACCTTCTTGGAGTGAGTTTCCTCTGATTTACACCATTCATAAACAAAATAAAAACTAGACTTCTACATTGCTCTACCAGTTGTGAAAGCTTTCTTCAACATCACCAGCTCAGCACAGCTTTCTTGTGAAGTATTTAAGGAAAACCAAGTTTTCTTTTGCCTACCACCTCATGTATAAATCAGCCCATAAATCGCTGGTGTTAACTCTGAAATTCAAATTGCTGTGCACACCTCCTGGGGCTAGACTTTCTGATATGCTGTACCTGTAACTGGCTAGTAGTAACTGCAGGTGTACTCAGTGTGGCTTCTCACCTATTAATAAGGGAAGCACAGATTGCTCAATTATTTACACACACTATAACAATTCAAAAAGGTCCTCACCTTGGCATTCACAGAAAACCATTCCTCTTAACTACCATCTTCCTTTTACCTGTACTGTGTGTCTTTCACAGATGAGGAGCCCAGGAAAGAAGAACATACATTTCTTGCTAAGAAAAACTGTATGGCCAGCCCTTAGCTATGCCTTTGGGTGTCACCGCTGTGCAGACACCTCTGCCTCTAATTGCACCAGGGCCCCTGGTGGCTTTGCAGGGGAGAAACACACTCAGAGATATTAAGCAGACAGGAAGGTTTTTGTGCTTTGACTGGCTAGAAGTCCTCCCAACAGTATTGACTCATTAGCTTGTCACCTGCAGGTGAATGAAAAGGATATATGCACTGTTCAAAGCCTTATCCTGGGCCACTCTATGCCAAATGACAGCTCCTGCCTTTTCACATGCCAGTATCTCTGCAATCGTGGACCCATAATCACAGATAAGTTTCAAAAGCTTGGGATTTTCTGGGGTATTTTTTTCTCTGTGGTTAGCTGTTAACTGTAACCACGTAGGATCGACCAGGGCACTCTGGTTTATTGCGTTAGTCCTGACTGATGCCAGGATTTGGGCTTTTTATCACTAAAATGAAGAGAAAGTGTGTGGGGAGGAAAGGCTTGGAGGCGGTGGTGGAAGATTATATCCTATGTCTTAAATGCAAACCCAAGTTACTGTTGTCTCACAAATCAGTCTTAGAAGCTCATTTCCTACATCAGCTGCAAAACATTGATGTTCAGTTTGTTTGTTTCAAAGGAGAATCAGGTGAAACCACTGTTACCACAGCACTGTGCAGCATATGATACTAGCTAGTTAAATCAAATTCCTCTTCATAATTGTAATCTTTGAGAGCGTGTGTATTATCTTCTCTTATCTTTCAAGTTTTTTAGTATGGTTCCTAAGTTGTAATTGGACCTCAGTGTCAAACAGAGCCTCACTGTGTTACAGTCACAAAGACACATCAACCTGGTGAAATTGCTCTGTATCTGACCCTCCTCGCATGCTGAACAGAGAAGAAAGGCACTTGAAAACCTGGTATGTAGGATTTGTAATACTGAGCTCCCATGCATTTTGTATATCCAACTACCACGTTTTGAGGATCCTGAAAATTAATTCATTGTAGCTCACTCCTTATGGATTTAGTTGCAAAAAGGTGGTGGGTAACTATAAAGGAAATCTATTCCTGCAAGTGACAGGACATTGTCTTTGAGAGGTGCCTCTTAAAAGCACAGAAAATCAATTAACAATCCTTGTATTTCAGGCTTGGGTCTTTTTTTCATGCCATTGAGCACCAGACTGATACCACCCATGAAGTCATTCCCACTCTAGCACAGTGCTGCCCCACTAGTTTGGGTTTGACAATAAAATCCCAACTCTTGTTTCTTGAAAGTATGACGTTTCTCATCTTCAAGAAACACTGCTTGTGGAGTAGATTTTTGGAGGCATGATTAAAGAATTACATGAAACAATGAAAAATAAGAGAATTGCTCTTTATAACTATTTTAAATTATGTCTTGTAGACTTTCTAAATAACATATGTGATGAATGGCTTGGGAATTTAAATAACAGTTAGAAGATGTGCAATTTGAATTTCTAGTCTCATAAAACTCTAATCTTAGGAAACCTACTAAGCTACAGGGATTTTTTTTCTCCATTTTAAGCCTCTTCCAGAAGTGAGTTATGGATCACACTGCAGCACATTAGCTGTCAGAGTAAAATTTGGCAACCCTGCCACAGTACACACATTCTCTTTTATGACTTTATAAAATGCCCTACAAACAAAACCTACAAATATGTAACTGATATTGGAGGTCTTAGCCCATAAAGAAACTCCAACATAGCCACAGGACAAATTCCAGAGTATTTGATTTCTTGTAGAAGAGGATAAGGCAATTGCTGTTGGTTGGGTACAGGGCAAATTGCCAGGGGAAGGTGATTTTTTAAAAAAAATCTCTGCCTGCCATTATTCTTTGCAGTGGGATGAAAATTTCTGACACTGCATGAACTTCCTATCTGTGTTTGGGCATTTGGCACTTCCACATCATAGCAATTTAAATGATCTATTAATTTTGAGGGTTGTTACACCTTTTCTTTTTTTAGAATGGTTATTAAGGAAAAGAAGGTAAAGCCTTGAATTTTCTTAATCAGTCTGCAGACCTGAGTATGACATGGACACTACAAAGATATCTTTAGTAGATGTTATGACATCATGAGCTTGTTCACTTTATTTCACTTGTACCATGTTCTGATATAGGTGAGATAAGGTAGCCATAACACTTAGCAAAGGGAATTCGGTACTTTACAGGGGGATTTAGCTCATTTAAGAAGGTTTCTATGGTACTTTTGATGTGGCCACTCTTCTTTTAAATCCATGTAAGTCTGTAATGGGAAACAAAAAGTATTTCAGGTCTCATCTCATCAGGACTGAAATTCAAAGTCTGAATTTCCAGGAAATATGTTCTCAGATGAAAACACGTTTATTTAAATGAAATTTAAATAAAGTGTCTAGTTCCTGAGAAATGGAGGGGACACATACACACACACAAAATGAGAGGAAATACTTATTCCTGGGAGAGGATAGATGCATAATTAACACTGCCACCCCTCAATTTCAAAGTTCTTGGGAGAAGGTGAGATTGAAGAGTAGCTATAAAACTTGGCTAAGGTTTTGTCTATAAAAAGATAAAATTACGTGTAGCTTTTCAAGAGTCTGGTAGCTAACTTTAAGAGAGAAACTCAAACACAAACATTTTTTAATTTATCAAGACAAATTCCACGGATTTTTTCCCTGTGTATGTGTACATATAGAGAGATTTTAAATCACTTTATCTCCGGATTTACTAATAAAAAGCCATGAAATTAAGAGAAAGTGTAAAATTGAATTGAGCATGATAAAGCACGGTGTCTGATAAAACTAATGTCAAAATAATTTTAAACAGGCTCAGTGCTGCAAAAGGTCTGCACAGTCGAAAGCCAGCAGTGTGAAGCAACATGAGTCCAACCCCCTTGGGATTACAGACTGAAGAGGAGATGACTGGTTAGTTTAGCAGCATTAGCAGCATTGCCCTCCATTGTGGCCATTCTCCCTCCAGCAGTAATGGTGTGAAGAGGAATTGCACCTGGCCAAGGATCTGGCCATCGATCCAATGCATCTACATATGTATGTCTGAAGGAGCAAATTGGATGATTGTACTATTAGTAGTATGTTTAGAGAATACCCTGAACAAAAGAAAGAAATTTACCTTTGTGCACACAGAGAGGAAAATCATACAAATGCTACAATATTGAATATCTCAGGCTAACTGCAGTCATTTATTGTTAAACTGTATGTCTATAAAAAGGATATTAGAGAAGATACTAGGCCATTTGGCTTGTAATTAGGGCTTTTTATTCTAATCTTATTAATTTGAAAACTGAGAAAATAACCAGGCTTGTTTATCTCTATTTAGCTATATCATTTTACTACCGTTTCCCTTTCCCTTTTTTCCTTTTCCTTTTGGAAAGCTTCATTTAACATTGTGCACATGCAAGGTTAAGATAGGATCCTTGCTGAGGTTGCTGTAGCTGGGCAGGGGAAAGGGGGGTGGTACCAGTTCAGTCCTCGGCTTCCAGCTGTTGCTTGTTCTCTTTCTGCATCGGCCCCAGGGCGCTCCCTTGCACCAGGCACCCATCATCAGTATCAATGGCTCCTCAGGAAGTCTCTGCCTTTCCTGCTTTTGCAGAGGTTGTGAATTTCCTTGGGTTTACTTCTTTTCATCTTTTTGCCTCTCTTGTCTTCTCAGTTGGTGGCTCTTGATTTGGGGGTTTCCCAGCTCAGGATGCAAAACATGTCTGTGGAAGTTCTCTCCTCATGCTGATTTCTCCTGGTTCATGTCTGTCAATGCAGGCTCCAGGACTGCCAGATTCCCAGCTAAACTTCTCCATGTTAGTTGTATTCATGCTTATAATTCAATTTACTGTTTAACTGTGAAAAAAAATCCCTCCTCTTCTCTGTTTCCCTCTCTGTAGAGGATCTTGATTTCTTCCAGGTGAATACCAGGAAACATAATCTGGCTGTTCGCTGTCCTTTGGCATTTCTTCTATTTCCTGAACAGCCCCTCTTCTGACGTGTATAAGTGTCGTGGTTTAACTCCAGCCAGCTACTAAGCACCACACAACTGCTCACTCACTCCCCCCAACCCAGTGGGATGGGGGAGAGAACTGGTAGGAAAAAGGTAAAACTCATAGGCTGAGATAAGAACAGTTTAATAAAACAGAAAGGAAGAGAGTAATAATGATAAAAATAACAATAATAAAATGACAATAATAATAAAAAGATTGGAATATACAAAACAAGTGATGCACAATGCAATTGCTCACCACTCGCCAACCGATGCCCAGTTAATTCCCAAGCAGCGATCCCCCCAGGCCAACTCCCCCCAGTTTATATACTGGGCATGGCATCACATGGTATGGAATACCCCTTTGGCCAGTTTGGGTCAGCTGTCCTGGCTGTGTCCCCTCCCAACTTCTTGTGCCCCTCCAGCCTTCTTGCTGGCTGGGCAGGAGAAGCTGAAAAATCCTTGACTTAGTCTAAGCATTACTTAGCAACAACTGAAAACATCAGTGTGTTATCAACATTCTTCTCATACTGAATTCAAGACATAACACTATACCAGCTACTAGGAAGAAAATTGCCTCTATCCCAGCCAAAACCAGGACAATATGAGACTCTCATATCTAATTTCTTCTTATTCTTTCGGCACACCATCATACCATATTAGCTGCTGATTTCTTATTTTTACTTTCCTTGCTTTCTTTCTGATTTTCCTTAACCTCTTCCTGCTCCTAGGTTCCTTTCCTCCTCCCAATATATCTCATCTGAAGAAGTGAGGAAAACAGGTATCATGGGTATACCATAGGTATCATCTCTAAACTTGTGTAACACAAGTTTCTCTATTCTCATTCACTTATAGGCTGTAGCTGATCCAGCATTCATGTCCTGTAGTTTTTTGACTACTTTTGTGCAAACTCCTGGCATGTGTAAGAGCTCTGCACCCTCTTTACCCTGTGATGACTTTATCCTCAAGCCCCTGGCCTTCTGCAGCTTTTCCTCCTGGATCTATTTGTAATCACTCCTTCAGCATGTATTACAGCAGTCCCCCCCTCTAGCCATTTTGTGGGATCTCACATGGCTCTGTCCTGGATCTTTTTGTCTCTGTAAAATTTATTTCTCATCCGTTGCTCATCTCAGCTATTGCCTCTAGGAGCGTGAATCACACATCTGCCACTCCCATCTTGTCACTGCAGCATCAACTGAAATTCACAAGTGTTTTATCAGAGGTCTTAATTTATTCCACTCAAATCTCTCCTTACTAGTCTTCCTCAGTCATTACTTGTCAGTCAGGACTGCAGACCAATTGATATTTTTCTATGATACCAGTGCATGTCCTCACATGCAAATCACATAGAAAGTCTGTAGATACTTTCTGTGTAATCTCCTTAGGGTAATATCCATGCACGCAGCTAAAACTAACCAGGCCATCTTGATTTTTTGCAACATCCTTTTCCTTTGTCTTTTATAAATAAAGTGTTGGGCTGCTCATATTTATTGAGAATTTGTTGAAAAAACTGATCACTTTGAATGTAAGAAACTTGTATTCCCATTCAAGGTCCTGAACAGTCTGTCCTCCTCTAATTAGATATCTATTGCCTTTCACTGAACAATGATATCATTTTCAGTTGTTCACTGTGATATTTTCATGCATCTCCCAGGCTGTACCTCCCACGTGGGGGAAAAAAGCACCTTATTGCCATCCATCAAACTACCTTAACATGACTCAAACATTCTGCTTCTCCTTGATGTATACTGAAAAATAACACATTAGTTATTTAACTGACATGTTGAGTTCACTGCCTCTTGCTATTGCCCCATGTGCATTCTTTGTATTATGTATCATCTTCTACCTAGATCACAAGCTGACTAGGAGAAATAACAGTATATTTCTGGTTTTGATGAACAGCTGCTCCTGCAGTTGGATCTTGGTCCACACCTAGAGTCTTTTGAGTATACAAATAAAAGACCTGTCAAATAAAAGTAATTGTTTAGAGGTTTTTGTCCGTCAGTCCCAGTGGTCCAGCTCATAGCAAAGGAATAAAATGGGTTTGTCCTTCAAGAGTTTGCAGGAGTGTGCTATTTTGATCCATGGCATAGGGGTATTCCACTGCATTTCTCATCCTCCCAAAACACTTTGACAGTTTCCAACACAGAAAATGCATATAACACAGAAATCTGTTACCGTAAAATTTTAATTCAGTGTTCCTGGGTTTAGTAGTAAATTTGGATTAATACCAGGATGAATATGTAATTTATTGGATAACTAAGTATACATAATCAATTAGTTACTCCTAGCACACAATAATAATGGGTTATTTTCAGCTGACATTGCACTTTCTCTGCATCATTAAGTTTTACATTAATTTTTATTCTCTTCTCTATTAAATGTTCCTCAGATACATAATGCAATCAGGTTATCTATTATTAAAAAATGGATGTCCTGGTTACAGCTGGGATAGAGTTAATTTTCTTTCTAGTAGCTGGTATAGTGTTATGTTTTGGTAGGACCAAAACATATCTTCAGTATGAGAAGGATGTTGATAACACACTGATGTTTTCAGTTGTTGCTAAGTAATGTTTAGTCTAAAGTCAAGGATTTTTCAGCTTCTTCTGCCCAGCCAGCAAGAAGGCTGGAGGGGCACAAGAAGCTGGGAGGGGACACAGTCAGGGCAGCTGACCCAAACTGGCCAATGTGGTATTGCATACCATGTGACAACATGCCCAGTATATAAACTGGGGGGAGTGGGTGTGGAGGGAATCCCCATTTAGGAACTAACTGGGCGTTGGTCAGCAGGTGGTGAGCAATTGCATTGTGCATCACTTGTATGTTCCAATCCTATTATTATTGTTGTTGTTGTTGTTGTTGTTATTATTATTATTGTCATTTTATTATAGTTATTATAATCATTATTAGTTTCTTCCTTTCTGTCCTACTAAACTGTTCTTATCTCAACCCACAAGTTTTACCTTTTTTTTCCCCTGATTCTCTCCCCCATCCCACTGGGTGGGGGGGAAATGAGTGAGCGGCTGTGTGGTACTTAGTTACCAGCTGTGGTTAAGCCATGACAACGGAACTCAAACTCTTTTCAGTATTGTTTTATTCATGGGTGACTTGAAAATCCTTAAAGATTACTAAGATCAGACATTTTAGGACTGGGCCATTTCTGCAAGGACTGCAAGGACTCCCCTCGCCCCCCCCCCCCCAAATTGGAAGGGATACTTGGGAAACAAGTTGCTCCCTTTTTAAACTAATGTGCTCTTTCTGAGCCCACCAACTGATTGGTCTCACTTTAAAAATCTGCACAATAACATCCTCTATTAATTTTGAATTGGGCCATTTAAGAAGTGCATAGGAAGTAAGTTATTGTACTTTAGATGATAATCACACTTAGACACCTTGGACAGAAGGCAACATAAAAGTGTAATATAGTTGCTTAAAAAGCTAAAAGTTCTTCTAAAAATGTCAGTTTATGGATTTTTATCAGTTCACAGAAAGGGAAAGCAGACATTCCAACCAACAGAAAATGTACCAGGGAATAATAATTTTTTTAAAAAGCTGTTCAGTGAAAAGGAAATAATCTGAATGCAATAATGCCAAATGGAAATGTACATGAGAATGGATTAATTGCTTTGTAAATTAGTCAGCCTTTTCAACCCATTAAAACCATTAATAGTGGCTGTTTTCATTATAATTATCTTATTTTGCAATGTAAAATTGTACTAAAAGAGGATCGAAGTAGAGTTCTCCTTACAGAGAAGGTATGAACCATAATGACCGTCTTCTACCAAAAAACCCCCCAAACCCACAACCCACAATAATCACTTTTTAAAGTGTAAGAAGCAAATGAGAACCTCTTCAGGATGGATTCTTTATTGGTTGGGGGATATAGTTTGTGACTGTCTCTTCCTGAATTCACTCTTTTACCATACTGAAACTTTTTGGACATTGTGGATTGTAACATCTCCAATTCATCCTGTTACTAACTGTTGAAATGCCAACTTTGATTTTTATCCTACTAATTTGGTCAGCACTAAGAAAAGAAATAGCAGATACAATTTTGTTTGCTGTGTTATTTTCAACACTACAAAGTCCTCCCAAGTATTCTGAGTCCCCAAAACCTTAACTGATGTTGAACGTGTTAATATCAAGGGATAAGCTTTTAACACCTAGCAACTCATCAAGCATTTGCTGTGTTTTTCTGCATAATTTCTGAAGACATTCTGAAACATTTTCTTCTAAGGGTACAGATTTTTCTTCTGATAGGTGAGATCATAAGAACTTGGGGACAAGTTGTAGCTGGTAAGCTCCTTACACATGGACTGAAAAACACTGGGACAAAGATGTGCTCTGTGGTGGTTTGTTTTTTTAACCACTCATCTAATGGAGTTCTAATTTTGGGTACTTGAGTAGTCTGGGTTAATATTGTGACATTCTTCCAAAGAACTTAAAGGAATATCATAGTACGGGAAGTAGAAATTAGATCAAACTAAATGGGACACTTGTTCAGGTAACTTACAGGGCCAATCCATTTCAGAGTCAAGAGCATCTGGTAATATAAAGGAACATAATTCACTATGAACAATAGGTTTTCTGGATATTTTCATGCTAAATAGTTAGTTGATACTACAGAGGAAAAAAGAGGGATTTTTTTTTTCTTTAAAGATTTGTACCAATACATTCTTCATTACAAAGTTTCCTACATGTAAGATGGCCCCCATTTTAAAAAAATCAACATTTTGTCCCTTCCATCTGTATTATACTGCATATGCTCTCATATTTTCTTTCACAAATAAATACCTCTTCTTATATTAATGTTTATGTACTCTAGTGGAGTAATAGACAATTAAACTATAAACCCACTAGAATATTTTTAAAGCAATAGACACAAATAAATTTATTTCTATACAGGTGAACCTAGCTTAAAATTTCAGCAAGGTGTTGTTGAAGTTGTATTATCTCTTCCATTTAAATGTAGTTAGCTTCTGGTAGAAGTCATTCATTCAGTTATTAGTCCAGTGGTTTATTTGCTCAAATATTCTGGGAAGTATGTGGCAAAAATTAATAACAGAACTTTAAGTTAGCTTTTAAGATGTCTCTGCTTTGAGCCATCCAGAGGCTCTCTGCAGATAAAACACTGTAATTCTAGGATTTAAATTTCCAGGAAGGGAAATCAGAAAGTGAAAGGTGCGACCTCAGCAAAAAGAAATAAATATTGAAGTGTTTTACTATGCCTTGGTAGATGAAAGAATGTGAAATAACAGAAATAGAAGATTTAGATATACATAGAGATTTAGATATAGATATAGAAGAGACTTGACAGAACTCTTATGGAAAAAGAAAAAAAAAAGAAAAAGGAAGGAAGAAGAATGTTAAAGCATTGTAAAACACTATACAAAAATAAAGAATTTGCTGTATTGCATCACATAAAGGACCATCTAGGTAGGTAATGTGTATTTAGCAGTGGCCATTTTCTAGAATCAGACTCAGAAGAGCCCTAAGCATAGCTGCTTAGGGATACATTATCATTTATTAATTAAATTACTTATCCTCTAACAGAAACTCATTGCATCTATTAATTTTTCACTCTCTTCATCTAGAACGTAAAAAGTGGGATCTCTTTTTCTCTTATGAACATCCTGATCTTAAATGAAAAGCAAGATCACTTGGAAGTTATTCCAAAGCCCAGTTCTGAGTAAAACAGGATTACACTGAGAATGTGGGATTCCTAAACTAAACCAGTCAGATGCTAAACGCAGATGATATGTAGCCTCAAAGGGACCCCATAATTGACATTGGAAACTGAGGTCTAAGGAGGACAAGGAAGGAAATGCAGTCAGCAGTGACATTTCTGGTATGCCAGCTGGGGCCGAAGATAAACATTGGGCGCAGATGTGCAAGCCTGAGCTGCAGTGGGAAAAGGGTATCTTGCTGTACTCAGATCCGTGCATTTTTGAGCTTCCTTGCGGTGATGTGCTGTAGGGCCACAGCCGGTCGACTGTCATCTGCTGCCAGGGAGCAAGGGTGTCCCTTACGCCGGAGACCTTCAGGCCTCCATTGGTGCTGCCAGCAGCAGCCTGGCAAGCTGCAGTTCTGAAGCTATAAAAATCATTGACGTTGTCTGAAGGGAAAGAAAAAAAGAAAAAAACAGGCCCAGGAAGACCTTGCAAATGCGCTGATATCAAGCTCATTCATGTAAGTTTACCTTAGTAGCACAGTGCCTTAATTGTCTAGCAGGGAGCACTCAGAATATGAAGTGATGATCCTGCTTTGTAGGTTTTTGTTTTGGTGTCGTTCTTTTTACTTTCCAGCTGGAAATTATAGTTCAGGAGTAATGAGTCAGGCACAACGGTGGGCTTAGCTGCTCCTTTTGTATCTGAAGACACATTAATTACATTCTCCATTCAGTTGTGGTTAGGCTTGAATGGGAAAAAAGAATCCTATAGGCAGTTTGGGAGGCTGGGCTCATGTCAGTGGAGGAGAAAATACAAGTTACCACTCTTGTAGTACGTGCCTAAGCAAAACTGAAATCACAATATCCTGGGCTTACTGATAGTTCTCATTTTGCAGAACAGCCTCAGATACCTTAATATATAATAATGTCTTTGGAATTTTCTGCTAAGAACCAGTGGGGACTTATGGACTATATTTTTTTGAGGTGGTTTTAATTGTTGGGGTTTTTGACTGAGGAAGGTAGTGAGAAAGGGAAATCTACTGAGCAGGTTTTTTGCACACTCATTTTTCCGGGGTTAATTCTTGATGAGTAGGCAACTAAGAAACTTTAATCTTGAGAAAGGAGAACTATTCCATAGCTTAGGGTTTGAAATATTTTCCTGTCCCTTCTATTCTTCGTTGAGATGAAAGGAAGACAATTATTACTGGAATCTTGGTTTCAGATGTAAGTGGACATTTCGTTTTTATTGTGCATCTATATCAGCGTGTATTATGTGAATGTCTACTAGGAGGTGGTCAACATCACAGGATGACTCAATGCTTTCTAAACTTCATACAAAATTTAAGGCCCTTAACAGCATTTTTTTTAAAAATTAGTGTAGAAATGTATTTAGAAGAAAGTATCATTTTTAAGAAAGGAATCTAAAGCTTTACCTTGACTGACTTGAATTTTTTTTCAGTGTAGAATTAGACAACAGTTTAAAATAGAAGGATGAGTGATAAAAATTCTTAATATAATTCCATCCACTATTGTAAAGCCTATGTTTGGTTCTACCCTCTCATCTGTACAAGGATAATTAATGTGTGTTTCTAATCACTCATTCCTTCTGTTTCAAAAGAATAAAAGAGGTAGCACTTAAATAGGTGCTGAGCTGCATGAAAGAAGTATTTTTGGTGATTAGAAATGGTAGAGAAAAAAGAACCTAATGACAAAAAAATGAACATTAGCAGATTGACATCTTCAAGTGTCTGAATGACACAAAGAACAAGTGCACCATTATACAAACTTGTTTCCTAGAACAGAAACGGATTGAAGAAAATTGCTTAGAATGAATTGCTATCAAGTTGAGTTACAGGGGAAAATTAAAAGAGGTTTTATAGAGCAGTCACTGAATGAGGTAGTACATTAAGACTCCTGAGCAACCATTTATCTTAGGGTTAATGTGATATAACGAGAGTTGGGTCATTTATTCATGACTAATATATATATTTACCTAAAGGTGGTAAACATAATTAAACAGATCTTTTCCTTGAGTTACCTTCTGAAGGCAACTTGCTAAATCCTGCAGGAAAACTGTTGGCAGAAAGGTTAGCTCTGCACATCAGAAACAGTGCCGTTCCCTTGGGATTCTTCTCCCAGCTGTAGTGTTAATTCCTCAGACCTGCTCTATGCCTACATCTTTTGCCAGAGTAGCTACATCACTAAGCAATGTGAGAATTGCTCAGCTAACAATTGGCAAAAGATAAATATATTGCCAATAAAGTCTTTATTGTGGTGTAGCTTCTTAAGTTTGGCGATATGCCTACGCTACGAAGATAATTATTCCTTATTTCTAGTAGGAGAATCAGTAACCATAGCGTGTGGCTGGTACAAGGTTGAGCTGAGGTCGCTGCACTGATGTAACGGTACATTGTGCATGTTGGACCTCATTAATAGTGAGATTTAACTATTCTGCTATGTCTATTTTAAGTGCAGAAAAAAAAAAAAGATTTTTTTAAATTTACTTTTATCCTCAGTATTCCAAAAGATTATGTAATTAATGTATTCTCAGCTGCTACACAGACCTGTAAGTTTTGTCAAGCAGGTTCCAAACACAGAGGAATTTAGAAGAGGAAAAACCAGCAGGTCTTTCAGTTAAATGACAAATGTACCTGGTTCTGGCAGGTTCTCTTCCAGTTAATCAAGTACCTTTGTTTTGCAAGATGAGAAGTTGGGAAGTAGAGTCCTAGTGCTGCAGCAAGTTCTCCATGTCGCCCTATATCAAAGATTAGTAAAATACAGCATTAGATTAATACGTAAAGTATAGGATTCTGTGTGTTATACCAAGGAACATTATGACCTGAAGTCTAGGAGCTCGGATATTCATCAGATGCATGTTTTGTAGCAGAAAATAAGGAGTTCCTTATTAGGGTATCCAGTGGTACATGAAGAATAATTACAGAATCTGTCATTTGTTTTACCAGGACAAATGTTTGTCGTTTTAAAATGTGTGTTCTGTAAAAGGCATCCCATAATTAAATGCTCCCCCATTCATGTTCACGGATCAAAACCATGAAAAGGCTCACCCCATGCAAACAACAACAATAGCTACCACATTGTGCACATCTATTTTCAGATGAAAAACACTGTTGTCTCTTTAGTTAATAATCTCTGCCAATTTGGCCTGATTGATTTACTGCACATCATTTACTGCTGCTGTCCAAATAATCTCTATTCATGCCAATAAAAGACAGTGTCAATGACTGTAATAATAGTGCACTTGTTTTTTCACCACTCCAAAAAGAAAAGACATCCTGAGTTCAGAGGGATCCTGAAAGAAATAGTGTTAATGAATGGCCTTCCCAGCTGTATGCGCTATGGTAAGTGAAAAACCTCCCCAAGAGTATTGCATAACCGAGCATCGACGTCGCTGTCTTCCCAAGCACACACCTTGCTCTGTCTTGTTGACATCAGTGCAATTGCACAGGGTACAGGTTAGCACAGAATGGGCCCCAGTAGCTCTAGTGAAGCCAAAAGACTTTATCCCCGTGGACCAACTGACGCTGAAGAAACACAAGATAATTTTCATCAGCTTCAGCTCTAGTTCATCTAACCCAATGGGAGTAAGTAGTTATGCAAACTTTGAAAAGCAAGAGCAAAGAGAAAATTAAGTGCTGTAACCCTTCATTGATGTTTTTATGCTCCAGACTAGAATAGTAACTCTCTCCCTGAAATAATAATCACTTTCTGTGTCCTTCACAAGGGCGTTCCACATTTTCAGAGAAGATCGAATTTTCTTTCATGCTTTCCTCAGCCCTGGACCTCCTGCAACAGGATCTGATTTGGCATCAGCCTCTGATAGGCTACCCATGCCATCTGGAGAAGAGGCTTTCTGCAGAGTTGAATGAAACAGCTGTAAGAGTGTTTTTAGGGAGGGAAATGAATAATGTGGCAATAGAGGATTTGCAGCCATTGGAGACTTTCTCCAAGTATCAAGGCACTGATTTCACTCCCTATTGAACTGAGGCAACTCTGGTCAATACACAGACAGCTTTTTATACCAGAGGGTGTTGGGATCACTGGAGTTTTCAACTAGTGCCAGAGGCTTTATGCAAGAGCTACTATATTTCCAGGGTTTTGTAAGGTCCGCAAAGTATTATAGTTTAAAGTCTCCTTTACGGTGGAGACCCTAATCAAGATCAGAGCCGTACGGAGTTGTATCATGGATGACATCACTTATCTTGAACAACAAATATTGTAAGAAGCAGAGATGAATGTCTGCCAAAAGGATTATGGATGCAGGAATATTCTTCAATTAACAGGACATATACTTATCAAAAAATATTATTTCACTAGGACCTTCTGAGTTTTTGTTATGAAGAAGCAAATAGTAGTATTTTGGTGCCCAGTAAAACAAATACTGAATTTCAACTTTTTGGTGAAACTCTTAACATTTCACAGAGATAAAAATCCCTGCTCCAGTTGCTCTAGAATTGGGATAAAACCATAGAGAAATCTGGATTTGCAGATCTTATAGCTGCAGCTTGGAAATAATTTCCATTTGGTAAATATTAGACCATTCCTCCTGAGTCCTGAAGAGGGATAGCTAACTTCTTTTCATCAGTTTGTTTGTTACTTTCATTTAGGAACACTTTTTCCATAGGAACAACCTTTATTTTTCAGTCATTTTCTCTTTTTACTCCCCATCATGTGTTTTTCTTTTTATTCCTTTCTTTTCTAAGAGGAAAAATAAAATAAAACATTAAGATATTTTGTTTTCTGAAAACTAATGTGTTGTTTTTGTCAAAGAACAAAATATGTCTGTAGAAATTGCAAACCAGGCTGTGTTTATCTGGCTACTCTTCAGAGAACTTTGTAATTTTATAATTACAAATCATGTTGCAAAATACTAGCAGAATTTGAGGAACTAAAGATTTATAGAAAGTGACTGAAGGAATCAGTACAAGTGAAACAAAATTAGCTAAGAAAACTAAGTGAATAAAAATCCAATGTTTATTAATCTCTAACAATAATCCTTATCTTTACCATGAATTTTTTGTGATATTTGGCTTCAGTGGAAATTATCATACTAGCTATTCAGCTTTACAATTTGGTTGTTAACTTGGGAGTAAAATTAGAATATTATCCATAGCTACATATAGTATGTGGTCATCATCGTGAATTCCGTTCTTAACCTTTTCATAGTTTTTTTAGAAAACAAATAGCATCATAGAATCATAGAATGGTTTGGGTTGGATGGGACCTTTAAAGATCATCTAGTCCAACCCCCCTGCCATGGGCAGGGATATCTTTCAGGTTGTTCCAAGCATCATCCAGCCTGCCCTTGAATGTTTCCAGGGATGGGGCATCTACTGCCTCTCTGGGCAACCTGTGCCAGTGTCTTGCCACCCTCATCGCAAAAAATTTCTTCCTCACGTCCAATCTAAATCTACTCTCTTTCACTTCAAAACCATTATGCCCTGTCCTGTCACTACAGACCTTGGCAAAAACTCTCTCTCTGACTTTTTTATAAGCCCCCTTTAAGTATTGAAAGGCCACAATAAGGTCTTCCTGGAGACTTGTCTTTCTTCTCCGGGCTGAACAACCCCAACTTTCTCAGCCTTTCTTCACAGGAGAGGCATTCTAACCCTCTGACCATTTTCATGGCCCTCCTCTGGACCCGCTCTAACAGATCCCTGTCCTTCTCATACTGGGGGCCCCAGAACTGGATGCAATATTCTAGGTGGGGTCTAACAAGAGGACAATCACCTCACTCCACTTGCTGGCCACACTTCCTTTTATGCAGCCCAGGATATGGTTGGCTTTCTGGGCTGCAAGTGCACATTGCTGGCTCATGTCCCATTTTTTATCCACCACCCCCAAGTCCTTCTCCGCAGGGCTGCTCTCGATCAATTCATCCTCCAGCCCATATTGATATTGGGGATTGCCCCAACCCAGGTATAGGGTTTTGCACTTGGCCTTGTTGAAATAGTGCAGTCCTTTGTAGTTCTTTATCAGCATCATTCACTTACTTATATCATCCTTAAGAACTGGGAATGCTAAGAAGCCTTCAGACCCCACTGCTATAATATACTGGAAAGTCCAGTAGCCCAAGAGTTGAAATTAAGGATGACAGAAAGGACAAGCACTTCTTATCAAGAGATTTTTCCACCAAATTTATATCATAGCAGTGATTTTCAGTTGATGCCTGGACTTAGTAAGGCAAAACTCAGATGTAATCCATTGCATGTAAAATACTATGCTTATACCTTTGGTTATGTATCTGAATGATGCGTATTATTTTTCATTAATATAGGGGAGGTGAAACAAAACCTTGATGCTTGTGATGGGTTGACCCTGGCTGGACGCCAGGTGCCCACCAAAGCCGTTCTATCACTCCCCCATCCTCAGCTGGACAGGGGAGAGAAAAATATAACAAAAAACTTGCGGGTTGAGATAAGGACAGGAGAGATCATTCACTAATTACCATCACGGGCGAAACAGACTCAGCTTAGGGAAAATTAGCTCACTTTATTACAAATCAGCCAGAGTAAGGTAAATGAGAAATAAAACGAAATCTCAGAACACCTTCCCTCCACCCCTCCCTTCTTCACTGGACACAACTTCATTCCCGGATTTCTCCACCAAGCCCCCCCAGCGGCACAAGGGGGACAGGGATGGGGTTTACGGTCATCACATGTTATTTTCTGCCGCTTCACCTCCTCAGGGCGAGGGCTCATCACACTCTTCCCCTGCTCCAGCGTGGGGTCCCACCCACGGGAGACAGTCCTCCACGAACTTCTCCAACGTGGGCCATTCCCACGGGCTGCAGTTCTTCACGAACTGCTCCAGCATGGGTCCTTTCCACGGTGTGCAGTCCTTCAGGCACAGACTGCTCCACGGGGTCACAAGTCCTGCCAGAAAACCTGCTCCGTGGGCTCCTCTCTCCACAGATCTGCAGGTCCTGCCAGGAACCTGCTCCAGCGCAGGGTTCCCATGGGGTCAC
>NW_010972576.1:3625127-3875495 GCF_000737465.1 Haliaeetus leucocephalus | reverse complement strand
ATGCTCTTATGTATTTAGACAAGGGTGGAATTAGAATTCCTTCCAAAATGAAAAAGATATTATTTTTTTTTCTTTCTGATCCAAAATCTCCCTCCTTTTTCCCTCCTCCTTCTTTGAATGACCTCTTTAAAATTCTCAGCAGGCTTTCGTCTCCCTCTTGCTCCCAAGTTCAGTCACAGAAACTTCCATTCACATGAGTTTCACAGTCATTCCCCATTATCCTCTATTTGATAATTTCACTTTGTATTAAGAGCAGATGACCTATACCCTTGGATTTATATATTTGTATCATTATGGAAAGCAGCCATATAAAGCTATTCCAGCACGCATTATGTCACAAAGTTAATTTGGTATTGCTCTCTTTAGCCAAGGCAAAAATGGAGTTTCTTCTTTTCAGTTAATGGAATAGCTGCTACTCCTGTAGCTACTTGCAACCTTATTTGCATTGCTGTCTGTGTACAGCCCTGTTTCTCCTGTTATTGAAGGATGCTTTGAGTATTTTCTTTCCTCAGGACTTCCCCTCAGTTAGCTCATTATATCTTTGTCTCTGCAAAAGCTGTTTATACCAAATGGATTTGGGTGCATTTTAAGTCACAGGGCTGAATCTTATTTCTTCTCGGTCCTCTATGCTAGCTGGATTTATATAAAAAAAAAGATTTTAGGGCTATAATGCTAAAACTGGACTTTTTCAACCTGTGAGTATTTTAATATTTCATATTAGAAAAATATTGTTATACCAATATGAATACTAATATTAAAAAGGTATTAATTCTGATATGTATATGTATACAATCTTTTTAAGCATTAGATTATAAATATCTCAAGATGACAAATAAAGCCGGTTGAGGGACCAAACAAATAAAAGACCAAAGGCTACACATTAAAGCTTGAATAATTCAAATGAAGAGTAAGGCAGACAGTTTTAGCAGCAGAGATGGATAAGAACAAACTTTAATAGGATTCTCCATTCCTTTTAGTCTTCAAATGAAGCCTTGATGTCTTTTCAAGGCTGTCTAATCAAATCATAGATCTACAGGTCTTTTGACTGGGGTGGTTGAAGAAGAGCCCCAGCACAGAGAGGGACCTCAGAAGACCATCGAGCCCACCCCCTTCCACCTTGCAGGTGTTTCTAATAGGCTAAAGACTTTCACTAGTGGGCACTCTGGAGAAAAAGTCTCCCTACCTTTCAGTAGTTTTCCTCTAGTACCTAATGTGAATCTTCTTTTGTGGAATTGAAGGAAATTTATTTTATTTTACCCATGATAGAAATTAGGCATTAGAAGGTCTTCTAAAACTATCTCACTCCCCCTTGCTCTCCTCTCCTTTAAGCTAAGCAACCCAAATTAATATTTTCTCAGGAGGATGAACCTGGTGCCCTTGAACAGGGATTAAAAAAATCAGGTTTTTATTTCGCACGTTATATCTTCTGCACATTTGTTGGAATTCAGCCGAAGCCAGGAGACATAGCCTCTGGAAGGGGCACAGCGCTGCTGATGTTTTTTTGGGCTCCTTGCCTTGTGCACAGGTGCTATCAGCTTTCCTGTGTGCCACTTGAGCAGTTTTGAGATTTTTCTGAGTTCAAAGCGCGGCATCTGGGGGCTGCCACCTCTCACCAACATCTCTCTCCATGGTCCCTGGCACCCCACTGTCACCACTGGTTTTGAAATATCAATTTCCTGCATGCAGCGCTTCACTCCATCTGCTTTTTGTAACATCTGATTAGAGCTGCCTCTCCAGGTCTGTTCCCTTCCACTTACCATCACCAATGCAGTGTTGATTCCCACCTCTGGCCAGCCCCCAGTCCGGGCCTGTATCCACTTGTTATTTTTCTCTCAGACAAGAGGTTTCTGTTTTTTTCTCCCACTCCATATACAGGGACAGACTGCTGCATGCAGTAAATAGGCATAGAAGGTAAAGCAGTATGAAAAGTTACTGCCTTTGGTTGCCCTGTCAAAGCTCCTTGTCTGGAGGACTTGGCAGAGCAGACAGGGTACTGAGGCCAGTGGCTATTACAGAAGGACATTTTTTTTTCTTGTTGGTTCCCCTTAGCTCTAACTCCCCATCTACTTCTTGTTTAATATTTACAAAAACAGTTATGAGGAGAGTGCTTTTTTCTTTCAATTCCATGTTTTCACAATGTCTTGCACATTGAAATCTTCATCTATGACTAGTGTCCCTAGCTATTACAGTGATGAAGATGCTTATGCTGCTCTTAACAATAATAATCATAGGAGTGAACATAATTTGTAATAGGCATTAAGTGGAATAACATCATCTGAGCCTCTGAAGGGGAAATGAAAAAGTTTTGTGGTTTGGTTTTTTTTTCAAATTAAGACAAAGGGTCTAGTTGCAAGACAACTGACTCAGAGCTTACACATGGCATAGACTCTAAATTGAAATATTTGGCTGAAATACTTCGGTAGGCTTTGAAATCTCACTGTAGCCCTTGGCATTATTTTGGCTCAAACAGTCAAGAATATTATGAGTTGGAGCTCACTTCCTACTATATGACAAGAGTGTGTGCATACTACTGTAGTTAAATTAAAAATGTTAAGAATGCTGTTAGTATTACATTAATGTTTAAAGTGATTATTACTTATATTTTCTATGTTCTTTATTACTCTGAAATTAGAGATACTTCTCATTAGCTCTGGTTACATATCTAATGCACACATGTTAAAAAGTAATTTTTTCAACATATTAATATTTTAGCCATGTTTCCAATTTATTTAATGGAACAGCCTACTGCAACTTTTCAAACTCTTACAGCTCCTCTCTGCATTTGTTTTTTAGGCATGATTTTCACTGCAGTTTGTATTAATTGTTTTTGTATTATGATTCTCTACTTTTCAAACAAGGTAATTTTAGTTTGATGAGAGAAAATTGTGGAACTCACCATACTGGTAAACAGGACATTATGTTGTGCTCCACAGTAGCAAGGAGAGAAGCATCAAAATGAGTTGGGCACTAGAGTGCCACTGGTTTTGGGGCAGCAATGTGGAAAAAAGGAAAGTCATGGTTGGTTTGTTGGTTTTCAGTGTTCAGTGCTTGCCTTAACAGGGACCTGCAAAAAGTGGAAACAAATGGAAATCACTGAGTTTCTTAGGAGACCTAGTGGCATAAGACAACCTATACCCTTTCTTCCAGAACGTAATTTTGAACATAACCATTTGTTAACCTTGTGTGACAGCCTCTGTGTAAAAACATATAAACAATGTCATGCTGAAAATAAAGCAACATATCAAAATCTATACATAGAATTAGTGCCGACTGTTATTTTTCTCATTTTTTGTATATAAAGTCTATCCTTTTCTCAGAAGTCCATTCTAAATATATGTCTCTTCTGCTGCACTTTTTTTTCCCATTTACAATATTCAACTCAACCAACAAATACCAGGTTTTGAAAGAGAGAAAGTTCTTCATAGAAATACAGGACTGTGAGAGATTTTTCTTCATATTCACAATGACTAGGGACACATACATTAATGACAACAGTGGGAGAAATTTTAAGGAATGTAGAAAAATTATCTATTCAAAAAAATTTTAATATTCTTCTGAAAACCTATTTTATATGAGTGATTCCTTCAGAAATAATTTGCAAAAAACATCTCAGCATCATACAGGCTTTTCAGGAAAGCCTAACTGAATGTGCTGTTTTAATGTACAATTATTTACCAGTGTCGTGGTTTAACCCCAGCCAGAACTAAGCACCACGCAGCCGCTCACTCACTCCCCCCATCCAGCAGGATGGGGGAGAAAATCGGGAAAAAGAAGTAAAACTCGCGGGTTGAGATAAGAACAGTTTAATAGAACAGAAAAGAAGAAACTAATAATGATAACACTAATAAAATGACAACAGTAGTAATAAAAGGATTGAAATGTACAAATGATGCGCAGGGCAATTGCTCACCCCCCGCCGACCGACACCCAGCCAGTCTCCGAGCGGCGAATCCCTGCCCCCCACTTCCCAGTTCCTAAACTAGATGGGACGTCCCATGGTATGGAATACACTGTTGGCCAGTTTGGGTCAGGTGCCCTGGCTGGGCATGAGAAGCTGAAAAATCCTTGACTATAGTCTAAACACTGCTGAGCAACAACTGAAAACATCAGTGTGTTATCAACATTCTTCACATACTGAACTCAAAACACAGCACTGTACCAGCTACTAGGAAGACAGTTAACTATATCCCAGCTGAAACCAGGACAACTAGAAAAATAATTTTTTGGTAAATTAATGGTAAAATTTCATAAAAGTCAGGGGGGAGATTTAAATAAAAGACTAAAAGTTTAATGCAAGGTAATAAAGAAAAAACCATATTTTCAGATACATAATTAGATCTTTTTACAAAACAGTGAAAATAATTTAAAATTCTTTTCAGGGATTTCTGACCTGTTTAGCACGAGAAAATAAAATGAAAAACTGATTTTTATATTTACTTTCAAGATCCCTTACTTAAAAAAAAAAAAAAAAAAAAAAAAAAAAAAGTAGTCTATAGAGTCCCCAAAACAGTGAGAAGTTATTTCTACAGCCAGAGTGACATTCTGGGCTGATATATAGGGTTGGGGTTTTTTTTGTCTGAATAAATATGCCCTCTGTTTAATATTACCCCTTTACTATTAAGAGTTTGAAAAAGAAAAATTAAAGTCAAGGTACAGAACAGTGATATTTTAGGGAAAAACAAGTATTGTTAAATTCCATTAGGACTCATGATTAAACAGCAAAGACGTTAAATCACTTGCAAATTTCACAGAATCCCCCACCTCAATTATATTCTGGCTTAGTGTGTAAATCTTTGATGACCTCTGCCTTCAGCATAATGTGCTTTTTAAACTATTACATTCTGCTGTATATTTAGAGAAAACTCCTTAAATGCTGCACACTAGTAATAACTCAATCTCTTTTTGTACTGTCCTTTGTCTGCACTTCGTTCCACAGGTATTGTTGGTAAAGCAACAGAGTCATTCATTCTTTGTATCCTATAAATCATAGTCTTTCCTCATTACACTGGCCATAACATGCTGATCCTTTTGAGTTATGTTGTTTACATGGTGCTGACAGCAGGGACTCGCTTGAAATCAAGACACTTTTCTTTAAATAACAACCAAACTTCAAAGGGAAGATGGCTACCCTATGGGCTTGCATTTGAAGCAGCAATATTTCTGACTGGTTTTTATTTTGATAAAAAAACCATTTTATAATCATGGATGAGATTTTAAATCGCCAACATACCTAAAAGTAACACCCAACTCTGTGAATGTGAATTTTCTAAAAATGAATGAGTGGCGGTCATGATCTATGAAATGCGTAACATTCGGTAAATTTGCCCTGCTGTTATGTATGGGTGAGGGCTCTTTCAGAAGGGCAGTCATTGCATTACACTAGCATTACTCCATATTCTTGGCCATATTGATGTCTAGCAAGCTAAATGTATGCAACATGGGAGTGATGCTGTGGAAGTAGACATCCGTCACTGATTACTAACTTAATGTAAGCCATGTAAACTTACACAGGCACAATACTATTTAGTGCCATAGCAGCTGTTCAGATACCATTCAATACAACAGATGTGCTGAAGTTTCTAGCTATGAATCTCTGTAGTCTGTACTTGTTTTGAAGGAAAGATCAGAAATTATGTGCTAATCTTCACTATTCATGCATTTCAGCTGCACTTCAGGTCTCCACCGAACCTCAGCAGAGTATTTTAGACACAAAGCTTTTAGCTCCCCCACCTCTGCCATGTGGTTCACTGGCTGTTAGCCACTTTACTGGCTGAAATGTGCTTAATATTCTGATCAGGATAGGAGAAGAGTTTGATTAAGGGGGACTAGGTGCAACTTGTCGAATACTTCTTTAATACTGTGGAACCCTCTGAAGAAAACTTCTGGATATTTAGCTCCGATTTAAGCATTTAGACCCTTCCACTCTCCTCTCCAAATCTTCTTACGTACCCATTTTGGTTGGGATACCAGTCTATTGAATTTGAAATTCATACTGAGGAAATAACTTTCATATAATCTATTATGATAAATGAATATCATGAAATACCAAATAATACAAGAATATTTATTTTTTCATTACTATCTGATGCCCTTCTCAGTTTTTAATTTATATTCTATAAGTGTGTATATACTTTTTCCAAGTAGAAGGGGACAGATGCTTTCATTTTGTTTTGTTTTTTGGGTTTTTTTTTGTTAATTTGCTGTACCTTAGTGGTTGAAATACAACCATGCAATCTATCATATTAGTTCTCTTAAATTCCCCTTGTTTTTTCTAAACAAAGCTTCTCCTCAGCTTAGCTTCTCCTCTATCATCCTTTATCTTCTGTATAAAATGGGCATCAAAGTATCAAGCTATGAACTGGAATCTGCCTAGATACAAATTGGGAACGGAACCAGTATCACTGTGGATTGGGCACACATAAAACATGTACCATATACAGACCTCCAATATCCATGTTTATTTCTAAAAGAAGAGCTCTGGCTGATTGTGTTGGGTAATATGGAAAAAAAAAAACCCAAATGTGGTTCCCATTCCATACAGCATTCAGCTGTGGAGTAAATCTCTATAATAATAGTGCACAGTGCCCATAAAGCATGAGACTCAATCAATTTTAAGTTGATTATCAGGTTTCACAAAGAAGACTTGTTGTCTGGAAATTATAAACATTATTAAATGGTCAAGCACGTGGTATCTGAATGTAAAGTTCTCCACGATCATGATGAATTCAAAGTTAAAAACCAGCAGTGAATGATGAATGAATATTTATTATAAGGCTGTGTTATGGGGTTGAATAGTCTCTTTTGAAAGGAACCTATGGATTTGTCAGTGATAATTCCTTTTAAACTAAGTTTTATTTTTAAAACAAAGCTCAAAAATAATAGGGAAAGAATCTCCTGTTACTCTACTCTCTGACACTATTTAAAAAAAAAAAAAGATAATGAAATATATACTATATTGTAATGCAGTACATTGACCCTCCTTACCACAAATATATATACATTTATTTAGGTAAGTATTTACATATTTTGTCTTTTTTTCCTATGGCCATAGATTTGCACTGAACATCTGGCAATCAAGCAACTGTAAAAACTTTGGAGAATGCAAAACAGAATCCATTAAGTAATCCTGGTATCTTACTGGTATCAAGCTTCTTATAGTAGACTGGCAGATTTCTGACTGTGACTGTGTCTGCTTCCAGCTACAGCTTTCTGAATATAGTTTGAGACGAGATTCTTTACTCATTTTATTTTTTTTCCCCTAGAGCAGTTCCAAATACATTCCAAGTTTGAGCACATAGTTCTCCTTGATTTAATTAGTGTTTCCTCTACAGCAGCTCACTTTCTTAATTTAATGTGACATGTTATTCAGTCAGAATAAAGTAGCTTTTTCATTTGCATGTATTCACCCAAGCCAGTCAAACAGTTCACAAACAAGTAAGTACTGGGTGAGAAGTGAGAGTATTTTATAAATTTACATAGAAGGAAAAGATAAATTTTATTAAATTGATGACTGTAGCATATACTTATGTATGTAATCTATTCTGCTTTTTATTAATGTAAGGATGCCATTCCTTAGGTAAATGCTTGAATTAAAGTGTAGTAAATTCATGGCACAAAATAGGATAATATCAAGCTATGACATGCTGATAGAATACCAAATTGTTTTTGTTAGTTCTTCAGGGTTATAAAAATGCACCTCTAATCCATTAATGGAAAGCAAAAGGAAAAAAGAAAAGTAAAAATGTTAAATATTAAATGAACAAAAACTATTCCTGTCTTTCTGTTTCAGCCAGGGCTATTCAATCATGTCAGAATGACTTCTGCAGTCCAGTATCTTCATGTCATTTCTTTACCCTACTGCAAAATGTTTTGCACGCTCTCTGGAGAAAGGACAGGATTTTGCCAAATGGAAGGATGTGGAGGGGAGCAGAGAGAGCTGGTTTCCATTCTCTCAAACAGACATCAAAAGCAACACTGAACTGAAAATCTTGGCCTTATCTGACAGTTTCATGGGAGCAGAGCTCATTGCTGAATGGGAAAACAGACACACACATCAAAGTTTTACATTAAGGAAAACTAGCACCCTCATCCAGGAGCAGGATCATTTTAGTTTTATGTTTCCTAATTGGTCATTCCCACAACTCACACCATATATTGCCCCAGGGTTTCCATCTACATTTTTTTAATTAGAGGAGAGACTCCTTTCTCATTGTAAAAGAGGATAAGAGATAAAGTACTGCACTAGTGTATTTCCTTTGACGTCCAGCTGTGGGACGTAAGTGCTTTGGAAGGCCTATTATGCATCTCATCCTAGCATAGCTAAAAGCAGCTCAAGTTAGAAATGTTCCTGAGTCCATTTTCTCATCAAAATGGAACTTACACAATGGTTGCTCCTATTAATAGTAATGGATACATGTAAGTCTCCAAAAGCCCTGGTGTTTGTACCAGTGTGGAAAGACACAGATCATTATCGTCTTCTTTTTGCACTCACTGAGTGTGCAAAGATGGTCACATGAAACTGAAAGTGCATTCAAATGTCTTAAATACAGAAATCTTCTGTGTATGGAAAAGGAAGATTTTCACATCACATTGCTTTGCTTAGGATAACAGTTTGCCCTACAAAGAGCTACATAAAATGTATATGAGCTATCACATACATTTTGAGGCATTATATGAGAAGCTTATTTCAGCTATTTTTAGTACCACTATAAAATTCTGCTCCTACATAGCTTCCAAACAGATTTTTTTTTTTCTATTTATTCCATATTAGACACTCAACCTAGAACAGGTATTTGGAGCACCACTTTCAGTTTGACACCTTCAGTATTTACTACACCTGAGTATACTTATTCTTGTTTCTGTTGCTATTGTCCATGTCCCCTTTTCCATATTTTTCTTAGGTCAGCTTTTTCCTGGGACAAGATTTTCATAATAACATATCCCTAGAGTGCCAGCTATGATGATATATCTCCCTAATAGTTTGTCACCTCAGCTGAGAATTAAATAGAAGGTCTGGGAATAGTCTGTTGTGGAACTTGGTGTCCAGCATAGTCTTTTATGTCATATCTGTACTTTAAACTGTGCATTCACTTGTGATCCAGATAGCATATCCTGAGCCCTGAATATTTTCATTTTTATTAAACTAATACTGTACTTTATTATACTAATACTACTCTTTTCATGACAACATATAGAGCACATAAATAGTTGCTGACTGAACTGGGTAGAATGAATTCCAAATAGTTATCCCATTTTAGAGAAAGCTTAAGTAACTTACATAACTCCTTGGTCAGCTTTTGTATTTTGGTCAAGAAAGCAGGTACAGTTTTCTGAAATACCTGTTTCTGATAAAATTAGGAAATGGATTTGAGGATCATGATAGAATCAAATTTCTATCAGCCTGAGTATGCAGTTCTCCATCACAGTAACAGAGGGGGCAAGTTAAAAAGTACAGACTAGATTTTTCTTGGAAATACATTTTTCTACTCAAAAAACAGAAAGCCATTAGTGAGTTTGGGTGTTTGTGTTGTCATGGACACATATATGGAGACCCAGATGTGGAATCTAGAATTCTTATTTATATCGGTATCCACTCTGAACTTGACTGTATGGATCCTTTGAGGTCCAGGGGACCTTTATTAGTACAGACAAGGGCAGATTTAACTACTACAGTCAAATACTCTGCTTTAAGTGATATTAACCTTAATTTTTCCCTTGCCAACACTAGCCTTTGCAGGAAGCTCTAGTTTGGACATTCACAGAGACAATCAATTCCCTCATCATGTATTAATCATATCCTGTGTGCAAGGGCATCCTTGAAAAACATTTTATCCTCTGCTTATATTGTGTACTTAAAAAATTGATTGTGTCTTAGAAAATTTTATATACAGATCATGTAGGCCTGTGTGATGGGTGATACAAACCTTCTCCTATATTCTCCACAAAAGCAAGATGCATGGTTTGAATTTTACCCTCCTTTATTGTTTTCACTTAGTATGCCCAGGATTGCCATAACTGTGGTGCTTTTATTTGTATTAGTATGTATATGATGGTGCAGTAGCAGATGATATTTATTACATATTAAATTATATATTTATCATCTACAACAAGCTTTGAAGAAAACTGTTGGGATTTTAGTGATGAACAATATGTCCAGCTTATATGTTCTGCTTCATTTTTTTAAATTATTTTTTTTACTTTACTGTCCTGGAAATTAGTATTCCTTTATTTTTTGAAAAAATCTGCTCCCTGTTCTGTCTTCCACTAAAACCAAAGAGAAAGGTTTTGCACAAAGATTATTTACCTATGAGTTCACATATTTATACTGTAATACAGACAGCATCCTGTCTTAACAGAGTTATATATTTCTTATTTTATGATACCCACCAGGGTGCTGGCAGCATCAGAAGAGTCAAAGAGCTCAGAATGTGCATATTGGCTCCTTCCATGGGCCAAACCAAGGTATCTTTAGTAGTCAAGAGTGCTCTGATCTGTGAAAAGGTATTTCCTGGGGTACAGTGACCCTTGGAATGTGTATAAATAACTTTGATATATATATATATATAAAAAATTGGTTTTGTAGTAACTAGAAGTAAAACATGGCCAAATACATAACCGTCAATAACACTAACACTTCTGAAGTTAAATCTTGGTCATTTTTTCCAGCTAAGCCCTTTACAGATGCACACATTACCCTTAGTGAAATCACCTTTCTAATGGGATGTAAGACACAGCTAAGGGGCTTGTACTCACTCTGTTTTCAGTGTCTGCAGAACTTGTAGGAATAAATATGGAGAAACTCAAACCCCATGTCTTTTCCCTTTTCAGCCCTTTTTTCCATTGCAGATTATTCCATTGCATCTCTTACACTAGGGAGAAGTGAGCAAGTGCATAGAAGGTGACCGGATGAGCTGGTGGAGTTTCTCATTTACATTGCTATCCCTGTCAGAAAGGTGAATGGCAGTTGGTTCTGTACCCTTTGCCAAAAACATGCCAGAAATGTGTGGAGGGCTCAGTCCACACATTTTCTGTCAAGCTGAAGCATGGATCAGAACACGTGCGCAGAGTCAAGGTATCTTCACTGTCTTCCAGCTGCTCACTCTAGAGCTGCAACCTGACTCATCTCTGCTTGCCAGAAACGAGTTGTGGCTGCTGTCACTTAGACAGAAAACGCCACTCTGAAACTCATCTGGACCTCTATGTGCCACCAATACTTCAAAAAAATAAAGGATTGTATACCTACCTCATTCTTCAGCTCACATGAATAAAAACCTTTTCCCTCCAAGTCATTTTGTTAGGTTGAAATATTATTCAAAGTAATGACTTAACCTTCCCTTTGATAAGCTTCACAGATGGAGTCTTTCATTCTCCATCCATAAACTAGTATGTTTATGGTGGATAAAGTGTGGGTTTTTTCACTGTCTGTAAGTGCCTTGGGGAATGTATTTGATACTAGGAGGCTTCTCAGTACAGAAGAAAAAGATATAACAAAATCCCCCAGCTCGAAGTTGAAGCTAGACCAATTCAAGCTAGAAATCAAGTGGGCAGTTTTGACAATGATGGTGATTGCCTTTAGGACCACTTATGAAATAGTGAAGCAGGTTCTACAAAACTGTTAATACTTTAAGTCAAGACTGGATTGTTGTTGTTATTAAGTTTTAATTAAACAGGAATTACTTAAAGAAACGTCTAAGGCCTTTTTATGCAGGAGATCTAATGATTCCTTCTGGCTTCAGAACTTCTGAAATATATGCTGTAAACCAGTTTATTTTTCAAATCTATTCACGCAGCAGTATTTGTTTGCTCTTTTTTGCTGCTACTCTTCTGTGCTTTCAGGAAATTCATAAGAGACAGTCTAAGTCTAATGCCATTTTAGTCACAAAGCAATGTCCCTCCTGGTGGAAGGAAAACTCTTTCTTCTCTGAAACACAACTAGAAACATAAAGGAAAGGAAACGATTCTCTCACTGTTATATTTATCTTCTTTTTTTGTATTATTAACCAGTTCACAAAGCTTCAAGCCACTCAGTATGGCTTTCATGGAGTATTAAGAGGATGGAAACTAAAACTATGAAGATACAGATATATGACTGAAGTCAGAGGACAAAATTCTGCTCTCATTTTACACCAAGACAAACCCAGAGCTACCACTTCAGAATCTGTAGATTTTCTCTAGAATTCCTACCACAAAACTAAAGGCAGGATATAGACCACCATAAATTAAAAAAAAAAAAAAAAAGTTTTTAAACATAGTCTTCAGGAACTATTTTACACATGTTCTTATTTCCCAGCGTCTTCTCCCTCCAAAACTTCCTCAAGATGTCATCTGTAGATTTACAGAATCCTGGAATTTTTTTGTGTCATGTAGATGCTTTTGTCTTATACTGCACTGCCAGGTAACTCTAAATGTCAAAAGAAACCCATCTCTTTGCAGTCTCACTTATGGCTCTCATCATAATTTCTTTTTTATTTCTGCTGGCTCCAAAGAGCAGGTTGTTGTGTTTCCTACATTACACACAGCTGAAATAATGGTGGATTTCCAGATGGTCAATTTTGTAATGACTTCTGTGCCCAGATCCATCTATTTTCAAAGTCTAAACCACCAAAAAGTAAAACTGCAAGGAGCAGTAAACATAATGCACTGTAGCTACAGGTCAGTAGTCTTCTGCACCTCGGGACCTGTGAAAGCTGTACCATATCCTCTGATAATTCATGTAACCTCTTCCCACTCTTAATCAAGGGTTCTAACTGAGGAAATAGGTATTAGCTTCTGCAAATCTATATAATTTTCTACAAAATTTGCTTTGACAGTCTTCCTTTGTTTATTTATCCCATAGCTGTTGTCTGATTACTGCAGGTACAATTCCAATTATGTTGTAAATTGATATATGATATTTATCTTTCAATAATCATATGCAAATCATAGTACACACTCTACAGTACAGTATAGTATTTCAGTTTGAAGGGAGCTGCTTCTGAATGCTCTTTTTCCTTAATTCTCATGACTAACTGACATAGAGGGTGCTGAAGTTCAGGCTACAGCAGTTACAGTGTATACTTCAGCATAGCTATTAATCCAGCTTTTTGCTGGACACGTATGCATTATAAACAACTCATTGCAATTGTGATACTTGGATAATTTGACTTTTAAAAGCACTCTTTTTTTTTTCATTTTGTATGTTTGAAAAATTTAGAGATGGCCATAAACTTTCCCTTTTCATGTGGTGATTGACTTTTCTGCCTTTTATTTTACCCTTTTGAAGAGTTTTTGCACTTCTTTCTGTGTGATCAATTCACCATCATTCATGAAAAGAGACTGTGAATATTCCATCCTCTGACAGCAGACCTCCATTTGCGGCTTTTAGGATTTCTTCAGACATTTGAAGTGGGTTTGGTCATGCAAACTTCCCTGACATGAACCCTCAGACACATCTGTTCCATTGTTCCTATTTAATAGAAAAGATCCACAATAAAAGCCCTGAAAGAAGACTGGGTTGAACAACACAGTATCAATATCCCACCTTTATTAAGGTTTCCCAAATACTCAAACTTCACTTTGGACTTCTACCTGGCAGAAGAATAGCATCACATCAGAAACCTAGGACAGGAGTTGCTTAAAATTAAAGGAGGGGGGGGGAAAAAAAAAAAAAAAAAAGGCACTTGGGAACAGATTTATATAAAAAGCTTGACATATGATGAAAATACTACTCTGAGGATTAAAGAAGATGTGGGTGTTGTGTGGGAATACAAAACTTTTATTTTAAAATTGGCACTGAAGTCTGGCTTTTTTTTTTCCAGATAAGCTCTTAAATTTCATCAGATCTTTTAAAATCTTGCTTCACCTGATAAGTATATAGCAATCTCCCTTTGTTTTACAGCTGCTGAAGATTGGAAGGCTTTGATACTTTTATGCTTGCAATATTGTGTGACCATCACTGAGAACATACTGCTATTATTTTAATTACTGTTTCTTTTTCAGCGAAATCCCAGGCACAGTTATAGTTATGCACAAATCTCTATGATTGTGCTGCATTGCCTTTGTCAAAATAGCAAACATACATTTGGAATCAATATCTTATAGCAAAATATACACAAAAATAGAATTTATCAGATTTTACTTTTGATTTTCATAGGCTTCAACAGGATCTTTGATTTGGTAGCATCCATATTCTTTTATCACTATCCAGATGAAGGAAGTATAAAACACAATTTACCAATACTGTAACTAATTATGACCAGTTATAATTTAATTACTGCTATTGGTCAGTGCTAACTTATTCAATCAAATTAGTATTTATGTATAGACTGGTAAAAGGCTGTTATTGACATTTAACAAAACACAAAAAATAAAAAAGAATGAAGCTTGAAGCTGTATGTGGAGAATAAATAATAAATAAATGATCCAGGTTAGAAATTTCATAATGAATTTAAAAATTTGGGTTTGGGTTCGGGCATTTTTCAACATAATTTGAAGATAAATTAAATAATTATCTGACTGTTGCTAACCAAAATTTTATGGATAACATCAGCACTTAATTTTCTAGTAACCCATTAGTTATAGGACATTTAAAATGTGTCTATGGGAGATTTGTTTTCCTACAGGGAGGGATTAGAGGAAAAATAGGGCAGGTTAGAGTTGAGGATATGAAAATGGTTGGAGTTATAACCATCACGGCTGCAGGGCCATTCAGTGATCTGGAGTGTAGCTTGACTGTGCCCCAAGTGAAAGCATGCATGGACCCAAACATATCCTGTTTTGGCAATTACTTGGTGCATGCAGACACTGGAATATGTGGGGTGTCTTGACACAGCACTGGATTTTTACAGTTTGGAAATTAAATGGGGAGCAGATCTTTCTTGTCGCTGGTTCCCAGGACTGTCACAATGGATGCATTATATGGTATAAGATATCCAGCCAGCCAGGTTAAAGGAAGACAAATTTCCAGAAAGGTCACGTTAACTCTATCTTTTCACTTTTCTCATAGCATCAAAAATGGGGAGCCAAAGGAAGGTCTTGCCTTCTTCCTCCTGCAGAACAAGTGCAGATAGCTCAGTCAATGGCCTCTCCTCAGCAATAAATATTAGATACGAGTCTGAGGACATTAGGTTTGGGAAAGGTGCTTGGCAAGACAGAAATATCTCAGAATTCTTACTAACACAGGCCCTGTCAGAGCAGGGGTGGCTGACTGTTCTCAGCCTTGGGTCATATGCTGAGTCCAGCACCCACATAGTGAAAATTACTTGTCTAGGAATGGGTTATTATAAATACACATTGTAACCTGCCTCTCACTACAGCTACTACAGTTCTGTGCCATTCTTTTACTTGCATGCCTAAATCAATTTTCACTGCATGCTTTATAGATGCTTTAATCCACATATTGGTATAGAGGACATCGGACTTAGAAAAAACATTCATCTATTGAATAAATGCTTCCTACCTATGCTCCACCTTTCCAGACGTTTTTCATTTATCTCCAGGAAAAACACAGCAATCACCATAGGTGCTTATTAAAAAAAAGGTGATGGTTCACGAAAATGCTCCTATTGCTCATTCTCTTCTCATGAGGGCAAGTGCAAAGCTCTTTCTTTGAAATATTTCCTCAATGAGTGGTTCAACAGGAAAAAGCACTGAGGTTAAAATGTGCAGCAAAATCAAACTACAAGGCCTAAGAGAAGAAAGATTTGTGTAAAACTAACACAGCTTAGTTGTTTATTGTTGATGTTGGATCATTGTATTTTATAACATACTTTACTGAATATATGATACTTGTAAATCTTAGAAGCAATGCTATTTTTTGCTTTCTGTTTATTTCTCCTTCATAAATCTTTGGGGGTTTTGTAGCTTGTCTTTGTCACGCAGTGGAATTTTAATTTCCAAATGCGATTCCATTGGCGTATAAGTAATATTCATTTCTTTCATACCTTAGTGACTGCACTGAATGGAGAGTATTTTACAGAATGGATTTTATGAAAGTAAATGTAGTGTTTGAATGCCATAGCTAGCTAATAGGTGATATTCTTGTATCTCCTGCAACAGTTCATTTACCAGAAGTATAGGAGTGGATTATAATAGCAAATCCCAGTGTCTGCTAAAACTCGGTTGAAACCTGAGATCTACACTTTCTGAGGGCTCTACTTCTTTACCAGGTACTGAAGGATTGGTGGCACATTTGCAAATCCTCTGCATCCTCTTCCTGACAGAGCACCAGCTAGAATAAAAAATGGACCCTAGCTTCACAGCTGCATTTTTAAATGTATAAATCATGGATTATTGCCTTCTGTATTAATGAATATCTTTAACAAGTCTTTCAGCAAAAAAAATAATATTTCCCTTCTTCCTTTTAATCCCCAACACTTTAACAGTTACTCTGCTTAGCAGGGAACGTGGGTTATCAAGAAGCCTTCACTGCCCTTCAGTGAATAGTTAAATCTCTGCAAAGCATATACAAAATAGCATTTATCACTCCATCGTTATTACTTATAACTTCTGTTTGCACGATACATATAAGCAGGCAAGTTTTCTGACTAGGGCTGGGTACGCATCTTCCATAATACTAACTAACTGTGGTATAATCTAATAGGAGCAGACTGTGGATGCCCTGGCAGGTAAACACCAGCAAATACTGTGTCTTGCTTGTGTTGTCACTTTCTTAGGGGTTGTGCTCCTCTTTTGCCCATCACTAGCTTGCCAGTACTCTGGGAAGCAACTTTTTTGTTTTTGAGTGCATTTAAAAATTCAGAGACAGAATAACTGGAGAGAAAATATTTAATGGTGTTAGCACGGTCTTCTCATTCATTTCAGATGACGTTGCAGAAGTGATTACCAGTTTTCAGAAGAAGCAGTTATTAAAGTAATATTTTAAAAGTACAACAAAATGCAACATAATCTAAGCCAATTTAGCAAGTGTTTTCCCTTGCAGTCGAAAACCAGAAAGTAAGTGGATTAATTAAAGGAAAACATTTTATTCCTTGCTTAAGGAAGCTATACAGGGACAACTGTAGTTAGCTTGCTTTAAAAGTGCCTGTGTTCACAAGCGTCCTAATTGCACAACAAATTACTTGGTGCCCTGGAAGTTAGTGAGTAATCTCCTCTCAAACAGGAAAACAACCCATTTCAATGCTACAGTACTGCCTGGAGTGAACCTATCTGCTACCTAGTAGTATTCAGTTGACTAACTGTGACAATTTGGGATGCTGAAGTCATGTGTAGCCTCTTCCTTACCTTGCCGATGGGGGAACAACCTCATTCTCCATGGCTCAGCACCTGGCAGGGCCAGTTCTCAAAGAGCCACTTGCAGGTTGTACGCCCCAGTTAATGACTTCCAGGTTTGAGTCATTGAGAGACTACCTGCATGCGCTGCTTTTTAGAGTTTATTATCTATAGAGGAATAAATGGAAGATTGTGTTTTCCAGCTTCGATTTCACTCTTAATACCAGGCAAACCTAAAAATGAAATGTACTAATTCCTGCATTTCTGTTCCATGGGCTTTAGGCTCTAACCACCAGCAATCTTCAGCTCTTTTTTTGGAGCTGGTGGTGCCTCATTTACCATCATCAACCTTCATTTGAAACAGAAACCTATGTTCTTTGCCTCAAGATAGCAGGCATACACAGATATTCATTACTGGTGTTTTTAATATTAATTACATATAATAATCTAAAAAATATAAATAGTTCCATCAAACTATTATTATAAGAAATATATAATATGGCTATACTATACTAAAGAACCTTTATATTATTTGCAGAGAAAAAAATAATTTAAAAGAATTGAAGAAACATTGGGTAACTAATTCAGGAGTCTATTCAGGTTTCCCTGAAGGCCATGGGCTTTGCACAGCACTGAAAATAAAGTTAGGTTTATATATAGGTTTATATATTTGTTGTGTAAATTGTGAGGAATGTGTTATGTTCACAAAACAAGTAATCATAATGATAACATTTTCTTGTCCAACCTTTTCCTATTAAGGTGTATCTCACAATGTTTAGTACTGTTCAGCTGCAGTAGTTCCTCACCTGTTTGTCTTAGGCATCTTTTAAATTTTGCACAGTGTAAGATCTCCTTTACTTTGGAAAGACAGAGCTACTTTGCCGGACTTACAATGACACATGCCAGCTCTGCGGTACACTTTCTTATTCTACTGCATTTCCTAGGTGCCATCCTTCCACAGGCTCCTTGTGCCTGGCTCAGCTCTGACTGTTCTGACCAAAATTCTTCGTGAGCTCTTTCCCTGATCATTCAGTATGAATACTTTTTGGAATACATCTCCGAATCTGACAAGGCTTTGCACTCAGTGTTTCCCTTTATTTTGTCCCAGAAGTTCTTCAGAACATTTAATTCCTTCTCCTGCAAATGTTTTCTTCTAAATTCAATGGCCCTATAAAGCTTCCTCCCATTTCTATTGTGTGGCAAATTCTGTTCATTCTTTGAGCTACAGTCAGTCTCTTAATGCTTGTTGCTATGTATTTTTGTTGTGGTTTTTTGGCCCATTTTACTTTCCTCTCTTTTCTTTTTCAAATCCAAACTGCATCATAATAGAGCTAACAACTTAATTTCTCTGTGTTCAGGCTTGGTAACATATAAAACTGAAATAGCAAACAGACATTGACTTCTGTCAATGTGCATAATAAAACTTATCATCCAGAGAGATTGAATATGGAACAAGACAAAGCTCGTATTCACTGAAACATGAAGCCATCGTTACAGCCACCATTATAGTCCTATATTAAGAAAAATTGCTGTAAATTAACATTTTGAAGAGATGGAATTAGAGGCCTAGGAAAAGCTGTTCATGTTTTATCAGGAAGCAAAGCTTTCAGTTACCGTACAACTGAGGAATCCTAAAAATACTGTGCTTTTTTTCTTCTAGTCAGCTGGAGCTAGTCACAACATGCTGAGATTGATCTTATCCCAATTGTTACCCCTGGGAAGGTTGCTTGAGGTAAGACCAGAATCCGACGTGATTTAAAAGATCTCTGTTCCTCTCAAACACTGAAGACAGAAGTCCAGGACATGGCTATTTAACCTATTCTTTGGTACCGAGCCCATGTTCCAGCCTGCCTGCTCAAACCATTGCAGCACCAGCTTGCATCAGATTAAAACAACTTGAGCTTTTTCCCTTTGTTGGAAGGATGTTTCATACTTTAGTGTTTATTAAAGTGTTTACTTTTTAAACAGCCACTTTTAAACTGAATGTCGCTGCATTTTGATCAGGACAATGATATGTTGCTGGGCCTGAAGAAGAAAACACACGCACAGACATGATTGTTAGTAAGTCTGACAGCTCACAAATTCTAAACAAAAAATCTCCTGGTCTGGGATGTTGTGATCTAGCAGTTATTTATAATACTGTGATGAAGATGACAGAGGTTGCAAGATCATGTCCATTTATTTACAACTAAGAAGCTTAAAAACAAATATTGTTTATGGTGATGCACAAGCTTGGTTATCTAATTTTCTCTCTCATCAATCATGCTTGCTCTCTAGCATTCTTTTTGAAGATCCTTTCACTAGAAGCTGACCTATACAAATGAACATGTAGTTCTGTAAGGTATTTCTTTCTTTCCCTAATTTGCAGATTTCTTTAGCCCATGCAAGAAAGAAAGACTACATTCAAGCATATTTCTTCAGCCATTTTTCATTCAGCTTGAGGTTTCTGCAACCTTTCACACTGTCTGAAGATACAAGTACTGTTGCAAAGTACTCTTCTGGGATTTGAATATGAAAGCACCAATGAAAACTTAAGCTATTGTACTATGTAGCTGGATGCAAACACAGCAATATTCCTTTCTAGTAGCTTATGACAGTAATTTGTCATTTGTACTAGCCTCTAACTTATTTCCAAATTCAGAAAAAATAATAATAAAAAATCCCCAAAATTGCTCCTGATTCTCAATAATGTAGGAAAATCACAGCTAAAATGTTTTTCTTCATGAAAGCCACATGGCTTTGGCTTTAGCTATTTCCATATGCTTTAGCATTTCAGAGGCAGTTTTGATATGAATTAACAAGCTCCAAATTTAAAGTCGATGCAAAGCTTATTAAAACCCATAAATTGAGAATTTATTCCAAAACCTGTTCTGAGAGTCTGCTTTTGAACTTTAGGGCATGCCTCAAGGCTCTGTGCAGGGGCTTTTTCTTAAATATGAGAAATTAAAGGGATTGACTTTAACCTTCTTTCTGTAAAATCTTATCAGCCAATTAAATTAATACTTTGTGAATTTATTAAATTCCTTTTAATTTACTGCACACATTTTACATGAACATTTCACATGCACAATAGACTTAAATGTTTATTGATGTCAAAGGCTGTTTTGACTAAATTCACATTTAGTCTTAGTAAGGAAAGAAATTTGGGCTTAGTTTGTTTTATGTCTAAGTTATGGGGATGGGAACCAAAATCCCTGATCCTCATCTCACAGAACACATAATATTGTACATACAGACTTAATTTGTTGTAATTTCTCACCCAAGCTGAACTGAGTGGGTTTTGGCAATGTGAAAAAAGCAGACCTTGATATTTGATGCCTGATTGAATACACATTATTAGACCTTAGACCAAGCTTCCAGAAGACTGGGAAGCAAAGACTTGTAGGCAGTCTGCATTCAAAAAACTGGGAGGCCAGGCTGCCTGCAATATGTATATTTAGCTGTGTGAGGAGTATACTGTGGGGAGACCCAGCTGAAAACAGAGGTGTGGCCAGCAAATCTGCACGTTGTTCAGTTCTCTTATACAAAACCTTCAGTTATGCTAGCACATAATTTGTATTTCAGTGCCACCTTCCCAAGAGAAAGATGGCAAAGCTGAGAATGAAGCCATTGAGGAAGCTTAATCCAAGATCAGGAAAATATTATTGCTTGTTGCTGCTTTATGCAGCAAGTAAATGTCATAATACAAAAAGAATTTCATATGTCCTTATCCTAGGTATTCATCTGTCGAGTCTGGAAGCTGACTGTGATCTAAACTAAACTCTTTAAAATAGCTTTATTTATAGTATTATTGACCTGGAAGAGAGGTGATGAACACCATAACGTAAAGTATTTTTAGTGAAAATATACTCTCAAAACTATAAGACTTTACAAAAAGTTTCTATTGAAATAGTTACTCAAAACATCTTAAAGAAGGAGATGCATGTGAAAGAATACAGGGGCAAAACACATTTGAACAGAAGAAAAATAGATTAAATGATGAATGTAGGAAAAATTTAAATAAGGGGAAAGTAATAAGCTGGCAATTTTCCAAACCTGAAAAAATGCCAGTAATTTTCCATCCCTTAGAAATGATAACCAGTCAGCTATTCTGCCAAAGAAATACTAATGTGCGAAGAGGAGGCAATACATTTAGAATTTATATAATGAGGCAATTTAAATTTATACAATGAGACAGAATGTCCACTGAGGTCAAAAGCATAAATATTATGTTTGTTCCTTACCACAGGTGAATTTATCAGTTCAATACTAAAACCTATTGCATATGTTTCCCTCAAAGACAGGCTAACACCAAAGAAGTTTGGATCTGCTGACAATTTGCATTTTCATTTCAATAGAGGCAACATGCTTTTATTTATTTATTTATTTAAACTCTAAATAAATAAATTATGTGCTTTATTTAACACAGCAAAATGTCATGTGCAAATCTGATACAGATTAAAATACAGTAAATACAGTATTGGTTTTCCTTCTAAAGACAAAAAAAAAAAAAAAAAAAAAAGCTGCATAAACCAAACGTTTATGTAAAGAAGGTTTATGTGTAAATAATACACATGTTTTTATACTTGCCTCATTTAATACATGAAGAAATTTTTTCCATGGAGGTAAAAATGAGCAGAGGTATCCTCAGAGGAAGATCAGCAAATAAACTGTTCAGGGAGTTTTTCTATCTTGCCTATTTGGCTTGGGCTTTTTGAAAGCTGCTCTGTTAGAGGAAATTCTTTCCACTCGGTTTGCTCTGCGAGGATGCTTTAGTGGAGACGAAGTGGCCCTTGCTGAGGGATAGGCCCTTCAAGGGCCCTTTGGCATCTGCCCTTCAAGCAGCTGTATAAGCAAATTCATTATATCCCCATATTCCTCCTCTCACGGATGGCAACATCTTGATCCCTTCTCTGTGGACCACCAGGAGCATCAGGGCTACCTCAGCGAGGTCCTTCCAGTGCTTCCTCCCAGGCACTAACTGAAGGGTGTGTGCACCACACGCAGCCTGCGACCACACCATGTGGGCCGGGTTTTAGGGACCTGCCTGCCCCACACCATTGCTCCTCAGGGCCTTGTTGCACAAGGGTGGGATGTGGGGGTGAAGGGCGAACCACTGATGGGATCTCTGGTGCTTCTGAGTTCTTCAGACTCTTCCTTTAAGGCATCCTGGGTCACCCATAAAACACCTGCACAGGGACGTCCTGCAGGCGTTAAGAGTGAGGGCTTTATGTGAGACTACAGCTGAGCATATCTGTGTATGGTTTAGGGATTATTCTGTGCGGGGCCCGGACGATAGAACACCAATATGATGATTAAAGTCGTCCCTTTATTGAGCTTAGCTGATCATTTTTATACAATTCTCTAAGTAAGTTGTTTAGAAACTCTGATTGGTTGCTGCATGCAAGCATTTGGTGTCCACGTGCACAAACGTAAGATAAAGTTAGTTATACCCGCTCTGTACACGCACATAAACATAGGACATAATTGGCCGTATTAATTAGAGCATGCAGGACTTGTCTTAGTCCAATTGGTCGAGATAAGCCCCTGAATTGAGGTTGTTTGTGCCAAATTCCCTTTATCGTGGAATGTGCACCTGTGTTTTTCTAATTGGGATCTTTCTTTTTCTGTCTTCTTGTTTATCCTGTTCAAGGCCTTCTAAAGGTGTCTGGAATGCTCTTGCGACCCTGAGCTACTTTTAGGCCCAATAACTAAATTCCATATAATTGAACCCTACATACCTGCACAAAGAGTGTGAAGGTATGTGTGCCTATTTGTAGCAAAAATCTATTTTGTCCAGTTTTTCTTGGCCATCCATCTGGTTCTGAGCAAGAGTCATGTCCATAAGAAATAACACGCTGAGCAAGAGCAGCGTCAGGATGTGCCCGGGGTGTCACCAGTTACATCTGCTTGCAGTGGCTGCTGAGAGAACAGTACAGGTTCTCCTGAATGCAATTGCTGGTCATCCAAGCACATGATAATTGGATGGTAAGACATCAAGTTTTAATGCTAATCTGCTAAGCAGGTTTTAGTCATGTGGAAACCCCAGATCAGTATCTGCCTGGAAATGCTGAATCAGAGGTCCAGGCAGTAGAGCTGACTGTCTACGATTGTACACATACTGATCTACTCAAGGTAGAAAGCCATCATCTGTGGGATGTTTTTTCCTTGTTGCTGTGTCCACATGTGAAACCTTTTGTGTGGATGTCTCACTGACACTTCTCTGCTCCAGGAAAGCACAAACATGATAGATGTTCTTACTACTCTTCCTCCCCAGCCTCCTGAGTGCCCTCCAAGGCCAAGGCACTTTGGACATACAGGCACTGTCACTCCAGTGGTGTCTCCAGCAATGTAGTGTAGATGTATGAGCTTCTCAGAAAAAGAAAAGGGTAGAAGACGGGCTTTGGAGGAAAAAATGTAACTAATGAATTACTGTAAGAAGGGGAAGATAACTTTGCCTTCTGGCACCTGTAACAGCTGTCAGTAGGTGGGAGCAGAAGGATTCAAGATATACAGAAGATTGCACGGAGAAGGAGGATTTCCACCCACTTCAGACCTTTGAGGTTAATAATCTCTTTCAAGATCATGGTGCGTGTTAACAATATTATTATTATTATTATTATTTGTATGGTTGTGATATCTATGTTAGTGCTTTCCAGTACATATAGTAAAACTATTACTTCTTCAAAGTTCCTGTGCTCCATAACTGGACTCAGGAGAGAGATCTGGCTTTTGTGTATCTCAGGGGTCACTTTCTGTGTGCCAGGCAAAGTACCCCCTAAGGGATCAATTAAGTACCAACTCTGCATGTAAGAGAAACCTCAGGGAATTTACTTCTCCCCTACGCCAGTTTTATTTGCACAGAAAACAATCTGTCCCAAAAACTTGAGACACAGTAGAAAATGCAGTCCTCTCTGCAGCTCCTATAGTGTAGTCCTTTGGCTTTCTATACAATCCGTATGTTGAAGCACAAGTGATATGTACAGGGGCTTTGTGGAATTCTTAAACAGGAACGAAATCCAAGGCCAGCCATGACAATGCATAGGCTTGAAGGAGCACTGCTCAGGCTAATTGCTTTACCCAATATTTGCTTTTTTTTAACCATGCAAACAAATGCATCACTAATGAGCAATAGTTATTTCAGTCTGGCTTTATATGCAGCCTAGCTATTTCTATTTTTTAATCAATCTCTATACCTTGCAGGTAGTTTGTTTAAATCATGAAGCCAGTCAGCTTATGACAAAAGCATACCAGTATGAAGTGAGTGACTTGAATCTGCAAGCATAAATTTGAAACATCACTACAACAACTTTCCAAACCCTTCCTTCCTTATTCATTCTTGAAATGGAGAGACCGGGCAAGAGTAATAAATTCTGTGTTTTATTTGTCAGATTGATTTAATTTTATCTTGAGGTCTGAATTATTTCACTATTTATTAGAGAAAAAAATCATTGGTTAGCCCAGCTATGCTATTTTTGATGCAAGTGTAACGTTTATTTTGAATTTCAGTGTAAGATCTTTCCAGTAATTGCTAGAATCATAGAATGGTTTGGGTTGGAAGGGACCTTAAAGATTATCTAGTTCCACCCCCCCACCATGACCTCTCATTGTTTCTTGGAAATCAGTTATTTGCATCAAACTATGAAATAAAAGTACATCTTTTTCTTTACTCGGATGTGGAACTTGCTCAAAGCCTGTTGAAGCATACTGACTGCTTCCATTAAATAATATTAAACAGTTTAAAGATTAACAGATGTCAGCTTTCCTAAATTTTCTGATCACACATGCTTTCTGAAAATAAACTACTCACAGTGAAAGTTTTGCCTGGATAGGAATGGTTAGAACATACCCCCATCTGTTCCTGGGGGTGCCATAATGAAATAATTCATGTTCAAATAAAAAGGACTGTATCTGATGAGCTTACCATTTAAGAACACAAATAGGAAGAAGACTCCAGATGCTCTTAATATCAAAGGTCATATCTTTGTTAAAATGAAAGTTTGCTGCACCTCATGTTAGATCGAGCTAGCTAGGCAGTGACAAATACATGTTTATATTATATATATATATATTTATATATATATATAACATAGGAATTAAAATTTCTTTCTTATTTTCTCCAAAGAAACACAGAAGTGGACTAGTTATTAAAAGAAATTTATCTTTTCATGTTGCAGTGCAAGCAGATATGGCTAGGATGTGTGAAAACCCTGAGTTTTAACTGTAGTTTTACTGCCTGACAAACCACAGGAGTCTTTCTCTCTTAATCTTCCATTCTGTAAAGTGGAAGTCGTATTTGACCCACATTTACTCTATGTAAGTGTTATGATGGAAAGTAAAAATATGTGAGTAGTTTGCAAATGTTATTACTACCTAAGTACTCTTATGCATTATTACCATATGATTCATTAATCTTCTAATGGATAGCTTGCTTCCCACTTGCACAGTCTGTAACCTACTACCAGGATATATCATGACCAAATGGAAATTAATTTTTTTAAAGCTTTATCTTGGGTGTTAAACCAAATAATTTATTGTAGATGCATCCTGTGAGTCACTAACTGTCCTGGAAACCTTTTTAGTTTAGCTGTAGCTCTGAAATAAAATTTCATTCATGTCACTGAATCAGCCAGATAAGACTCCAATTCAAAACTAAATGAAATTAACGCAAAATTCTCAAAAATGTTCTCATTTGACTTTAAACAACTATAATTTCACTTTAAAAACATTTCAGCTTCCAGTATATAAAGAGAAACATCACTTATGATTATAATTTTGGTTTCCCGAAGACCCTTACCAAGCTCTGCATCATGGTTAAAAAATGTGAAGACGTGGCTGTAGAAACTGCCTCTGGGAGGTATAAAGATAAACTATAAGAACTAAGAACTTAGCTTGGGACTTGACATTTTTTTACCACATTTTTATTACAGTTTCTTGCTGTACAGATTGAGGCATGCAATAGTATGAAACTGTAGTATGAATAGTACAAATATGAAAAAAGCCCCACAGCTGAGTATATCAACATTATGCATGTATTAAAACTTGTATTGCTCATAATCTATTTCAAGCTATTTTCCCAATTTTTTTTCTATTTTGATGCATTTGTTAGATTTTTCTGCCATCCACACAATTTGTGGGTCACTTCTGGAAAGTGCTGAAGACTCAACAGCCATTAAAGTCAGTAGAAGCAGGGCCTGTATTTGTCCCGTGGGACCAAGTCTTTCAGTATTAATGTCCCAACTTTCTGGTTACAAAATGCATAAATATTCATCCAGCTCATCCCTTCAAAGAACTTGCCTTTAACCTATGCACACCCTCAGGTCATGATCCTGCATGGTTGCCAGGTACTATATTCAGGGTATAAAAGTTAGTGCCTTGTTCAGGTAACTCCTCCAAACTTTAACCTGTTGACTGGAAATCTCATGATGTTCGTCCTAACCTCAGCAAGTGAATTAGGACAAATATACATCTGAGCTAAGGTAATATGGCAGCTTCTTTACTGAGCATACCCAGCTGATCTTGCTTCTGTAAACTTTATTCTGTTATATTCTTTTCTTCCTTCATGGGCTAAATTATGCATAAAAGCCAGAATATTTATATTTTGCAAGTTCTGTTTAGAAGCTAGCACTTTTTTACTAAAGAGAAAACTAATACACTGATCATTGATTTAATCAGAAGCTTCAATTAAAAAAAAAAAAAAAAAAGGAAGGTCCTTGATGTTTGACCCTAGATCTAAAATGCATACAGGCTGAGAAGTATTTTGGGGAAGAAAAATGACATGTAAATGTAAAATATGACTTCTTTTTACTAGTGACATGATCAGGGCTACAGGTAGATCCATTAGTGAAAATAAATAATGCAACCCCGTTGCTAACATTTCAGGCCTTCACTTAAAATGTAAATCTCTAACACTGAAAAAGAAAAAAAAAAAAAAAGCTTGTTTTTGGTGCAGGCTGGCATGAATTTGTTCCTTTTCACTGCTAAAAGCATTTGCATCTCAGTGCACACTAACTCTCTATTTTCTTTTCCAATGCCCTCTAGTGCTAATTGAAGATTTTTTTGCTAACTGAATATGCAGGAAATGCCTACCAGGAACCCAGAGCTTTTGAAATGAATGAAGTTTCTTGCTAACTTGTTACTTAGTGCCAGCATTTGGGCATCATTAGTAAACACATGTCCTCCTCAAGTTAGCTGAAATTAATACAGCTTAGATTTAAAGATGACTCAGAAAGAGTGGGTGTAATTCCACACATTCAGATTAAAAATGTATTGATGAAGCAAAATTGTGTGCTGTAGATATAAATCTGTAAGAAAGATTTTGCAAAGACATGAAAATAAATATCAACACCTAAGTTTTTGCTGGCTTGTTGCTCTTATCTTTTCTGGCAATCTAATTTTCAAAATTGGCTTATTATGCCTAATTTTTTTTAAAGTTACACCTAATGAAATCGCCTATAATAGTTGAGTAACATTGCTGTCACACTAGGGAAGAGTGAAATAAAGCATGTAACTTATGCAGCATTTGTAGATTGGCAGTACAGATTTTATTGGTTTAATAGTTGTGACTCAAACCAGTAACTCCTAAAAAGTAGATGAATTAATTCTCATATGTTGTGGTTTAACCCCAGGTGGCAACTAAGCCCCACGCAGCCACTCACTCACCTCCCTCACAGTGGGATGGGGGGGGGAGAATCAGAAAAGTAAAAGTAAGAAAACTCGTGGGCCGAGATAAAGACAGTTTAATAGGTAAAGCAAAAGCCACGCACACAAGCAAAGCAAAACAAGGAATTCATTCACCACTTCCCATGGGCAGGCAGGTGTTCAGCCATCTCCAGGAAAGCAGGGCTCCATCACGCATAACCCTTACTTGGGGAGACAAAAGCCATCACTCTGAACATCCCCCCTTCCTCCTTCTTCCCAGCTTTATCTGCTGAGCATGACGTCATATGGTCTGGGACATCCCTTGGGTCAGTTGGGGTCAGCTGTCCCAGCTGTGTCCCCTCCCAACTTCTTGTGCCCCCCCCAGCCTCCTCACTGGTGGGGTGGGAGGAGAAGCAGAAAAGGCCTCAGCTCTGTGTAAGCACTGCTCAGCAGTAACAAAAACATCCCTGTATTACCAGCATTGTTTTCAGCACAAATCCAAAATGTCGCCTCATACCAGCTACTATGAAGAAAATTAACTCTATCCTAGCCAAAACCAGAACATTATATTAGACTAAAACCACATGCATTTCACTATCATCAAGAATAAGCTCATCAGATAATATGTTTTAAAGCCAGATATAAAACCTAGTTAGGAACCTATCAAGATCTGGAATTGATTTTCTTTTTTAAGTTAAAAAGTAAGAATTTCTTATTAAAAATGCCTCTTTGGGCTTGCGGTTTCAAAATGTCTCTGAAATATAAAGAGTGCCCCAAAAGCAGAAAATGCATCTGTGAGGAAAACTATGCAAAACAAATCTAGGGGAGTATGTGGATGGAGAAGAGAATCACTGCTGGGGTGGGGAAAAATTCTGGGTGGCTTATTCAATAAGCATACAGGTGCACTAAGGCATGGAGAGCTTTTTACAATACCGTTGGTGGAAGTTGTGGCAGCAGACTGAAGAATGAAGTGGGATCAAGTAGCACTTTGCATTTTGTGTAATACTTCTAGGTTTTCAAACTACATGGAGATATTGATGAATAAAGCCTCCCAACCACATTCTCCTAAGTACTGTTATCCCAATTTTATGGGGGAGGGAAGCAAAGATGTGAAAAATGAAATGCCTTGTGTCACTGAGTCTCTGGCAAAGTTGGAAACACTTTAGGTCTCCAACCTCACTGTTAGGTGGGCAAAGAAGAGTGATGTGTTTCCATGTGTTAACAGCTAGAAATGAAGTTGACTTCACTATTTAAATTCATCTCTAAAAGCTGTTGCTTCAAAAGGCTGAACAGAAATAGATTTCTCTTAGCTATTGCTATGGTTTCACTACAGTAATGTCTGAAAAATTCTCTGTTGCTAATGCAAATAACACTCCCGTGAAACTGGTATTAGTTACTGTTCCCATTCTGTACCTGGGGAAATAAACCAGGGAAGGTTATGTTCCCATTTAATCATGGCTGGTTTTCAGAAACTCCCCAGTGAAACCTGCAGCCCGCCAGTACTCAGGTTTCTGCTGGTACTGCAGTGTGCTGCTGGGTGCGCACACAGCGCTGCTCAAGTTGCAATAGCATGCAGTCGTTCAGAGTCTCTGCCTGAGCAAAGAGCTATCACGATTCATCAAGACGGTTGTCCTCTGAAAGTGTGAAAGGGCAGGCAGATGTCGGTATATCAATATGTTCCTGGATTGTTAAACCATTTTGTTTTGTCGTTCTGATTGGTATGGATATGAATTATGCATATGACAAGTTAGATCACTCAGATAGTCTTGACTTCTCATCCTTAATCTTCCTTTCACTAACTGTCAGACTCTGCTGTGTGTGAATTGTGTCGTCATTTTCGCTCAAGAAACGCATTCTGGCTGCAGAGTTTCATCCCTCATTACCAAAAGCAAAAGACTACAGCATCAATGGTCTTTGTCTTGCTGCTGAAAGTTATATACATTGGTGGGAAATTGGACTGATCAATGTGATAACACAGACTTTAAAAGACCATTTGAAGCTTCTGTGCCCAAGCATTTAAATAGGTCTTCTGATGCCTGGACCCAATAGTCTGTACCTATTTCCTTTGAATTTCTTACATTCTGTTACTTCTATGTGACTTCAGCCTGCTGTCATGGAACAGTGAATTGATTTTGCTCTTCTAAAGAAATAGTCTTAAATAGTGGCAGTCATCTTATCAAGCTTTTTACATAGAGACTTTTCAGACTTTATTAATTTAAATTCACATTAGAGGCCTTGAGGGCATGTTCAGTAGTCATTTTTTTCAATCACTTTTGCATTGTGTTTATTTCCCCTAAAAAAATCCCCCAAGGCAGGGCTGTGTTCCTGACACATTTCAGATTTCATCTCTTGGGCTTTGGCCTGTCTTCCTACATATATCCTGTTAGTTTTACTGTTGCCTGTCACCTTGTGTGTAAGCTAGACCGAACATAGAGAAGCCCCAAGGAAATCCTTGGCTCTGGTCTTCTGAGGGAGGAGAATACAGGTTGTGATGTGCAGGAATGAGGAAAGAGACTGGTTTCATCTGGCTTGCTCTTCTGCGGAGAGGCCAGAGTAGCTTTTGGAAGTGCTTCCCTAGGTGGAGTGGCATGTCTTCAGTTTAACCTGCTATTTATTCAAACCAAATACTCTCCGTTTACTTAGGACCAAATTTCTTGTAGCCAGAGCTGCATCTAAATAATATTGTTAGACGTGAAAAGGAAGAAAGAGACACTGGCGTCGTCTGGTGAAAGGTAGTAACCAATCTTATAATGAGAAAAAATGTTATCTGTACAGTATTGAAATTGCTTCAAACATCTGAAGAGGCAGTGCTCAGACTTTTTCCCCTGTCACAAATCATCTGTAGGCAAATAATAAGCATGGATATTCTGGTAGAACAGTTGAATATTAAAAACTCTAATTGAAAATGGAGCCATAATGGAAACATTTCTGTTTGAAGTCCTAATATGGGTGAAGATGACAGGGTATTAAATATATGTTGTTCATTTTCAGACAGCTTGTGAACAGGAGTGGTATAACTGGTCTTTTTGGCATGAATCCATTGCATTGGTTAGTAAAATGTTTCAGCATGGCAGCCTACTAATTTGATTAAACAGCACCAATTTCACTGTACAGCCATAATATAGCAGCTTTTAAAAATTTCCTTGTCATTTTTTCCCATTTGATATTGATGTCATTGTGAACATATACTATGTCTCCCTGGAAACTCTCATGTAGTGCTGAAAAGTAAAGCACAGACTTAATCTCCGTGACTGATATATATTATTTATAAAGTCTGGTTTAACGTATTCTGAGCTAGGGGATCAAGCTATTTCTCTGCCTCTGTATCTGTTGTTTATGGGCTACTGACGTTCAAAATATAATTTCTTATAAGGCAACGCAGTGGTTTATGTAAGTCGATAGACAAATAGATGGGTTTCTATTAATAGGCTGATTGCTGTGACTGAAAAATTTAGTTATGCAAATGAACAGTCTTTTCCTCTTTGCTGAATTAATTATTAAGGAAGAAGAACAGAGACTGAGGCACGAATTTTTCAGCAGAGGTATAACTCAGCGTTTGCTGGTCCTCGGTGGGAGCCTGCCTGTCCACCTGAGCCGTGTCCGTCCTGGTCCGTGGCTCAGGAGCTGCCCAGGCCAGACAGTGCCCGGCTCTGGAAGTCAGAGGAGTTTCACTCCCACTCCAAGACGGAGGCACGGTGTCCTGGAAAGCCTCCCGCGGGGTTTCTTTGAAACCCAGCACCACAAATTCCATCCACTGCACATTTTGGTCAACCAAATAGAGGCGAGGACCTGCCTGAAAGCAGCAGGGAAGACTTCAGGCATTTCATCCCTCCGGATTAACTGAGACAGCATTGGAAGGTGATGAGGAAAAAATAATCTGGCAGCCCCGGTTTGTTTGGGGTTAAATGAATCAAAGTCAAGCCCGGCTTGCTGGGCTGCTGCTAGGCAACAAGTAACTTTCTGCATTCAGAAGTTCCCTGCTAATTGATTCCTGACACCATTCCCTGTTGGTTTGTATAAATAGAGAGCTGTTGCTGGGGGGAGGAGAGGAAAGCTGGGGTGCGAGCGAGCGAGCTGGCCCGGCCCCACCAGGTAGGTCGGACGTGCAGAGGGTAACCTCCCACCAAGGAAGGGGTTCAGTCACTGTAGAGGATGGCAACCATTTTGAGGATTCATACCTGATAAAGCAACACTGATGTTAAGGAGCAAAGAAATCTACAGGAGCCATGCGAAATATCGCAGTACCTCAGCCCTTTAATACGTGTCCACCGAACACGCATCTTTTGCTTCCACTTGTTCCTTGCTCATATGTAAGTGGCCAACAAAAGAATTGGAACCAGCCTTCCTTACACGGCTAATATTTTGCAGGCTGGCATAGTGACTGTAGCGTCACCAGGATATCCTCCATGTGGAAGCCTAAAAGCACACAGCGGGGAGAGCTGGAGCAGGGATTTATAGGGGTTGGAGATACTAGGAGAGTCAGGCTAATGGAAAGAAAGGAGAAGCTTGCCTGAAGGAAAAAACCAAGCCCAGCAAGTGTCTGAGTGTCAAAATCCTCTTTTATTGATGGCTCACTTCTGGAGTCTTTATTATATTGGCTCTATGCCTAACCCTGATAAGATTTTACCCTCACCACCAACTGCAAGACTCAGGCATTTTAAAGACTGCTTCATGAATTAAACTATTGTTCCTTATAAATAAACTCTTAATTCTTTTTTTTTCTCATACATTATTTATTCCCTAGCTCTTTCTTCTGCTGCAGAGAAATGAAAGGCAGAAAAGGAGGAGTGCAGAAAGGAAGAGAATGAAAATGGGATGTTTCAAAGATGATGGGAAGAACATGATTAGTTTTTGACAATGGTGAAAATTCCCTTTCATGACACGGAGGTAATTGGCAGATGTTACATGTCTATATCTAGCATGCACATGCTAAAACTTACATTATATGCTTACTTTGCTTCCTTTTTGACATGATAGAAAAACATGCATTATTACACTCTTTATATATATATTTCCATATTTTCTTGCAGATGTTAGGGGCTATTTCTTTCTTATATGACATCCTTTCTGAAGTGCTGTGTTGCAATAATGCTGATATTGTGCTGCTCAGGTGATATATTCCCTTAAACAGCTGGGAGGGTGGGGGGGTGAAAGGAAATAGTTTTTCAGAAATATATCAGTTCTCAAGCATATTGAGTGATAACAAAGAATACTTTGGATTTTGTCATTCATTTCACTTGGCCAATGCCTTCAAACAGGGTTTCATTATTATGTTGAGGGAGTTGTATTTAATTGCTAATGACCATATTCATCCCCTTGCTAGATGAGATGGAACTATTGCCAGTGAGCACTACATGATATTTTTTATAGTTTCGTTTATAAATCAGTAGCTATTCCATGCATATTTACATGTTGGAAAGACTGCATTAATACATTTTGGCATGCTTTTCAAATATGCTGCTACTGCGCTTTTTTATCTCTGATTACCTCTCACTACTTTTCTTTTTTCTTTAACAGTGACAAAATCTATTTAAAGAGCAAATAATAATTTTCTATTTTTTATTAGAATTGCAGATTGTCTGTGTAAGGTACAAGAGAGAAGAAACAGGAGACTTGACTAACATATATTCATTTATAAATAAGTGCATCCTGGTACACTTATCCTTTTCAAAATAGAAAAGCATTCTGAAAGTATTTAGGCAAATTTAAATCCTGACCTCTGCTGTTTGCAGTTCCTTGTGGAACAGCAAAAGTGAAATGCACTACCCAAGACCAATATGGAGCCAAGAGAAAAATCAAGCTGACATATTTATTCCTTTTTCTTTAAAAATTACATCTAGTACTCTCTTGATGCAAAATAGTTGTGCTGCCATTTCATACAGGCTTCCAGGAAAATCTGAATAAACTCTTCCAAAACCACTTCTTTTTTCAGATTTAGACCGATTTTATCTCCAAAGTTATGTAACAATATAGATTGCATATAATCTAATTTACACTACCTAGTTATTCAGAAATATCTACCAGTTGGATCAGTACTCTAAACCTTACCTTTTGCACATACCAGCGCTGCTAAATTGGCCCTGAACTCTTCATAATTTCTGAATATTTAGGACTCATTGTATAATACATGCTTATCTGGATAGTAATGTAAAGTTACTTTTTGCAGAAACAGAACACGTGACAAAAAGCCAGTGGGCTGCTCACTCCCTCATGGGAAACCTGAGAAGCCCTTCAGGGAGATACAAAGATTCATCTCTAGTGTAATTACAGGGACTCCTTAGAGAGTTCACACATGAGACCAATTAGGCACAGTGTGTGCATTCCCATTGCAATATTTTTCTGTCTCATCTCTCTGCCACCCTTTGCCACTTTTTGCAGTATTTTTTCAGCCTTTAAAATCAAATTTGCAAACCACAAGATGGAGATGAATTAAACATTAGGTAAAATAAGTTAAGGCCTACACAGGAGATGAACATGAATACCCTGATCATGCCTGAAGAGCCAAAGCACATCTACACATGCTTTAAAAAAGGATTTTAATCTTGGACAATCTTTGGCAAGATTAACTAAAAAGGAGACAGCCACTGTTGCCAGTGATGTCTTGCCTCTGTTTATGTTGTTTTAGGAAAGAAAATACAAGTTAATTGCTATATCAATTTTCTGTAATCATTCTGTATTGTTAAATATTGTTTCTGTTAGAGGAATAACTATTTATTTTATTGTTGTTATTAAAATATTGGTGCAGTGCAACAAAAAGTTAAACGATGACTTAAATGTTCCAGAGTTTTTAGCTCTCCTTTTATATTGAATCTTAAATAGAAAGTAATTGCAATGATGACTTTGAGTAACCTCAGCTTAATGAAGGAGTTGTGACTGTCTGCATTTGGAATTCTTGTGAGGCAATCATGTAATAGATAATAATATCTACTGGGTACTAACATCACCATATAAACATTATTTATGACTGCTTGCTGGCAAAGCAGTTACTCCATTTTCCAAGCCAAGTTGCAGTGAAAATTCTGGCAGCAATCAAAAAAGAGTCTCCAAAAATATGTATGTGAAATAAATAAGATTTCAGTCTTTTAGACATTATCGACAAGAAAAGGTGAATAGCGTCTCAAACTGTTACTTTTATTAATCTCTTTACACTGTCACTTGTTCTTTTGGATTTTGGCACTAAGGTAAAGAAGGTAAGGTGCAAAGGTAAATAACTTCCCTCTGCTTTAGACCAAGATGATCTAAACTAATCATTTTTTTTTTCAGTACTACATATTTCATTGCTGTTGGAGAGGCTTTATTTAATACGTAAGACTGAAGTCTATATATTTGTGATCCCTCACCAGTGTGCTGAAGAAGTGCAGGGGCTTCATGTTCACATTCAGCCTTACCCTGGTGCTATCGGTCTCTGTAACAAGCATTAGTGATAGTGTCCCCGGGAGGATCCTCAGACAGCTTCATCTCATGTCTCATCATGCTACCCATGAAGAACAGGTTTCCTTCTGACCTGCCACTGACTACAGAAGTGGCCAGGAAACAATAAGGACAGGTATATCTGGCCCAGCCGTTCCTGAAAGAGACCCCACGAGGGTCCGACATCTGTTGACCAGGTAGGGAATATGGACTCAGGGCGAGGGAGGCACCCGCGATGTGAAGTTGGACCCGTCTTCACGCTCCCTTCGGCTTGTGTCCAGAAAGATTGGGGGGCCTGACACTATGCCATGTGCACTCTGGCTTGCATGCCTGCAGAAATCACTTATATCAGCCCCGCCAGCCCCGCAGGCAGCCAGGCTTGCCCCCATCTCCTTCTGATGCCAATTTTCCTCATGCTGTCAAGCTCATGGTTAACATCATCTGCCTATGAGACCCTGCCAGAAAGGATATCATCCTGGCCAGAAGCCTCACGGCTACACAGATGAAACCGAGTACAGTAAAGAAGGACTAAATAAATATTTCATGCTTGCTGCAATGTGATTTTTGAGTAAACATAGTTTCATAAAAGCAAGAGAAGGATGAGTCAGCAACTGATTTTATAATCAGTTTTGGAGTTTTTTGAAGAACTGTCTGTTACTGGCATAAGAGTATGATCATTTCAGAGTCTCATATCCAGCATAGTAAGGAGATATTTGAGGCAGACTCCCTGGGTGTTTTAGAAATCTCAGGGACAGAGAGGAGGACTCCCACAACACCAGAACCACTAAAGATTCATGGAAACTAAGTGCACACAGAGAAAAGAAAAAGAATACAATAATATATTGCCAAACCAATGCCTATATTTTGCCAGGCTCCAGCAATGGGAATGACACAGAGCATGTTGTACAAGCCTAACCAAATTCCTCATGGACAGCAAGTTGAGATCTCACATCCTGTCCACCCTTTCTCAACTCTGTTATAATTTTCCTTGTCTGCTAAATAAGAAAGTAGCGCATAAACCCTCAAAGGTCTAATGCTGGTAGTCACTATAGAAAGCACACTAAGACAAGCAGAGAGTCTTAGAATAGATGGAGCTGTGCAAAGGTACTCAAGGTAGGAAAAAAAGGCGCAAGTAATGGGAAGGAGAAAAGTAAGCAGACAGAGGAGTTTGCTTCTTGGAAGTTTAAAAGTGGAGTTTCATTCTAAACAGAATGTTGATCGGCTAGTTTGGGGTGGGAGAGTTGTTTTTAAAGTGTGAACTTCTGTATTTGCAACAGAGTTTCCAGGCTATTAAGAAGTAATTACTGGTTGTGTTTACTGTCACTGTGTAATTGTAAAAAGTTACCAACCAAAATGTGTGGGAGATGAAATATCTTTGATGACAATATCCCTTGCTAAAAAAAAACCTGCCTTTGCCTTGCCCACTAATCATCTGCCAAACAGTAGTTCGCATTGGAAATGTTCCATTTTTATGCTAATGCTACTTGACAGTAACTGAGATTTCAGCACTCGGACCTATATAAGCATCTCAGGAGAAATTCAGAATTGTCTGTCTTAGAGCTGGGAGAATGTACAAAATATTACTTTTAAGGAACAAGGTTATGATTTGGCTATTTTTTAAATAGAACTAAAACTACCCACATACTACATAAAATAATCTAAAGCTATGTGTAATGCTAGAGATAAAATTGAACCTAAGGGCCTTAGTCTCTGCTCATTTCCACCATGTCTAATGAAGCCTGTGGAACTACAATACTGTATGAACAGTTTGAAAGAATAATAACTATTGTATTAAATAGTAAATGCAATTAATAGTTTAGGAACAAATATCTTGTTTCAATGAAAAATAAATGAAAAATATTTTTCCTTCTGTATACCATTAGGATGTAGGAATTATAGCTGACAGACATAAAATATCCAGGGAGAATCACAAAAATACATCATCTTTTGCAGTGTTCACATTTTAGAAAGAAAAACAAAAGATGTTGATAAGGCAGGTTAAAAAGCAAAGGAAAAATTGTTTACATTCCTTCAGAAAATTTCCTCTGCTTTTTCACATTTCAGATGGTTAAAGTTAGGAATGTTAAAATGGCATAAGAACGTACGTCAGTACTGAATCAGATAAAATGCACATCTAATGCAATATCTCATCTCTTGGCCATAGTGATGCCTAAGGACAAATAAAAAACCAGCAAGCATGGACGATATGATGCTTCACAAGCATGCAAGTGATTTGCTTTCACTGCTTAGGGGTCACTATATCTCAAATGCTGTATTTTATTCCTTGAATAACATTACTAAACAATTAGAATTGTACTCAGAGAAGTCATTCATGTAGGATAAAAAATTCCCACTAAGTAACAAACACTTCTGTTTATCAAATACCTGTTGTGCTTCATAAAATATGCATGCCATTGTTTAAGAAAACAGGTAGCTTTTATAGCTATACATGAAAATTTAATATGATTCACAGATTATCATTGACATTGTCTTTTGTTCCCATTATTGAGGTTGAGAACTATTGAACTAAAAATGCAAGCAACAATAAAAATCTTTGTAATACTAACAATCTCAACATCACCGATATCTGCTTTCCATGAATCTTGCTTGATTATAATATAAACCAAAAGGGCGATAAATGTTTGTACTGAACAAAAGCAAGGGATACTGTGTAAAATGCACTGCTGCTGCTAACATAATCTTTCTCTTATTTTAAGTTGCTCTGCTCAGGGCACACCAGCTCTTCTGGACTCTGTATCCGGAGATTACTCTTGCTGTTGGCCTGGTACCCAGAGAGGTATGCCTGGAGAGCATGCTACGGTTTCTCCTACTGACTACTTCTCTTCTGTCACCTGCAGTGAAACAGCCTTCACACTCATCAGACAGCTACGGATCAAAAAGACCCTCTCTGTATAGGCAAGCTGATCCCTGTTTCCTATTCACATCACATCATGTGCTCAGCTGGATTTGTTTTATGGTTTGAAGAGATTTTAATAGGTTCCTCACCTCATTTTTTGACTAGGTTGATCCAATAGCTCAATCTAATATCTGTTTATAGGTCTTGCCTCCCTTTGCTCAGCAAAGTTCCACCAATCTGCTAAGTCTGTTTTCCTCTAATTTCAGTATTTATCAAGGTTTGAAGCAAATAGGTGCTCATCTTGCAGGAGGTTACACCACCAGGTCCACTTGTCCCCCACATGAACGACCATTGAGGAAAGTTTGGAGAAGAGGTGTACAAATAGAAGGGATTGTTCTGAATCCCCAGCAAGCACTGTGTGTGCTACGTTCATGTTGAATTAAGAGACCTTTCGGTTGGAAAAAAGCAGCTGAATAGTGGTGCTAAATTAGCTATTACTAATAGATATCCCTTACAGCTAATGGAAGGAGAAAAATTCTGCAAGTTTTAATAAATGTTACTCAATCAGAAAATAGCACATTTCTTCCTTTTCTACATTTCTTTCTTCCAGACATTTCTTCTAACATTCTTCTGTGTTAATTCAGAAAACAAACTGGTAAAATTAGTAATTATCCAATAGTAGCAAGTCTGTAAGTGTATGGAAATGAGCATGAAGAGCAAAAAACCTATGCAATAAGTGGGTTATATCTGTTAAATAGACCACTTTGTCATTGCAACATGCCATTTACTAATTTCAGATTTTTTTTAAATATATGACTGCCCAAATTAGTAGTAATTATTACTATATCTACGTATGGGTGTGCAAAATCTATGCCTTGCGGCTCCTGAAACTGACTTCTCTTTCAGCTGTCAAAGCCTAATGCTAGCATCAGTCCTTTATTTTGATATGACTTTTTTTTAAATTGTTCTGAAAAGACAATGAATTGTATATTGAGAGTAGTACAATTGCCACTTTGAAAACAGCCAACCCTCTTCTTGAAAAAATGTACTTCATGGAGCATTGGCAATGCTTCAGTGAGCAGTAAGTATAATATTATCCGGTTTCCAAACCAAGGTTACATTGTAGAGCTAATTAATGACTGTGAAAACATAAAGAGGTCTGTTATATATCCACCATAAAAATAATAATGATTGTAAAACATCTAAAATATGCACAAAGAAATATTCCTTCTTTTAATTACTGAAAGCATATCCTTGTTGAAATATAGACACATCACAACACAAAGTGTGCATGCAGCAATAGTATTTCATATAGTGATCATATTTTGTTTTATATAAGGTGGGAAAAGAATGATTTCACCATTATGCATTACTTTCAGGACAGAAGCTGTTCTTTGGTCATTTTATGAGCATCTGTGCTTTATCTAAATAGCTATAGGATTTCATAAAGTTTGAGTGCTTTAGCAGTATTCTGAAGTTTTTCTGAAATTTGTGAGCATACTGGAATTGACCTGAGTATTAGAACCTGCCAAAGCACAATACACTCTATGTACAATGAATATTTGCTGAGGTAGACTTCTAGCAAAATAGGAAAATTGAGATGTCTTTGTAGTGTATCAGCCTGCAGTAACAACATGTTTGAGAGCTACTCAAATGATGTAGAGGAGATGGCTGGTAGGAATAATAATTTTGGCAAAGCTGATGCAAAGGAAGTGCCAAATAGCACAGATAACCTCTCAGCCTTAAACAAATCTAAAAACCTTAAATCTGAAATGTTTTTTTTCTCATGGTCTTATCTTCAGAATTCATTTATTCCCCTTTCTTGTGCTTATTCTTTCCTGTAATGATGCAGGATAATTGTAAATATTCTTGAGCCAGGGTGTATCTGTCCATTATAAGAGGGATTTAATGTGGGTTGGAGTGTGGAAATAAGTTGCATATTGTCACTGCAGAAAATTTTTCTCTCACATGCCTTCCCAAAATGTAATGATAACTCCATATTAAAAGCTTGTACTCAGCTATTATCACTGAGCAGAGCTCTCCTGAAGTGATTGCCGATAATCTCATTTACCACCTGAGAAACTGTTCCTTTTATGCACCTAAAGATTTCCATGTAGCAGAGGTGGAATTTGGTTTGCACAACTTTCAGCTGCAAAACAGACAAATATTTGATATTGTCAGGGTAGTTTTCAAAGACACTATGATGCTTGTACTTGCTTCCAAAAAAGTCCACAGCAACTCTAAATGCATACAACTATACACTTATGTTTTACTTCAGGGTATCCTGACTTAAATAAGCCACAGAAAATCTTTTCTATTTCTCAAATGGGAAAATCTGGAAATGAGATCCTTCCATTTCTCTTTCCTACTTTCCTTGTCCCTCTTATCTAAGGACCTTTCAGTCCCACTCTTTTTTCTCTTTCATCCTTTCCCACCTTCCTGTTCCCTGTTATTCATCTTCCTGTCTTTGTCTTTTCCTTCCTAAACTTCTCTTCTCTTCTCTTCTCTTCTCTTCTCTTCTCTTCTCTTCTCTTCTCTTCTCTTCTCTTCTCTTCTCTTCTCTTCTCTTCTCTCCTCTCCTCTCCTCTCCTCTCCTCTCCTCTCCCTTCCCTCCCTCCATCCCTCCCTCTGCTCTTCCTTTACCTCTCCCCCTCCTTCCCTCTCTTTCTTCCTTTCTGCCTCCATTTCTCCTTTTGTTTCTTTATCTTCTTTCCTTGCCTTTTTTCTTTCTCTTTGCCCTTCTTTCTTTTCTCTTCTCTTCTTTCCTCTTTCTTCTTTCTTGTTATTCCTTACTTTGTTTCTTTTTTTCATTGCTCTTCATAGAGGAAAAAAGAACCTAAGTCTCATATGAAGTTAGTGTAACTGAATAATCTTCATTAATCTCAGCATTATTTTCTTGGCAAAAAAAAAAAACAACCCTGCATCTTTGTAGTTAGAGATCCTCTGAGGGCTTTTTTCTACTGCTGTAATTAAGATATCGTGGCTGGCATTGCCTAAGAAGGTCTTTTCAGATATTTGTTAAGGAAAAAACAAAGGGAGGGTCTGAATTTCAAAGAAAAACCTTTCCTTCTTTACTCCTGGACCGAAGATAAGACACAGAGGACTAAGATCTGTAGCAGTTCGTGTATCTTTTCTAGCAGTTTTGCAGACTTCTGTATCCCAAAGATGGTCTCAGTCATGCCATATGAAAGGTCTCCCAGCATGCAGATGGGCAAATACTAATTTTTTTTTTTAATTTTCAGAAAACACCAGAGAGGTCAAAGGGAGTCTTTATGTACTGACCATTTAAAAAAAAACAAGAGGCAACTGCTCAATTAATGCTCTATGGTGTATTCCCAGGTGCCCAAGGGGAAAAATGTGGTCAATATCTTTCTCTTAGGGAGACAGCAAATAAAATTATTTAGTACTTATTGCATGGATTTTGAATCAAAGTCTATCTGCACATGTAGAAGTCTTGTCTACTCACAGAGAGTAAAATTCAGACCTTAACAAAAAACTGCAGGAAACAGCAGGAGCTGAATTCCTGCCTGCTGCTTTGCAGCTATCATCCACATGTGAGACTCAGATATCAGCAAGTTCCCCAAAGTGGGCCTAGGGTTCTGTTCTTGACCAAGATGGTGTCATGTGTCATCTCTACAAACATGAAAAATGTATCCCTGCTGCCTCCCACACTACCCCCAGAAACCCCAGGGACAGTGTTTTGGCAGCATGTCTTGACATCAAATATACAACACAGAAAATTATCTTAAAAAGCACATTCAAAAACACATTCAAAATCAAAATCATCAAAATTTCATAGAAGGAAGTATACTTGCTCTTTTCCCAATATTATGTATGTGCTTTTCAAAATAATCTAAAACAAATTGCTAAAAATACTTTTGCAAAACTAAATAGTTTTACTCCCTTTAAAAGGATTTTGATATTCCCAATATAGATCTCCTTACTCAAAAAAAGGTTGCCTTTTTTTGTGGAGAACAGGTGATCTTGAACTTCCAAAGAGCAGCCTGGGGCTGGTTCAGTCTTTGCTGCAGTTTACAGCCACCCTGAGTCTGCTCTGGGTCACATGCAAGCTGCCTGTGGGATCCTACACTGAACAGTTTTATTACTAGAGTACGGTGTGCTCATGCCACATCTGTCTTCCTAACCCAACCATCTAAGCCTGTGCAAATGGATAAAAAAACCCCACAAGCTTAAAAGAAGGTGACTGGACAGAATGTAATTAGAGTGAAACCGTAGCTAACAGAGTGTAAAACAGTCTCTGGATAGGCTTTCTAGGTCAGTTTTTGTGCCATCATATAGCGAAGCCAAAGATAAAGCGTACTCTGCCTGTACACAGGATAGATACGGATATATGTATCTATCACAGATGTTCCATTTAGATGATACACCTTGTGCTATGACCAATTATATGGTTATCCAACTAATTTAAGGATGACTTAAATTCATTACTTTGATTTTTTTCCATATGTAATGCAATAACAAGAACCTGTATTTTTCTTTTTAAAATACTGCAGTTAAAGAATGCCAAAAAATATCTAGAGAAAAAACTTGCATTTATGCAACCGATTTCTGTAAATATCCAGCTTGCTGAAAGGGTAGCTGCAACCATTACATGGAAGTGCTTGGATTAATGCATCACTAAGGAACAATTCAGGTGTTAATGAAACACTTTCATCTGCACATCTGAAGAAAAAGATGGTCAAGAAATTTCAAATGAGTCAGTGAACCACCTAGACTACATTAACTACCAGGTCAGCAGTCTACAGGTGAAATACTTGTAAAAGCTTTTGAAATATCTACCCTCCCTAGTGCCTTCTATGAGCATAAAGCAAAGAAAATGTCACATTTTGTCCCTTATGACTGCAAAATGCTTTTAAAGTTAGGAATTCACTTAGTATAGCACATGCCTTTAACGTTATAAAGTATTATTTTATTCCTTCAGATGTAGGAAACCTATGTTAAAATCACAATCCTGCAAAAGATGTACTGAATTTAGTGTGATAAAGCCTTTTTGTAGATGACAGGAGACATTATATTTGCCTATTTGTTTTGTTTTACGATTTGGAGGTCATTTAAAGTCCAAACTAAAATAACAAATCCAGACTTCAACCAACCTCTGTTCAGATACCTTGAAATAGATTTTAAACCCATCATATTTTTTCCCTCCATTTAGGCATTGCTGAATACTGCATCTTGACTGGACTTCGAGGAAGCCCTCTGGTCTGTCCCCCATGCCCCAAAGCAGGAGCAGCTACATCCTGTGTCATTGCTGACAGATGTTTGTCTCTTACTCTTAAAAACCCCAAGTGACAGCAACTATACAACATCCCCAGGCACTCCATTCTCATGTTATTCTACATTTGCCATTGAAATTTTTCCTAAATGTCTAATCTAAGTGTCCCTTGCCACAGTTTAAACCCATTATTTCTTCTCCTACCCTCTATGGAGATAGAGAATAGATTAATTACTCTCTTTTTCCTTTCAGTTGTCCTTTAGATATCTAAAGTTAGTTATCGTACTCTTCTTTTGTCTTCACGGTCTCCTCAGGAAAGGCATTGTTATTTAGCATCATTGCAAAATGAGGAGGCAATATTTTCTGGTAATATTTATGTAATTGTTGTCAAGGGAATAGTCTTTCTACTGTATCAGTTTCCAGTGGTATTTGCAATGGGATTATGTTAGAAGAAATGATAATACCGTTCTTTTTTGTAGTTCCATGGGGATAAAAAGAATAAAATGGTCTAATGGGAACGATTGCAAGAGAGAGAACCCTTCAATGAATTTTTAGGCTGCAGCTGGCTGAGAGTGTCTCTTCCAGTTAAACAGTACTCCTTGTCTTACCCTGATTGCTGCTTGTGTAACAGCATGGGAAAGGGAACTTGAGGTGTCAAAACAAAATGTAAGGGCAGGGTTTTATGTGTGAGGGTGTGTGGGCATGTGCATGCACAGGGGAGGATGCTCTGAAAACGCTTCTGAAGATGTTTCCTGCCCCATGCGTATAGTTGTGTCAAGTTTTTGTGTCGCTCTACACTATACAAAATACTACAAGGAGAACATTTGTTTCTACTGACTGCTTCTTTGGCACCTGAAGCAACTACTTTGCTCTCTTACACGTAACATCTCCACTCATTTTGACTTACTTGGGCACCTTTCAGCTGACACTTGGGATCTATGGCCTCTCCTGTAGGATAACAGCATCAGCAATAGCCTTGGAAACCTGAGCATATCTGCCCCTGTTCTGTGCTTCCATCAAAGGACCATTTTTGTCCTGCCCTGTTACAGCTTTGACTACAATGCAGAACTCCAAGGTGAAGCCAGAAGTCATTTTTGCATCACAATTTTCTTACTTTTCATCTCACTGTTGTTTAGGGGAGTCCATTATGGTCACATCACCTGTGCCTCCATGATGTCAGGTGTGGGATGCCAAAAGACCTCTGTCTGGTGAGGAGGGCGACTGTTATGAAGGCATCTGAGCTCATGCTGTCTACAAATCTCAGGAGTCTTTGCTTAACTTTTATATTTATGTTTCTAAGATGTTTTGCAAGGACCTCTTAAGATCTCTCCAGATGCTTATGTTTCAGAGCTTATTCTTCACATTTCTTGAAATTTAGAGCCAGCTATATGCTTCTCTGCAAGTTGAGCCAATGAGTCATAACAGCCTTACCTTATCTAATTTATAATTGTTATTACTTAATGATCTTGAAAGTAGTAAAATTAAAATGATAATAAAGTAAACAGCATACAGAGATTAAACTCAGATGCTCAATAAAGTGTTTTAGTAACTTTACATTACAGAATATAATGGTTCGTGTAATTCTTTCTGATATACAAGTACCATAGCAGCATTTGGCGTTTATAAAAAATTTTAGAAGAAATTTTACTTATGGCTAATTTGCAAACTGATGCAGAGAGATGCCAGAGCTTATGTCTTAATTTGAAAGTAAGGACATGGACACCTGGGGTTTTAGAGAGCTAATACAGAATTGGAAAACAGAATTATATTTTAGACACCTGTCTCCCCCTCTCCTATAAGGGGAATACATAAGCCACTATTAAGACTATGTGGGAATTATGTGCCTCAAAGGAGAATGCCAAAAACCTGCACACAGGGGCTACCTGCAAGAAATGCTTGGCACACATCCATTCTGAAATCAATCAACCTATCAATCTTTGATTTCAAAGCCCACATGAGAACCTACATCCACACTTTGTAAGCATCTAGAGTGGCAAACCTTCCTTTCTTGTTCTTCTTTTCTTTTCTCTTTTCTTTTCTCTCTTCTCTTCTCTTCTCTTCTCTTCTCTTCTCTTCTCTTCTCTTCTCTTCTCTTCTCTTTTCCTTTCTTTTCTTTTTTTTTTCTATAATTAGGCAGGGTTTTTAGTCACCACCTCTGTCAGCCCAGCCTCCCACTGACTCCCCACATGTTCTCAGCACAGAACTGAAGCTTCTCCCTCCTTCAAATGAAACATGCCAGATACAGGGAGCCAAGCAGAGGCTGTATGGCTGTGCAGAAGTCATGGGGGTGGTGCTCACCCCCTGCCCACACCGCATACTGCTCATCTGCTCTATCATGCAGTCTGACCTGGCTGCAGTTCCCCTTAGCCTTCATTTGCAGTGAAGATCTCTCTGCACCTTCAAAAATCAATGGAATTACTGTTGCTCATCTTTTGTATATCCTGGGTTGTACAAGTGCCCATGAAGTACCCGACCTCGGTCTAGTTTCTTCCTCCAAGAGTGAGATTCAAATGTGTACCTTTCTTTAACTGATTAACTACTTTTGAGAAAAAGCTGAAGATCACTGACTAAGACCTCCGAAAATTATGGAAAGACCAGGAACGTGACTCCCCTGTACTTGTTCAAGTTAAGGGGAGCATGGTAAGGAAACCTGTCTTCCCAAATGGAGATCTCCTCCAGAAACTGCCACAGGAAGGATGAGCTAAAGTGATATATTTTCCATTTTGAAAGTCTTTTCACTCTGACACACCTAATGAAGCAAGAGTGACTGTGCTTCAAATTCTGTTAAAAGTTGTTTATGACTGTGTTGATTTGCCTTGTGCTCTTCTGAGGAAGTTCAACTATTGCCAAAATATCTGTAGGTGTTCAGAGCTGAAGTGTCAGAGGCCACGGAGGGGCTGCATCTATCACAAGACCTAAGTAACTGGTCTGTGAGGTGACTTCTGACAGGAGCAAGCATTAGACAGACTGCATGTGAGAATCACAGAGTCCTTGCGCTGAACCACCTCTAAGTCCTGAGACTTAAAGCAGCTGGATTGCCTTACAGCAGTCTGGTGGGTCTGTGGGGTGTGAGATGTCAAGCTACCAGACAAGTTTCTTCTTGTCATGGGGATGACAGGCTCCCCCTGGATGTTGGGAAGTGGATTAGGTGGCTTCCCATGCTGAAAACCAGGCAAGACTTAAATAGTTACATTCATTTACACTCAGTGGAGCTCAGTGTTTAGCTTTGACTTTTGGACTTACCTTCTCATATATGAACTTTCAATCTTAGTGAGCTTTTTGCATTTGCCTTTTTTCCTCATGGAAAAATTTTGTTGCAGCATCGAAGGCATCGCTCAGTGGCCACTATAGTGAAGCAAACAATGACCTATACGATGATGCATATTTCTTAATTCTCAGTTTGCTTAGTTGTTTTAAAGCCACTTTAGATCGAGAGCTCTGTATCTGTGCCTGTGTCCCAGTGCAATTTGTAATTCAGGAAGCAGTTGTATTTATGTGGTTCTTGGAGACCACCTCATTGTCCTGATGTAAATATCACATGTAAAGTTATTTTCACCCATTTTCCACCTATTGCTCAGAATGCAGTTGGTTATGGAAACTTGAGATTTCCCATAAAGCCCCCAATAACTGCACTTGACTGTGTTGTGTTCTGTAAGGGTATAAAATAGTATCCTAACAAGATTTTATGGCTAATCTTTCATGGTGATTATGAAATTTATTTACCTCACCACAGTATGTTTGAAATTGTATTTAAAGATTCATGCAGTGTTTATTTGGTTTCAGTAACAATTTAGCTTTCCACACAACAGCAAGTCATACTCATAAAAATAAGACTCATTTTAAACTATTGCCAGTGCACCAAATAAAATTTACGAACTTGGAAATGTGTTTAAAGTCTGAATGTTTCTTATTTCTCTTAACCAAACAAAATGAATAACACTCTCACTAATGTATATAGTCCTCTGTTTAAAAAAAGATCTCAAAGAAGATAAAGGCCTTCCTTGAGCCTCATCTATTTTGATAAGGACTGAAAGAAATAATAGTTTATCACCAGATTTTTATTTGATTGTCCTTGTAAGAAGCAAATGTTCGAAAGGGGAAAGTCAAAGTTTTGGTGCTCTTATTTACCTATTAGGCTGGTGCTAGTCTAGACCTAGAGCTTGTGTCATCCTTAGCAGCCCGTGTATTTTTCTGCCAGAAGTGTCATATTTTAAGGTGGCAGGCTAACAGAAGCAAATAGTCCATTAGTCCACACTAAAGTTGAAGGTCATTGCTATCAAACTTTGAGATTTATTTGAGATCAATTGAAGTTCAAGCATATATCTGAAACACAGTAATAAAAGCAAACTGTTGCGCCGGTCTATAAAGTCCCATGACTTGGAACTTGACCTTTTCTGGTCTTCCACTACAATTTTTTGGGTGCTGAAGTCAGAAACTAACGAGTGAGTGTAGCTTGCAGAAGGCAGCTGCTTTCTGCCCAAGGGAATGAAACAAGGAAGGAATATCTGCAGATATATAAGTGGTTTATTTTTCTTGAATATAAATGTATAAATTAGCAAAAAGAAAAAAGGAAAGAAGCATAACATATTTTTTTAGCTATGCTGTTAGCTGACTTAAAAAATCTCAGTTCCCACTTTCCTTAAATAAAGCACTTTATAGAATCTGTGGGTGAAATATCTGAGGGCATATCCAACACTCTTCTGTACTAATGTGCATATTTGGTACTTACGTATATTGCCTGCTAACCAGTCAGAAAAAGGTGGGGGTTTTTTTGCTGTGATGAACCTCACCTTTGTTGCACAATGAGAATCATATTTGATTTGAATATCTTTTTGAAGCTACATGCAGCATCTGTTCCTCCTGTTCTCTTTCTCTGTCTCAAAATTCCCATGGAATCTGCTGTAATTGTTCATCAGACTTCCCAAAGCTACATTTAATGTAAAACAGCTCCATTAAATATCACTTATCTATTGGAAATAAATCTATTATGCAATCCATGTGTAATGCAAGGCTGATTCTAAATTAATAACTCTTTCCATGCACATAAACTCTACTGTAATTAGTTTCTTTGTATAATACACAGAATTTACCATTGTATCATACCCATGCAACTGTTCAGGTTAGCAGTAAAAAAAAACCCCCAGCCTGAATTCATGTAGATAACTGTTCACTGCCAAGGGCAGACGCCTGGAAATTAGAAGAGGCAGACTTTATTTCAAGTCAGCCTCTGAATTTTTTATGATCTTAGGCAAGTCATTAATATCTATGCCATAATTTTACAATATGTAAAAGAGCGATAATGATGCCTGATGACCCCTGTGAAAGTGTTTCGAGTTTTTATTTTACTGGAAATATTATTGCTGCTGTTCTTCAAAGAATAAACATATCCCATGGAACTGTGGAGGAGCTTCAAAGAACAGGGAAAGTAAATGAGAAGATTTTAAGAATTCCAGAAGATGAGTTAAAACTTCAAAGCTTTGAATCCTGTTTGGGACTTGCATATCAGGCATGAGAAGTGAAGCCACGGAATGCCTTCTCTATGCCCACCAAAGGCATAAGTAAATGGGATACAGATCTTTCCGCACAAAGATCTGCAAATGAAGAGGATGCTACACCATTTAGGCTGTTTGAGCATTGCTAGAGAACTTTTTGGTTGCTTGGCTGCTGAGTTTCATTGACCACAAGCGAGCTACAACTTACTGTAATTTACAGGTACAATCCCCTGTGTGACTGGATCTCATACAGAAAAAATACAAATATCCACATCTCTCCTCCTACCCCCTCAAAAAAAGAAGAAAAGGGGGAAAAAAAATAAAAAGAAAAAAGAAAACAACATGAAAAATAGAATCATAAATCTTCAAATATCATGATATGAAACTTTATTTAAAGTTGGAAGCAACTCAGCAGCATACCTCAGCACTGGACCTGCAGTAGCATATCTTTAGGACTTGAAGAATCTTAGCAAAATAAGATACTACTAACCCAGGTGGGTTTTTAACTTCCTTCCATTCACTTCGCTACTTATGTCTACAAAAGATAAAAGAAAATAAAGAACTATGCCTGAAAATTATATTTCTTCTTACTCATCACTTGGCTTCCATACAGTCCACATCTGCACAATCATAGAGAAAACAATGGAGTGGAATGGCATGACATAAGAAGTGATGGAGGCTGTTTACAGCATGTATAAGAGTGAGTAGTCAAACTGTGAATAGACTGCAAATATAAACACCACCCAAAAGCCCTTATTAACCTAAAAAAGGAATTTTTTAAAAGTATATATCTGATACTGAACCTGCCAGGGGAATGCTGGTTACCTAAAAGAGCTTCATTTTATTCTTTCACTTTAATTTTTAAGCTGCTGCCTAACAATGTTTATCCAGAGCAGAAAACATTTGATGATGACATCTAGTAAAGAATATTGGCAGCGCATATTGTGGAAAGTACACAGATATTTTAGGTAAGTAAAAGGATAGACTTTCCAAGAAGCACACAAGACAATTAACAAAAAAAGAGAAAATGACCAGCTCTGTGGATATAAGTATACTTGATTTTTATTTTCTGGACAGAAATTATGCAGATACATAGTGTGCCAGCCAGGCATCATTGGGCAATTAATTCCAAATATAAGCAATTCAAATAAAGCAGGGTGTTTTGGTTTTTTTTTACTATTTTTTAAATTTCTAACTTCCCTGAGAAAATTGCAGATTTTCATATCCTACCAGCTAAGTAAAACAATTGGCCAATAATGTATGGGAAATCATTAATTCTGTTAGTCTTGCCACTCTAAGTTTAGCTTCTCCCACCATTTTGAGAAACATCTGCATTACTGGTGTTAAAAGCATACTTTTATTAAATTGTCTGCATATTCTGTTTCCACATTCTTAACATTATCAAAACCAAGGAAATAGTAGAAAATATATTTAGCCTTAAGGCTAGAGCACTGATAAAACCAGCTTGAATCAAAGCCTTTGAGACTCTTCTCATTTATTTCAGCAGGCTCTGTTTGAAGCACTGTATCCAGAAGGATCTGTGTATCTCTGAGTGACAATCCTTGTCACAACAAGGTTACAGCAGATAACTGGCTGCAATTCTCATTTGCAATGAGTAAGAGAGGCAGGATTAGTCATTCTGACTCTTGCCATCCATCTTCACAATAGAAAGAAGGGTTATCATGAACGTACAAAAAATGCATACATTACTGCAGCTGCACAAATGAGTATCAGTATTAAATTCCCTTGCATTTCCACCACAAGCTCATCAGTCTCAATAAAATTTCTTCATGTGGCTACGTTGAATGAAAGGATGTTTTTCCAATAGTTAATGGAAATTTAATTCTTAATTGTGATGAGAATATTATGTAAGTAATTTCATGGAAAACAAGCTCTTTTGTGATTGGGGGAACTAATGGAGCTGTGTTTCCAGCAGATTTGTGACTTGTCACTTTCCTCCCTTTTAAAAAAAAACAAACCTCAGATCACCTTCTGATGCCTTTCATCACCTTTTCTAAACTTCTTCCCAGGATCGTCTGCTTCCTCTCCTGTTCCTTATTTATCTTTCCCTGTGCTGTGCTGAGATTGGGTTAGAATTATTCACAGTGGATAGGCATGAGGCTTTTAATCAGCTGGTGGATATCTGAATGAAAAGGACTTTTTTTTTCTTTCCTGTCTCTTGGTAGATCAGGAACAGAATCCTGCTGAGACCTCCACCCCTTTGTCAGATTTGGCTGAAATTGGCTAATATATTAAAAAATTATTAGAGGAGGACAGACATATGATCACAGAAGGTGAAACAGAAATCTCACTATTCCCCTTTCCACCTCAAACCCAGAGCATGAATGTCATAACCACAAAATGCATCTCCGTGTTGGCTCACAATAACTTAGATGAGTGAAACAAACACTATGCTAGCCAACCAGGTTGCAAAGCTCTTGCAAGGCTAATGCCCTTCAGCAGAGCAATATTTTAGCTGACATGTACTATAGTTGCATACACACTGCTGCATCTCCAAAGCTAACCTTGATAAATGAGATTTGTACTGGAAGATAAGGAGTATATTTTATCTTTGGAGCTGGACTGTATAAAGAACAGTGTGGAGGTATTATGCTGCACAGGTACCACTAGCATTGCCATCAAATACAAGACTCTACCCACCACCCAAGCACCTGAGTGAGGGCTGATCCCCCTCGATCAGGGTCTTCCTCACAGTTTGCTGTATGGGTATATTAACGTGTCTGTTATCAAGAAATTGCTATTACAAAGGAAGTGCTAGAAATTTCCAGTTTCCTCCTATTTTCTTTTAGTAAAAGAAATGCCAAAAATGTCAGTCTCTTTCTTTTCTGTTCACGGTGCTTTGGTGGCTGTCGGAAAGATGCAGACACTACATGCAAGCTGCGTTTTTCTTGCAGCATAGATAAAAAAATCCAGGCAGTGAAATGTTAACCGTCTTCTCAAAAAATGGTGAGAAAGGGATAATTTAGTTTTCTCTTGGTATACTTTCATTTGTTTTGGCAATCCTCCTTCCTTAAAAGCCTAACCCTGGAATCTAGGGCAGTAATCAAGATGACCTTTCTGTAAAGGGCATGGAAAGCATTCACATCTGAACTTCAGCCACATAAATTCATTGCTTTACATGTTTGAAGCTCACATATGAATCTCCCAAGCCAGAACGGTGAAAAACCTGTCATAATTATCCCAGATAATTTTCAGCCAAAGCTAAAATGCTGTAGCTTCAATCAAACAAGTGAAGTATAATGACTCAGACTTACACTGGTTTTATCTCACAACAATAAATAATAAAAAAATCCCAGCGTAATAAGGAGATGGCTTACTTGTGAGGATCTTGATCTACTGCTTGGGAAGTGACAGGTTCATGCCCCTTCCCTGCCATAGACATACTGTAGGACCTTACGTGGATAATAAACCAGTCTGACCTTTCCCAGGTATCAGTAGCATTTCTTTCTTTTAAATGAGTGTTGCAAGGGTAAATCTATTAAAGATGACTGGTGTGCCTGTAGACCAAGAGTGGGGACCAGGTGCAGCCATGTGCAGAGATGGCATAATCAAAAATAAATGAAGTTTTTACCTCCCTTGGGGCTTACCTGTCAATGGTGACTGCCACTTGGATACCACCAGTTGTGGTGCAAGGTGACTAACAGCTGAAGAAGGTGACATATTCAGGTAGGCAACTAGAAAGAGGTATCTACTTGTGAGGTAAAAGCTTCTGGCTTAACGCTTTTTACTGCACATTGTGAAACATATTTTGGCAAATCCTCACTTTATGTCCTGGAGGTGGAAGGAAATTTCAGGACAAGCCTGCAGGAAGGAGGACCAAGCTGCCCACCAGCACTGGCAGGTTGCAGAGGGCACCAAGAGGCCCTAATTGCCTTGAACAGCCTCACCTGGGACCCCCACCCACGCACCCTCTGCCCATAGGCCCAGAGCACCATTTAAGCTCAGGACTGCTACCCCTTCCTTTCTTGAGCTGTGGTGTAGGTATGCTTGTCTCTAGCTCTGCCTCTTTCCTGGCTGGACCTTGGACCTGACATGTGCCTTTGTTTTCTGTGCTGCTCCTGGCTGGACCTGGACCTGGAGCATCCCCTCACTGTGCCTGGGGCTGTCAATGGACCCATCTTCAGCACCCAAGTTGGATACAGCACACCCTGGTGAGTGAAGCCCAGCCTGTGCTGAGGTTGCCCTCAGCTCCCAGCTCATCTGCTCCCAGACCCATGGAGCAGCCCTGCTTCCTGGCACAGAAGCCCTCCTGTATATGCTCAGCAGGTGTTTTGCAGGAGGTAGGGACTGTACTGTGAATTTCTCTACAGAAGATTTTTAGCCTCAATGCTTTGAAGCAGTCCTAGCACAAAGTCTTCTCAGTTTGACTTTTTCTGCATGTTTTGCTTGATTAAAAAAAAAAAAGAAATCAAATTCTTTAATTTCAAGGCACTAATTTCCAAGTAGGTTATTTTGGTTTTTTTTGTGGGAAGCTTATATGGTGACTGTATAAAGTAGCAACTACAAAAATACATGTGGAGTTCTTCACTTCTAAAGAAGATAAGTAACTTCACAGGTTCTGATAATCTGATGTAAACAAGTTTCCTACCCATTTCAAACTGCCAGGCTAGTTCTGCAACATAACTGCTTAAAATAAGTGTAATGGCAACTTTACCAGCTACAGCTAGTCTTTCTCTCCACCTACTTTTCAGCTGTTACTAACTCCTTCTATCAGTATTGCTTTTATCAGTAATGTATCAAAGCAGAGTTTTCAGGGAATTGCTTGTAGAGTAAACCCAATAGGCACTTTTCTTCCTGCCTATCAGATGTTAGGAAACTTTCTCATTATCCTAGAAAGAGTGATACATTCTAAAAAGTTATAAATATGTTTATGCATCTTTGTACTGAGCAGCTGCCAAGGAGAATAGTTAACTAATTCTTTTCTACAGCATTAACTTCAGCAAATGAGTCTTCTTCTGCAGAACTGATTTATTGAAATATCTACAAATCCACAAGCTTTTGTGTCTCATGGCATGCAAAAACATTAAAGAATGCAAGTTCAGAGCAGATGGCAACTACACTGATCTCAATTTAAGTTGACTCAGTCAAACAAGTGGTGTTCCCCAGGGCTCAATACTGGGGCCAGTTCTGATTAATATCTTTACCAATGATCTGGATGAGGGGATCGAGTGCACCCTCAGTAAGTTTGCAGATGACACCAAGTTGGGAGGGAGGGTTGATCTGCTAGAGGGAAGGAAGGCTCTACAGAGGGATCTGGACAGGTTGGATCCATGGGCTGAGGCCAACTGTATGAGGTTCAACAAGGCCAAGTGCCGGGTCCTGTACTTGGGTCACAGCAACCCCATGCAGTGCTACAGGCCTGGGGAAGAGTGGCTGGAAAGCTGCCCGGCAGAGAAAGACCTGGGGATGCTGTTTGACAGCCAGCTGAATTTGAGCCAGCAGTGTGTCCAGGTGGCCAAGAAGGCCAACAGCATCCTGATACATCAGAAATAGTGTGGCCAGCAGGAGCAGGGAGGTGATTGTTCCCCTGTACTGGGCACTGGTGAGGCTGCACCTCAAGTACTGTGTTCAGTTTTGGGCACCTCACTACACGAAAGTCATTGAGGTGCTGGAGTGTGTCCAGAGAAGGGCAATAAAGCTGGTGAAGGGTCTAGAGAACAAGCCCTACAAGGAGCTGAGGGAACTGGGTTTGTTAGGTGTGGAGAAAAGGAGGCTGAGGGGAGACCTTGCTCTCAACTACCTGAAAGGAGGTTGTAGCAAGGTGAGTGTCAGTCTCTTTTCCCAAGTAACAAGCAATAGGACAAGAGGAAACAGCCTCCAGTTGTGCCAGGGGAGGTTTAGACTGGATATTAGGAAAACTTCTTCACTGAAAGGGTTATCAAGCACTGGAACAGGCTGCCCAGGGAAGTGGTGGAGTCATTGCCCCTGGAGGCATTTAAAAGATGTGTTGTAGATATGGTGCTTAGGGACATGATTTAGCAGTGGACTTGGCAGTGTTAGGTTTATGGCTGGACTCGATCTGAAAACTGTTTTCCAACCTACATGATTCTAAACTTGTTACCCAAAGACAGAAAGCATGCAGGACTCTTCCAAACACCAGAGAAAAGGATCCTATCAAGTATTTGGTCAATTAATAGGACTGGTAATCTAACCCCTGTTCTAGGGATTACTCTATGGCATTACTCATTTTCTGAACATCTTATGAGCAGTGTCAGAGGAGATTGTAGTTTTCGGTTAGAGGAATTGTTCATGGGTATGAAAGCCTTACATCCCTGCTGCCCTAGCCCACGCATGCCTAGTGAGCGTAGCCTGCTCATGCTTTCTGAAGTATGGAACATTAGGAGGAAGCCCAGGAAGATAGAAAGGCAAGTCCAATGTAGCTGCTGACTCATATCATCCCCAGTAGTTAGGATATCCTTATGGCTGTGTCTAAGATGATTCAAAGAATTCCTCTGTGTGTGTGGTCTGGACAGCAGGGACAGCCAGGGAAGCAGAAAATGTTCTCCAGTCCTGTCAGTGAGTCATTACCAACCTTGCGTAGTCACAGATCAGGCCATGAAACTGATCTCAAGACTTGACTTGATTTATTTTTCCCCTCTAAGGCTTCAAATGATGAAATCTTGGATTTTAAGCCTTTTAAAAAACTAATTTGAACAAAACCATAAAGCTTTATATAGGGGTTCGGTGGATATTTCTCCCCATGTGGTTACAATGCAAATAAGATGCAGAACCCTCTTTCAAACTTTCTGGGAGAAAGTCACCTTTGAGCTGAGATCAAGCAGAGAATAACTTTGGAGACAGCAAAGGACAAACTGAAACCACAGGTTATACTTGGAAATGGTTTTAGTTAGCACATTTCATTACATGGTGTGTGCTGTTGCAAGCACTGATGTATAAAGTGTCAGTTTTGAGACATTTGGGAGGTGCAGATGGAGAGGAACATTTCATAAAGACCATAGATCATATTTTTCATCATATTTTGCTTGCATGTTATATTCTTTAGAATTACCCATTCATATTATTGTAAGGTAAAGTTATAAAATTTCAATTTTATGCCAAAATAGCCATCCATAGCCATCCACTGGTGAATTCATATTAGTAACAATAATAGGATTGAAAGATCAATTGTGTGCAGGATTTTTGATATTTAAAAGGATGGATATGTAAAATTTAGCTCCCTACACTGCACAAGAGGCATTCTGCTTCAAATGAGTCATGAATATAGTAATAAGCTTTGTATGTTGTTAACTGCTTTGTACTGAAAAATGTTGAAGCATATTTTTTTAAGGAAATGTTGGACATAGCCTACCGTATGTGCCCAAGGGACAGAGGTCTTCAAATTCACTCATCAAACTTCTATGCAGAACAGTAATTCTTCAAAAATGTTAAGAAAGTTACATAGATTATGACTTTAAATTAACGTGATCCTCAAGAAAGAGCACTGCTTCTTTAGGTGGTAACAAATACCACCTTAACCAAAACCAAATTCTCCACTGCTGCTAAGGTACTGTGGGTGTAGCAGAAAATGTAGGAGATAATGTGAATCTTGTTGGAGAACTGGTTAAACCTCCCCAATTCTGACTCAACCAGGCAGCAATTCAGAAGTGTAGTGAAGATCTGTAAATTATGCACTCTTGTCTGCTGAAGTGGTAACCATATTCCAGCTGGGTACAGATGAAGTGCTAAGTCATGTTTCAAGTCCTAAGGGAAAAAAGTAGTTTAAAATACCTCCTTAGTCTCCTTTTAACATTTGCTATTGGCATAACTTTCTGCTGGTCTTGTATATCTCATTCATAGTTGGTCTATACATTATATATGAAGCCTGGGTGTTTACAAGGAGGTTTTGGATTCCAGAAGGCAACGGGTGCCTAAATGTGGGCTGAGTGCTTCAGGAAAAGCCTACAATTTCAATGGTGCAGTGTCCTGAGGACCCTGCCAAACTAAAGATCTGTCAAGACAAGACTTGAGGGTAGTTCCCATCTGTACCACGCCATATGAAAGCTACCCTAAAAGAAAGCCATGCTCTAAAGAATTCAGCCCAAAACCACTGCATGAATTATTTCAACTTCAGCAGCAGCAGCTGCTGAGAAACAGCTTGCTGGAGTGTCTGTAAAAGATTCTCATAGATTTGGGCTTAGGATCAAGTTTGAATTTTAGAATAGGTTGGCAGTTTTTTTCCATGTAGTGTTCAACTCTGATATATGCTATGTTTTTCATTAACTTTGATCAATGAAATATCTGTTTTGGGCAACAGCAGACTGGAGATGGAATCGTTTGCTTGGAAGGTAGCCAATCTTTATAAAATAAAACCTTTCTCTTGCTATGTTTTAGCTGATGGATGCTGATGAAGCATTTTAACTGTGTGAACAGCTCACCTATTACTTTTCCTCTTGGTTCTGGGAAATGTCTAATTACAAAGCCTACATGAGGTCAGTCTCATAATTATAGCTGTCACCACAGTCTTCCCCCTTCCCTGGATACTTTAGATCATAATCTGCAAAGCCAAAAGTATCTCCAAGGCTAAAAACTACTGATTGTATTAACCAAAATCACTTAATACCTACCAAATATCAAGGTCTTTGAAGTGAAAAAGTTAAGCTCTGGCTAAAGGCAACAAAATAACCAAATCCTAGAAGAACACAGCATTAGAGAATTCCTTGGCAGTCAGGTATTCTGGCTGACCAGAATTCTGTGGTTGAACACTAACAAAAAATGTGACAAGCAGCTGATACCTCCAGTTAAAAAACAAAACAGAATTATATCTCTTAGCATATCGCTTTTTTTAATGTAGAAAAAGCCCTAGAAATTTTTGACTCAAATCTTATAAATTCTTAATCTAAATATAGTTATGTTTCAGATTAAAAAAATACTTTGTCAATCATTCTTACTATTGGCTACCTTGTGTTAATAAACATATTAAACTTATTTTGCTATAAACTTATAGCAAAAAACTAAGAAACATCTGCTCCAGAGTTTAGTCCTGACTAACAAGAAATGTGGATAGACACAGGTGATTTGGAGGAATAGTTTTCTATAGTGCAATCGGTTGGTGTTTTTTTTAGTACACATAATATTCTTGTTTTAGATATTTATATTGGGTACAAGAAAGTGGTGAGTTTTACCTAGGTGTCTATACTAACTCACACCAGACAGTCTGAATATTGCTTCCTGTGACTTTTAACCTCTGCTCTTGGCTGATCAGCTCTAAACAAAATCACTTAGAGCTGAATGGATGATGTATATACACATTTACATTATTCTAGTGCAGACCTGCCAGGAAAGTCCTGCTGAAAATTGCTAGTGGCTGTGTGGTGGCTGGAAAAAAAGAAGTCTTTTAAATTTCTTAAAGTGAACACTGCTGACAAATGTAACGGGTAGGAAAATGCTTCTATACAGCAGGTAAAGAAATGACTAGACTTCTAGCAGAACTGTGAAAATCATACCTGAAGAAGGAAGTTCTAAATCAACACAAGTATTGCAGGCTAATGGCATGTGAGACAAGGACTTTGCATAGCAGCAACATGGTTTTATCAAACTCAGATGCACACAAATCCTTCTCCAGATTTGAGACAGCAGCAACAGACTTGGGAGTTAAACCCGAGTCAATGACTTGAAGATTGGGGAGGTACATATTGGTTAACTCATCCTTTAGGGCAGTGAGCTTGGGTGATGGGGGATAAAATTGTATGACAAGATGAAAGGCAATGCCCTTGCATTTACATGCTTAAGTGCATGAGAGGAAGTAGCATGGTTGTTGAGAGTCTGGCAAGGTATCACCTGTATTTTGGTGTGCTTCAGGTGGCTGATGCTCTTAAGTGTTGGGTGTGAGCATAAAATGTTAAGCTTCTCTAGCTGCAAATCTTCTATTGTGTATGGATTTAGACCAGTTTCAGCAAAACATTGCAGACTCATCTCCTACAATTTCCACAAGACTATAGGCCAGAATGTTTAGGTATTGAGAGATAATGAAAGGTATGTGCTTAGAATAGACACAGCAATAAATCTTTCAAAACATCCTGTGGCCACTTACATTAATTATCCAGCATCTAGGAATAACTTTAGTATTGCAGGATTAAAATAGGAAGGGGATGCTGGAAATAAAATATAATAACATTTAATGGCTTAATCTTGTATTCTCTGAAGCTAATGACAAAGCTTCTAGTTCATGTGCAGTATTAGCTTTTAAAAAAGCATAACTAATTCAGATATGTTGGTTAACGTCAGCTCTCAAGGTAAACGTGTAGAAGTCAACAGACATAATTTTGCCATTTAAAGGGATATGGGATTCCTTTAAGGATTATCATTGTAAGGTTATGTCTTAGTCTTTTTAGACACTGCAGATGCTAAAAGTATTCTAAAATTGTAGTCGTAACTGCTTCAGGCCAGTCACATCTTTTAATGTGATGCTTCTTTCTCATTTGACATCTTTTTTTGAATTTTTTTCTAAGGAAGCATATTGTGATTTGAATATACAAATCCTTTAATATATGTAGAAATTATAAACAGGGAATACTTTCATGTTTTAACTCAATGCAGTTTTAGCAGCGTTCAGTTGAAAAGCAGACTTCAGGGACTACCAGGAAGCTCCAAACTCTTTAATGAAACATGATCATATTGGATTTACATTTTTCTCTGTGCATGTAGATTGATATGAGAAATATTACCACCATAAAAGAGATCAATTGATGTATACATGTTTTATTACTAACAGGAAAATATTGATATGGTAAATTATTTATGCTTTAGATAATAAAATAGATTTCATGGAGAAGCCAAGGTAAGTTGTGACTTGGGATTTGTGTTAATGCTAAATTCTGAAAGTGAATTGCATAAGTATGTATGTATATACACTATTACAAAAAGGAGAAAAAGCAGAATAGACATGCTTAAGATGATTGTGGAGCAAAAGCACAAATATAGTGGTAATTTCCATATACTGTTTCTTATGAGCAAACTATCACCTTTGGTAGTGTCTTTGAAAAAAATCATGCTTTCATTCTTTTGTGTTCACTTTACTGATTTTTAGATAATTCTTATTTATATAAGCTAAAAGAAACATGTTTTAAATGATGCAAGCAATAAACATAATTCAGGGCTTACAAAAAAAAATCATTGATACGATGCTGTTGCTTCTAATGTAGAAAAAAAAACCTAATGAGAAGTATGGCTAATCATTCTTCATTACTGTACCATCACGTCTGCACTGCATCCTTTGTAAAAATGCTTTCAAATATAATATGCCTAGCAATGTTTGAACTGTTTTTTTCAACTGCACTTTCCTTGGCTAATACTACTAGATGAGGCATTTCATATTCTGTTTCACTTTGCTATGCAAAAAGGGTTTCCCTTAGGAAAAGAAGACTTAAAGTACAGCACTTGAAGCATATTTAAAAAAAAAAACAAACCTGCTTGCTCTTGTGAAAGTTCTAAAAAATGCAATTAATTTCTTACTTCTTTGAAAACAAAGCCCTATTCTTCACAAGCAAACAAATAAACTAATTTGTCTTAAATGTTTGACTATATTCATAATCTCTTTAGCATTGACCTGAGGAAGTACATGACTGATGCATCCCTGAAAGAGGGAGTTAGTATTGCAGAGTAGCTTCAGCTGCAGTATTTTCTTTGTTTGTAAGCCAACAGTTTTCAGGAATCATTCTTACAATCTCTAGGGAAAAAATCAGCAGAGACATCTATCTGTAATTTACAGTATATACAAAACTCCATAAAATAACACTAAGGACTGTGAGAGCATTGACAAAATGTTAGAATTTTATCCTTCAGATCACAGACAAATTCAGTTTAATAAAGTCACTTGTGGTGTTAGTGGCTTGTAAAGTGTCATGCTTTCCCAGTTTCTAGAGAACAGATGTGCACAGTATTAAGCATTCATATTTGACAACATTTAAAGCTAAAGAAATAAATGTGCATGGAGAATGAACCACCTTTTTCCATCTCCTCCAATTTAAGACACAGATCTTCCAGTTTGGAAGATCAGATATGCAGCAGGAGATGTGAAAGGTGATGCCTGCAATGTGGCTACTTGTGCAGCTGGGTTCTGCAGAGAGCTCTGAAGCTCTGCAGCTGTCAATCCTGTCTTTCTTAACAACTAATTTTCTCTGAAAATATAGGTTTGGGGGTTTTTTTGTTTTGTTTTTTTTTGTGGGGAAGTGGAGCCTTAAGGAAAGCAAGGGGTATGGAGACAACAAAACGCTAGAAATATGTTCTGTGAGCACTGTCCTGCTTGGTTCAATCCTTTTAACAGAAGGGCTCTTGAACTCTTGAGAACTGCTCATCTGCACCTGAGCAGACCTGTCAGGTACACTGAAGCATCTGTGTTTTGACAAGAATTTGCATCTAAGGCAAGTTTCTGGAAGAAAGGAATCAGAAGTTTAAAGTTGAGACATGGTAAAGACATCCTCAGGAAGGTGTTTCTGATGGGCATGAATGAAAGCAGGCAATCACAGTAGTGATGGCAGCTTGGTATTGCAGTGGACCATTTCAAACCTTTACTGCCTGGCATTTTTACGAAAACAGTTGTTTAACCTGTAAGTGCACAGGTGCAAATACATAAATAAGAAGAATAAGCATGAAGCATATGGTGTGTGACTCAGGATGTGGTGGGAAGGTATACTGCTAGTAGCATCCAAAAGACTGCACTTAATTTTTAATCTGTGTGAGCCACAGTGGGGAGGCCATGTGTGGCAAAGAGGATGTGTGATAAAGGTTTTTTTCCTAAGCTGGACTGCTCAGTGGGTGCTGTGGTGAGAGATCAAAGGGCTTTTCTCTCATTTTGCTTCAACACAGGAAAAATCCATACAAAATACATCCCAAAAAGAGCATGGCTGGTAGCATATGAAAAACAATTTCAAAGTGAACTGCCCAATAGGGGCAACTGTGTATTATTCTTCACCAACACCCAGAGAAGTTTCAGTTATCACCACCCATAGCAAGGTATGTCTACCTTCCTGAATTAGGGATTTATTTTTTTTTAAAGAATTTTTAGGTGAACCTAGACTAGCCATTTTAAGTAGTCAGTTTAGTGGTTAAATGTGTTCAGTTGTTGTGAACCCTGCTGAATACCTGATATGAAATAATCTATTTCAGGTTTTTGAAGTGCCAGTGAAATGTAAGTCAAGGTATGCCCCTCTAGCTAGTCCTAGTAAAGGAAGACTTTTTTATTAGCTTATCCTGTATACCTTTAAAGTCTCTCTAGATTGCAAAATCCATACTAATAATTTAATTAGCAAAAAAAATAATAGCAGTCAAGCAAATTGGAATTCCAGTTTTTTAATATCTTAATATTAAGGAAGTGAAACATAACCAGCACATGCTAAATCAGTATTGAGGGAAGCCCAAAGACACTACAGTTCTGAATTAACTTTAGCCTGTTGTCATAAAAAAAAAGTACTCCTGGAAAAATAAAAAGTTAGGCAGCAGATAGATACAGGTCTTAAAGTTCAGTGATTGCCTGCAAATTTTGCTCAAACTTGCACTGACATCTCATAAATTTCACAAAATTTCTTTTGGGTTATATAATATCTGATGAAATACTAGGGCTTGTTGCTTTATTGAAGATAACAAGTCAGGTTATCTTTAGGACAGTCTATCTAAGACACACTGTCTAAATTGAATCCCTTTTATAAGTGGAAATTCAGTGTAACATCTTGTTTGATTACAACTGAACATGTTTCAGGAGTGTAGGCAAAGTTGGATTTGAGTGGACAGATTTACTTGCTTGCTTTAGGAAGCAGATTGTGTTAAGATTAGGTTTGACTAGCAATCATTCTTTCTAGTCAAGAAAAATCTTCAAGGGAATAGTTACAATTTTTTAATAGATGAAGGCCTAACTTTTAGTTTTCTTTACAATCTCAAGTCCACAGTATTCTTAAAAGCTTCATTAGAATTACTTTACGCTTATCTGCTTCAGCTGATTTGGCTGATTTTAATACAGAATAGATACAGCATGTGACCTGAGGCATTTGAGGCAATCAGGAATGCTTGCATTGAATTGGTATTACAGCAAATGTAAGGAATGGACACTTGCTGGTCCAAGTGCACTGAATGTGTGTCTCTACAACCAACATGAACTCCCAGCTCTAGCCATTGATTACATTATGAAGGACACTCCCCTTGCATTCACTGATGCATTTAAACAAGCCTTTTGTTATGTAGATCAAAGGAATCTTTCCTGGTTAAATTATTTCCAGTAAACATTTTTACTGACATATTTAGTCTGTTTTTCTGTTCACAGATTAGTTTGAAACAATTTCTTTGGTGTACATAAATTTAAATGGTCCAGACAATGGTTTATTAAAATACATTTTGCTCCAGGTTCTCTGCCAGCCCAGTTTGCTTCAACTGTCTCTTATTTGGCACATTGGCTATACACAATTTAGTATACAACTGGTATAACTGGTAGTTTCATTTCCATGCCATTTTTGGATTCCAAACCTATAAGAGCTTTTCAGCTGAGCAGGCAGGTTTTTTGGTGCAAATTCTATTCCTCAGTTCCTGCTACAAAGAAAGTTGTGTGTAAGCATTTGTTGGAGAAAATGTTTGTTTCTACTGCAGCAACACAACTATTTTTTCCTTAACATCTGTGTGTTTCTTTTCAGGTTTTATTTATCTTTATTTCTCTTGTACCTGTCCTCCACTTGACCCACAACATATTTCTCAGACCTGCACATTTTGTGATGGCTTGATGAATGTCTGGACACAGATGACTTGCATTAAATCACAAGAGACAGCAAGTTTTAGGCTTTCTTGAAAAAGCAAAAACTTTGAGTAAATTTGGAAGAAGGGGGGATTTACTCTGGGTGTGTGAGACTGCTTAATGTATCGTTTAGCAGATTTTGCTATCTTTTGTAGAGATTATTTTAAATTAATTTCTGCTAGTAGGAAGTAAATTGCAGTCCTGGAAAAGATGCCATGCACATTTTAATTAAAACATTGGACATGGCTGAATAACTTAAGAGGTTTTGAAACTGAAGAAACTTTCTCTCTCATATGTGTAGAAAGAGAGAGTTGAGAGATCCAAGAATTACTTCATGTTAAAGCCCAAGTGCCTACTTAAACTCTCAACAATAACAAATAGACATATACATATAATACCTATATGTTTTCCAAGCAGTGAGTCCTGCTTTTACAGATTGATCTCTCTTTTAACTCCCCTTATTTTTTTTCCCCAGGTGCTATAGATAATCTCCTGACATAATGAACAACCTTTCCTTTGAGAACAGCAAGATGACAGTTTAGCCATTTTATTGTCCTATGAATTCAATTTTGTATAGTAAATCCAAGGAAAACATTTTTCCAGTAAAATGTCCTCAGTGTATCTCCCTGCTCTATGGGAACTAGACATGCTCTGCCTAAATCAAAACACCTAAGTGGTCCCCAGTGTAGATCCTGGGAGATGCAGAAAGCTGAGGCTTTCCTTGCAGAGGATCTGCTCATTTGTACCAAACACCTTCTGCTGGTGAGAGTTTGGGCATTGACCAGTTGTTTGGGGTCTTATTCTGTTTAATCATAATAACCCCCTTGATGAGGCCTTATAGTATGCTAGTTTTCAAAGAGTAGGTCTGTAGATAATGAAGAATTCCCATATGTGCATGAATGTACATACTGTGGTCCAAGTCATAGGGAATGCATTCATTATCTAGCTGCACAGAGTTCTTGTCAACAGTCTCAGAGTGAAACAGCATCAGACTCTGTGGCTGCACTGGCCCTTTCTATTGAGGTGACATAAAGCCCACTTGGAGTCTCTGCTACTTGGAAAAAATGGGATCCTCATAATGAGGGTTCAGGTCAGCTAGGGTTGCTCACAGACATGCACTGAACAGGAGTTTCATTGTGTGCTTTCAAAAACCATTATGAGTCACTTTGGTGTTATTGACACTTGATACTTGACACTGAAAATGGCAGAACAGCATTCTGAATAAAAAGAATAAACCTTACTAATCTTTTTCAGTAGAAAGGCAGCTATGAAATACTGAGAAAAAAATTAAGTGTACTAACCTTTTCATCCTGTAATGGACTTGCACACAAAAGGTACTTGGGATACCTGGTATAGAGGGGGAACCCAGTGCTAGGGAGGTAGGCTTCCCACAGAAAAAAATAGAGTGGGTTATCTAGAGCTACCTCATATGAAATGCAGGGCACAGGGGTGTGTTGGCACTGAGATGCTACAGTTGGTAAGTATGTTTAGGCTTCAAGGTATAGGTATATTCCTGGGTCTGCAACCTCTCTGATCATGAGTTTACCAAGGCTGTTTTTCTCCCTGTAGAAATGATGGTCCTTACTTCTGCACTTATATCACAACATAGAAACAAAAATGCTTAGCCCTGGAATGCTAGGTTTAGTTTTACTACACGGGTGTCCAGTTTTACCTCCACTACCCATCCTTTACTCCAAACTTTATTGGCTTCCTGCCCACCTGCCTTTCAGGAAGGAGAGTGTTAGCCATTAGCAGGTACTCCAGTGCCACTCTATTCTTCCTCTTCATCTGCCCAGTGAATTGTATATATTTTTCCTGTATAACAGTATACCTTTAATGGGAGAATGCAGAATACATCTAGGTAACTCAATCTGTAAATGGTTCTGGCTCTTAATGTTAGCTGTTGCTAATGCTGATGCTTCTGATAACAGCGGCCCAGAGACTAGCATCACGTGCTTTTGATTTCAGGGATAATTCACTGTGCTATTAAGTAAACATTTGATTACATTGACCATACCTGTGAAATAATCTACTGACACAAACATTTTCTTAAGTATTTGAATTACAAATTCATACAGATTAGAATTTGAAACATCTTCCTTTTCCCATTTAGACAATTGACCTTCCTTAATTGTTTTCCTTACTCTAAAATGGGCAAGCTGTTCTTCTGTCCAAATTATAAAAACTGTACTTTTAAGCACTATAGGTAGATTTCAACACATGCATACTCCCAGATATTTTTAACAATGTGACTCTACCTAAATGCCTAGTCTTGTCCTTGAGGAACACTGAAGGCAAAAGCATTCTGCAAGAGTAATCCCCAACTTCTTAACAATAGATGATTTTTACATTTTTTTAAAATAACACATTCAAAAATTTAGATATCTAGCAGTGTGTTGGAAATATGATTTTCTTTTTAATCAAAGTTTCATTCTGCTTTAGTGATTAGAGAGGTACCATGTCAAACAAATTACTTTCATTTGTTGAACTACAAAGAGCCTGGGTGATTATTCAGGGCAACTCAGGGTGGCTCAGTATACAACTCCTAGTGAAAAGTGTAGTGTTTATTGTTTTAAGGCCAAGTGATTGGAATAATAAAAGCTATATAACCATGGGTGTTGTCATTGTCTTTTTTTATAGAAAATAAAACTCATTGCTTACAGTTGTAGTGTCCCATGCTTTAAGGAATAAATCCTGGTCCAACTTCCACTGGAATTAATGAGTTTTATATCAACTTTAACAATGATTGAGCTGTGTTTACCCAGTTTTGGAAACTATCCTCCTTCCTGGGATCACTGGGCTCCCTTCTTCCCCTTTGCATCCCATTCTAGCATTGACAAAAGTGGACACAGAGGCATAACTGACCAATAGGCAGTGGATGTATAACTTCAGTGTTTTCCTGCAAAGAAACTCACAGCTCCCAGAAGGAGGCACAAATCCATTGAATTCCATAGAACTTAGACAATTTAAGACTGAGCTCTAGTTTCACTAAACCCAAATTTTTCCTCTAGCTTAAATGCAAGTTGATCCAGAACTTGAAGTATGAACTGAAAGTGTCCTTCTCTGCATGTGATTGCTTCCAAATGTTCTTATAACTAACTCATGTCACAGACAAAACCAGCTAGAAGTAAAGCTAGTTTAACAGGCCAATTTCCATTTTCCAAGTAAAGGATTTGTGCATCTTGTTCAGCATTTTGGTTTTATAGCTAGTTTTAACATTGATCTGCCTAGGGGCAGGGATAGAAAAAGTAAAGGAAGATCAGGTATTGTTATAATTGGAAGCCCCAGTTAACAGGCTTGCAGACAGATCCAAACTCATGCCCTCCATCTATGAATCTAGGGTAGAAAACTGTTGTGACCATTTTTCACGACTGCTTCAATTTCTATTAACAACTCGGCCCTGAACTATCCTCAAATACAACTGTATATATCCTACTGGTATAAATGGGAGAGTAATTTATTTGAGTGAATTGTTGTTCAAAATGAGGTGCACTGTCTGGGGATGCTGATATCCATTATATATAATTATTAAATGCACCTGTGGCTTCAAGACATTCCTAAGTTTAAGTTCTGTATTTTTAAACAGCCCCAAATGATATCTTTCTGTTTTGTTTTAACCAATGAGCCTCATGTTCTCAAGTGCATTTACACTATGTTTGGCTGATGCAACAGTGTAATATGGTTCCTCAGGAAGATTCAATGACAGCAAGTAGGGTATATGGTTCCTAGGGAAATGGAGCATTCACTATTCAGATGCTTGGATGGTGTATAGTAGATAGTTCACTGAGCAAATGAATTCTATCTGCAAAATTCACTGATTAATATTGTAGCACAATTAATAAAAATTCCAAATCTATTCAGATCAATAATAAATTCTACATCATATTTAAGTTGTCAGTGTTTCCAATACTAATTGCAGAATTCAGTAGCATGTACCTTACAGTTAGCAGATCTTGATGCAAGATTGGAAATCAATGACCGCTTCAATGTTCTGTCTGTGTATACAAGAGAAAAAAGTTTCAAGCATTCAAAGGTTTAAAATGCAAATTATAAATTTTCAAATGTAATTATGCACACTGTTTTTTTTGAGTTGGAAGTGTTCAGATACACCATAGACCTAAAAAACCCACAAACATTTATGGCAGAGTTCAAGTCCTTTTAGCTTTATTTTATATGAACTCTTTTTTTTTTTTTTCCTTGTAAAAGTCACTTAGCAAAAAAGCTCTAATTTACAGAAAACTGGATTAGTTTATATCTGCATATTTTGCTATTAGAAAAAGTTGATCTCTCCATTCTTTCTAAAGAAGTTTCGGATGCTTTTCAAGCTATGCATCTCTAAATTTTTTCATGGTAAAAATCATCATTATATGCTTGTATGTCTAACTCTATGTGCTATCTATTTGCAAATAATTTATAACACTATTGTGATACCTGTCTCTGAGCTGAAGAAGAAAAGAAAGCCTATGCACAATATGCTATTCACAGACCAAAAAAAAGATCCAGGGCAAGTTCTTATTCTTTTACAGAAAGTGCTCTGGGAGCTTTACTGTCCAGGCAGGTCCAGGTTACTGCCACGTTAAGCCTCCAGAAAGTCATTAGACTGCATGATATACTCTCTGTGTCTAAGTTCTGCTGCTGTACCATCTTGGTGTTATAGGAGCAAAAAGTAATGCTTTCAAAAGCATCTGATGAATGTACAAAAGTATTCGTGAATACTTTTCGAAGAGACCTTTAAAACACTGAAAGGAAGTTTCCTATTAAACTCATTGGCAAGGGGGTGAAATATTCAAGTATATTGATAAGATATATCTGTTTGCACACTGAGTTTACATTTTTTAAATGTCTATTTCCTTTTCACAAGTAATCTTTAATCTTACCTCATAAAAATTATGGTCTTTAATGGCTAAGGTAATTGAGGCAGGTTATGGGTTACAAAGAACCACTTAAGAAACCTTAACTGCTATACAGGTCTTTCAATCAAGTTCAGGATTTGTAAAGCAGCCTACCACGTTAAATCTAAAATTGCCATAAACAATTTATGTCGATAACTCATGTACATTTCCTGTTAAAGCTTTCATTTAAATAGAGATTGAACTAAGAACTGAAGCACAGCATATTCATGCAGAAAAGCTGTATACTGAGTAGTTATGCAAAACAAATGAATACCAATTTCCTTTTAAATGTTTTGTTACCTGTAGCTATAGCCATCAAAGAAAGCCTGGTAAGCAATAAAGGACATAATATTACATAGCTGAATAGCATTATCAATCTTGAAGAACGATGAAGAACTTCATTAACCATATATCTTTATATATGTCTTCAGCTCCAATATATAGTAATACGCTGGCTGGAGGTTAGAAGCTCAGATGGCAGCAAGTACACAGTGTAACAGTAGACTGACAACCGTGAGCTTCTAGGTTTTTTTCCACAACAAAATCCTCAATATCAAAATTCTCTGAGGTCAAGTTTGTTTCCAAATACATTATACCCTTGTAAAGATTTTTTTTTTTTAATTCTTCTTTGAGTCTGATGGGGGAGATAGGTTTCACTTGCTGCACAAATACCATGTTAAGTGGCTGACTCCACAAAAAAAAGAAGAAGGAACAAAGTCTTTGATATTAGGCCAGAAAGCATTTTACAGCCATTCCCTTACCTCAGTGGCTGGCGTACCCTGGAGTCACTAGTAGCCCTATAGGTGGGGTCACAGGATGAGTCTGAGTATTTGCCAGCTTATCCTTAGACCTGATTGTTCTTTTTATAGCCTTCATTTGGAAAAAGCTAAATTGTATGCCAGAGAGCAGAGCTTTCTTTGCTCCATTCCTCAAAAGCATGCCTTCCTATATGGCTGAATTCAGATCACTCTGTCACCTCCAAAGGCAGTGGGGACCACCACAAAGTGGACAAGCGTTTGGGTACTAAACATCCTTATGTCCTCAGCTGAAGCCAAAAAAACAATATGTGTTGATCCCAGAAAGAGAAGTTTAACTAACCTAGCACATCAGGCTAAAGAAGAGAGCCAGACTCATGTCACACCAATAATCCTTTTCAGGTGCTGCTGGTGAAACTGTCAGGCATACTAATTTTGCTGACATTTTCTCAGCATCTCAGCTGAGACTGCTTTTTTCATCCAACACCATTTATTACCCTGTTAAAACTTGAATGCTCTAATCAAGCAAAAGGAATCTCTCCTTTACAATCAGAGGTAAAGCTTGTTTCCTCATCATGTCATTAATTATCAGCACAGGTTTCACACAGTATCTTGCAGGATAAGGGCCTTTATCATTAATTTCAAAGCCATGCATTAAAAAGTCAAGAATTTGAAGTCCTGTGTGGATGTTCGGAGTGTGTTTTCAGGAGCATGCTTAAGTTATCACAAAGGGCTAAAACTATTTTCCCAATCTAAAAGAACTTTTTCTTTCCCTAGTTGTGCCAGGTTTAAATTCCCAGAGGTAAAGAAGCCTCATGACAAAAGTAGCATGCTAACAGGCTTTTTCTTCTAGATACTGTGGCCAATAGCCTGTAGTATATTAATTAGTGTATAACTGCCATTTGGCAGAAAAGCTGCTGGAAGCTGTTGAAAAAGTAGGAGGAAGAAAAGGAGTGATAGCTTCTGGTCGGTAATTCCCCGTTAATGATCATCTTCTTCGGAGTATCAGGGTAGGTGCAGCTGGCATCTCTTTGTATCTCTGCCCTTCCATGCTTTTAGAAAGTGAAGTGTACACATTAATTTAAAACTATCATTGATGTATGATGGGTCATATGTACCAGGCAGCATGTATGTATTGGTAATTCTGTCAGTGTTGTTTTTCTTATTTGCCAGCCAAAATGGCTGCTTGACACTGACTTGTATTAAAACATTGTCTAAAAATTTGAAATATATTCCTTCACCTAGTCCTCCTGCACCAAGCACCTATTTTGTAAAGATGTATAGATTTAATAAGGAAGCTTTTCAAGTGCAGTGTGGCCAGCTGTTAAAAATAAATAAATAAAAAAAAATAATGAGAGCATAGGACACCTCTGTGAAGGTTCTGGCCCAGATCCCCCTGTTTTAAAAAAAAAAAATAAAATTGTGACTTTATTTTCCAGCCAGCACAGGTCAAAGGCTATTGCTTTGTCTCTGCATTCACTGGTGTTTCCATCTTTTATCATTCCCATAGCCAAATACCTCCCTCCTATCCCATTACTCATCTCTTCTGTGATTAGTCAATGACATGCTGGGGAGCTACACCACAAGCAAAAGGAAAGATGTTAGTGGGACGGTCTCTCTCTTTCACTTCCACTCACACATCTGCAAATATAGATGTGCTACTCATTGCCAAGTCATGCTTTGCTTAATTTTTATTTTTAGATAATAAGATATTAATTTTTTCAGCTGTTGAGTGTAAGTTGACACTTTTATTCTATGACCCTGAATCTGCAAACATACCCATGTCTTATGCAACACAAACAAAAGTGCAGTAGGAAAACACGTACATGAAGTTTTTTTAGACCTAAATACCTGTTTTTCTAATAATAGTTTCTCCTGGCCCATTGGATCACTTCTCATTACTCTTGTGACTGTTTCATTACAATTTGGTATGAGAAATGGAAGAGTTATGTGATTTCCGTATGTTTATACATTTGCATGTTTCTGCTATTTGTACACCAGAATACATTAATTCACTGGTGCTCGTAGTCAAAATTATCAGGAGACTCTTTTGAACCGTGAGATTCTCTCGTAAAAATATTGTAGTATTACCTTAAAGCAGATGTAAATTATAGCAAGACTATGGAGATTAGACAGTTAATGTAAGCTAACCCATTTCATATAAGAAGGTTAACTAGCAGAGAAAGAAACCGAAAATACATGCAACATTGATATCAAAACATTAAAAATATTAATATTCTAATTTCTCCTTTTAAACAATAGCTTTTCTGATGCAATAACATGTAGAACCTTATTGTAATAACCTCAGACAGTGGTGACTAATGTTTATCAGCTGATGTGGCTCTCAAAAGAAAATTCAGTAGTAGACTTTTGTGTATATTTGTATGTGTGCATGTATGCGCAGATAATGCAATGGAGGTCTAAGGGAATGATGTCTTACAAAACAAGACCAGTATAGTTTATTTATTAGTAAGGTAATATTAACAAGACAGAAAATTTAGTTCTGATATGCTGGAAAATGGGGGGGGGGGGGGGCGGGAAAAAAAAGGTTGTTAAACTGTAAAGCATTTTGTAATTATATTTCCCAGTAAACTTCTTTTCATGCTTGGCCTGAGTTGCCATGTGCCAGTCTTTATGAGCTTAGGGTAGGTCAGTGAAATCCCCACAGAAGGTGCACAGCAAGGTCTGATGACTGCAATGTTGTAGCTCTCAGGTGGACTGGGAGGAAGACGACTTGGTTGGTTTTTTCTGTAAGAAATTGTTAGGTGTTGCAATTCGTTACACACTGTATCAAATTTGTACAAAGTTTGTGGTGTTACTTCTGTTGTGTTACACCACCCGTGAAAGTCAGGACAGACAGACAGAGATTTTAGTGATGCTTGTAATGTCCCAGAGGGGATGGAGCTCACTGTTCCCAACGTAAGAGCTACCTCTGACTTCCGGGATCTACCTGTTCATTTCAACATAAATATATGTAAATCTGCTTTGAGAATTTCAAGGGCATCTTCCTGTTTCTCTGTCTTTTCCTACAATATAAGCAGCATTGATGTCAAAGGCTAGCCAAAGAAGAGAAGCACACACTTCCATGAGGTTTTTGCACCATCACTATGAGAAAAAAATAGCTATATAATGACAATTGAACACTTACCAGCTCCAGAACAACATGTCTGACCAAGCCTTTACAGCAAATGAGAGTGAACCCATTCTCATCAGTATTGAAACATACACTTTTTTTTTTTTTCCCCTCCTCACCTTCAGTAGTTATCCAGGATTTAAAAGGGTTAAAACCTAACAGTATTCCCTCCAGGCAACAGTGAAACCATTTAGCTAAGGAAAATTACAACTAATAATGCTTTCAGTTCTCTAAATTGCCTGCAAATGCATTTTGCTGTAGAGCCTGTCAGAATCTGAAGAATTTCAATATCCAAAGGCTAGGCAGGCAAGAGGAGGGTGGTCTGGTAGGAGGAGGCTCACCCAGGGAGCCTAGCAGAACATGAGGTATTACACCCTGCTCTGCTGATCCTGTTCCTGGAAGAGGGTTAGGTATTACTCATTGTAGGTCTCAGACTAGTGGAAGCTATGTTTTTGAAAGGGCAGATTAATAATCAGAGTACTTTTTTTTTTTTTTTGGTCTGTCAGCTTGATGTGAGGTTTTTTTGATGTTTATCGTGTCTGTTTGAAGCCCTTCTGTCAGGCATTCTGAATGCTAAAATAAGCTGTGAGGAAGTGGACTAGTGGTAAAAGAACAAATAGTAAGGCAATGTGCGTGAGAAAGGCAAATGGAGATCTCTGTCACTTATCACACAAAGTGCAAGAAAATAAGGTGCAAAAATGGTTTAGAAATTACAGTATTTTGAAATATTCTCCTACTTCTGGTAGATTTTTCCAATAGCAAGACTATTGTTTTAAAAATGAATTCTCACAGAACTGTACATATTTTAAGTGGCTCCACTGTAAGTATATTTTTTCAAGCTTTCCCTTAAACATATTTATTCATATGTAATAAATATAAGAATGTCCTAGAAAGTGAATACAAATGATGAGATATTTTTAACAATATTCTAGGGTTTTCCAGAAATTACAAGTATGGAATAAGAAGTCGAAAACCCTATGTTCTCTATAACCCCTTAACATGAAGTGGACCTTGGACAGCATTATTTATTGTTTCTGCCACGGTTTAGTCCCTCATAACATTAGAAAAAATTTAATTCATTACTGGCTCATTCAAGTTTTTAGGCTGTTCTTTTGAGTTTTTCAGAGAAAAGATGCTACTGAATACAAGTAAATTAAATAAACAGTGCATCCTTTTAGACACCTTTGCATTTTGTTAAACCCAGAACATAAATTACTAGAAATACTGTATGCTATTGCCTACCTATATAATACAACTGCATCACAGATCTAGTCTTTATTACTGGCATAAGCATTCAGTTCTTAGACATTCAAACTTTAATGTCAAAAAAGCTTGCAAAAAATTACATTTACGTAGAAGGGTGAAGTGGCATGTTTTCTTTTGTCTGTTAGTACTGTGATGCTTGAGGTGAGTGGTTAGATTGCTACAGTTTATGCCTAACATATATTTAGCCTAATTAGCAAATGAGGTCAGCAATTAGATAGCTGAAGGGGATCAGTGCATGAGCCCAGCTATGCCATAAAGGTTATAAGGAAAAAAGCACAAGCTAAAATCTTTGCAAAAGCCTTAAATCACAGTAATGCAATCCCAGCAAGAAAAGACTGCCACAAAACTTGCTCACAGAGGACAGAAAAGTCACCTGATCAATGGCTTTGATCATTGCAGTGGCTGGTCAGTAGGGTAATGATGTGGGAAATGACATATTCGTTGCACATACCCACACATCATCATCTAAACTGACATCCTCTCTGGCAGGTGAGTTTGGCAGGGAAATTGGGGTGGTCTGGGCTCTCTTGAAATTGAAGGAGTCCTCACAGGTTACCTCCTTGGTGGTTAGCAGAACCTGCACCAACAAATAGCACAGACTTGGTCACCACAGCTGTTTGGGGTCTTTTAATCCTCATTTTGCATGACAGTGTATGACTTCTCTGGCTCCTCCATTGTCTGCAAGCTAAGCAGGATAGATGGTCTAAAACTCCTTGAACCACCACCCATGAGCCGTCATCTTCAAGCAGTCCTGGAACTACCTCACAGTGTTGTATAATTCAGTTCCTTGACAAGAATCACAAAGGGAGGAACACAATATAAAGGGATAAAAGAGAAGCTGTCTTTAATGAGCACACATGGCTCTCTGTCATAACAAATTACCCTGTGATGCTCATGATTAATTGTGCTGCCACTTGTTGTATGGCAGCACAGTAATGCAAGCCAAATAAGCACCATGCAAGACTGTCCGCAAAATTAGTAAGCTTTTTAAATTTATTATTTATCACTGTCTGCCAGCTGTGACAATCCTTTGACATATATGTGATCTTGCCTGTGGTGTCCTGAATTAAAATGGATCATATAGAGCCTTGGTTCAGTGCAGGACCAATGAACCTATGCAAACTGATGAGCCAGAAGGTGCTACAAATTAAAATGAATTTGTGTTGATCTCTCTTGAGCTAGTTGTGATATTATGACGTTCCACTCTGCCTCTTTTTAAGATATTCTCTCACCATGCTTTTCCAAGTATGCAGTCGTCTTTTATTCTTTGCATACATTTTCTCATAATTGAGATATTTTTTCTTTCTTGTACCTGGTACTTATATTATGCGCCTGTTTCCAGATTACTAATGTAGTGGTATTAAAGCTGAGTTACAATAGCACCACAGAAATCCCGGTCCAAACAGGATACAAGTTCTTTGTTCAAGTCAAAATATCAGTTATGGATGAAGACTGCAGATTAGCCTCAAGTATTCCACTTCCTGGTCTTGCAGCATGATCGCTCTGTCTCTGATTATTGAGATATATATTAAGAAGATCGTATAATCTGAACAAAAAAGTTTCTAAAATACCACAACGTGACACTTATTAATAGTTCATCTTCTGGTGCTTTTGATTATGTTGTTTTTTATTATTTTTCAACAGAAAGGGAAATTTCTCAACCTTTTCAGAGTTTGAAATGTGGAGGTAAATTTAAAAATTAAGTCCATCATGGCAAATTATGTTTCTGGAATGTTATTAGGAATCCAGATAGCCTTTGAAGATTTGGACTTTGATATTTACTGAGCTTTGCTCTCCCTGGGGCCCTACCACAGGAAGGACAATTCAGCCAAACTGAGTGCTTCTGAGAAATCCTCTTTCTAACATTAAGGGAGGCTATAACCTCAGGTTCCGGAAAGAGACACAAGTATTTTTGATCTCCAGCCCCAGATTAAATGCACAACCAGTAGAAGTTAGCATCACTAAACATTTTTTCCACTCTCTGAAAGAGCAGGCCAGTAACAGGGTGATGTGGGTTTCTCTCAGCACTCTATTCACTGCACAGCTACACTGCAAGACGCTCCATCTGCTTTTACATAACTGTGTACACAGACCTAGGAGGGTAAGGTTTTTAATTGTCTAGTCAGCAGAAGAATATGGTGTTTCCATTGAAACAATCACTCAGCAAACTGCAACCAATCAGGACAAAGTGGTTTGCAGAGTTATATAGTACAGATAGCTAGGTGTGTGTTACATGGACCTGAGTCTATCTAAAAGAGATTCAACTTGAAATTCTTCTGTCAGTAAAAATTATATAAAGAACTGTGGTTTTCTGCTCAAGTAAGTTATCAAAAAAGAAGTTTCTCTGAGAAAGAAAGAATTGGTTTTTCAGAAGAAACACTGAAGCTCTGCTTCTGGGAGGAAATGCATTATTTAGCTTATTAATGGAGGGCATAAAAGCACCATCTGAAACCAGAAAAGAGAAAATTCAGGATAAATAGCTGTAAAAATAGTGACTTCAGTCCTTTCCTTGATTTTTTTCAATTAACTAGAGGAGCCACTAGTAAAGGTGCAGTAGGAAAATGTTCAGCACTGATAAATGGACACATGAAAGGATTCATCAGAGTTATCTGAGACATCACTTATCTTCTTTAATACCTGAAAAATATTTGGTGAGTAGATGTCTAGTTCACATATGGATCATGAAATTTATAAGCTGTGGAAACACACCAGGGTTGACTCCAGTCCATATTGTTTTTTCTGCAGCTCTGAACAGTCAGAGAAAAATTATGAACTCTGGATACATGATAAATTGGGTGAGTTAGAAAAGAATCCACTGATGCCAGTGCTCCACTAACAAGGAAAACAATGAAATGTGTGCTTAATAAATCCAAGCCCATTTGGGGGCTTAAGCACTTTGCTGAGTGTAACCCCCTCCATGTTACTCCCAAGACAAGAAAGTCAAAGCTCAATGATATGATTATAGCAGCCCACTTTTTGTTTAAGGAAAATGGAAGAGCAAGAAGTAATTCTGTCCTTCTAATGCACAATGCAGAAGCAAGCAACATTTTTATAAAATAATTCAGTAGCTAGGGCACAGCTCTAACTCCAGAACCAGGACATCCAGATTCAGTTGCCTATAGAGGGTTTAAATGCAGCTCTGCTTTCTTGGAAAGTAGTCTTGCTCCTTGGTGACAGGTTGCTCTGAGGCTTGAGGGATACTGCTTTCCTCACCTGTTGAAACCCTAACACTGCAAAAAATTCAGGTTGCTTTGGGCAGGAAAAATGCATCAGGCTGTTGCTGGCTATTCTTTCGAAAGAAGAGGAGAGATGGGCTCCAGTAGCTAGGCTTGATCAGTCATTTCACCCAGTTGCTCTTCATTCTTAAATACTAAAACAATGTTTCAGAGCGAAGTCTGTAAGCAGGACCCAGAAGAAACCTGCTGGTTGTCTCTTGCCCCATGAACCCTGGCTTCTTCCCTGCACTGTGGGGAGGATGAGGGAAAGATTTGCAACCACATCAAAACTGAAATGCCTTTGGGTGTCCTGGGAAGGAGGCTTCAAGAGCACATCAAGAACAGAGGTATCTATGGAGCCTGCGTGTTGCAGGGGTTGTTGACTGGGCAGATTTTGAATGTATGACCAAATCTTGTATAAGGTTTGTAAGCCCTGTCTGGGATCTGTATGAGTTTCCTATGACTTAATTGTAACCTAGTTGTGCTTTTAAAATGCCTTTTAGAGAAGGTAAGAGACCTTGCAAATAGACATGACATAATTTAGAGGGCATTTTTTAATCAAATCAAATGATTTTTAAAATAATCTATTGAGTAATATCTTACCTGGAGCTCAGTAGAACAGTATTGAAGTACTTGCCCCAAAATATTAACATTCATTTACCCTTAAACATCCTTATTCCAAGATGGGCTAGATCCCAAGCTACAAATGACCACACTTCAGTGAAATATTTTATATTCTCCCACACAACTCCTGCACACATTTTCATAAAATTGGTTTGCGTTACTTTTGGGTCATCTTCAAGGATCAAATCCTGTCACTCTTGCTCAAGTTAGTGACGCCTCACTCTGCAAAAAGATGCATTAGATTTCTCAGACCTCTCCTGAGCTACAAAATCACAGTGTCTTTCAGCAACATACTTGATGCCGACAGCAATTAAATATGAGAAGTTCTGCCAATAATCCTTCACTCCACAAAGTGCACTGACTTTGCTGCGAGGCGGGATGTACTGTCAGGCTGTGTACAGCCCAGAGCAGGAGACAGCCCTTCTGGCAGTTCTCCAGTGGCTTGATCTCCCAGGCTGAGTTACTATTTTCTTACCTTGCATGTGAAAACTACTTTCTTCATGTGACATACTATGTTCAGACACTTCAGTGATGAACACCAAGAGAACCCATTATAGAAAAAAAAAGTGTACGTGAGTGGTACAGCAGCTATTGCTAGGCCTTCTATCTACGTCCAGGTTTTGCTGCTACTTCAGGGAAGCAATGCAGAAGGTCCCGTTACGCAATGCAGATCTGTAGGTTATGTAAAGCAGATGCTGACACCAAGCAAAGCATAATTTTGACCCTGTCCCAAATTGATTATTAAACACTACAGTAATTTTCCCTATAGCACTGAAGTCTGAATCAATCCTAATACTGACATCACTTACCCTAGTGTGACTCTATTGATTTAACACAATTTTACATCAGTGGGGGCACAAAAGGGTCATGAAATTAGCTGTAGGTGACTTGGTACAGTATAATCCACACTTAAACACTAAATATAAATGGCTAATTTCATATTTGTTAAGCAACCTTCACTCCTTTTTAAAATAAAAGGAATTTTGGTGGAAAGTAGGTTATTCTTTACTCAGATGCCCAGCTATGGCTTTAGTTTGCAGTAATTATGGGTAATATATCTAATTCTTGTTAGAGAAATAGGGTGTTCTTTGGAGTTCGTAAGCATGAGAAATGAAATTCTATCTAATGCTACAATATAAATATACTGTATTTGGAACAGCCACTAAGATACTTTTTTATTTTATTGTGCATTCTTCTGCTTCATACCTAATCTGAAGCAACAAAAACATAAGGATGAGCCCTGACATCTTTCTGCTACTTTATAATTATCCTCTGTCAAATTCCTTGTGATTATATTGATTAAAGTTTTCTTTCGGTTTTGCCTGTAGCTGAAATACATTTCTCACTTATAGAGGTTGTCTTTATTCTGTCATTTCATTATGTCATAAGCATATATTTAATGTTTGTTTATAAGGATGAAAGTGAATTCTATTACAATGCAATCATTGACAGAGCTAATTAAAAACTGCATTTTGTCTCAGCATTTTCCTGACATTGCTGAATTCTGGTTCTCTGAATGCAAGAGAGTGAGCTTTATTTGTGAATTAATTTTTCACACTTTTTTCAACGAAGAAGAGTGCACAGGCACACATATATACAATGCATATGATTTTAAAATGTCATGTCTCGAAACTTAAAATAATTTTTGATGGGCAACAGACAGAAGCTATAGGAAGTCATGAGCTACCTTCTGATAAGAATTGGGTTAAAAATCAAACCCTTATTTAGTGAGATGTTAAAGTACAGGCAGAGAGGGCAGAGGAAAAATAGCAAGGTCTTTCCTCACGTGAAAAGCAGCAATACCTTGACAACCTTCACCATGGAAGCACAAAAGGATACCAGTGCTGTGGTTCCTGGCCCACCTACTCCAGAGATCTTGAGAGTGTGTTTCCAGCTACGGATGTAACATTACTAAATCCTCAGTAAGTACGGACTGAGGGGACGACAGCAAACCAAGGGCAAAAACCGGGGAGAAAACACTGCTTCCCTCCCACAAGGCCCACCTTCTATCCTTCACTGAACATTTGAGCATGCTCTTTCTGTTTCAGGCCGACAGACTCCGATACCCAACTAAATACAAAGTCCAGCTACACTGCAGAGAGCATACGTGTCTCAGCGGTGGCAGGGTTTTCTAGTGCAGTTGTACCCAGCAGAGCGGCCGCAGCCCCTCCGCCTGCTCCCGGCATCTGCAGAAGCCATCCTTTCCAGGCACGGCTAAGCCCGATGGCAAACCCCCTCTTTTGCTGAGTCGTCTTGAGTCTCTGTGCTTTACCGTTCATAATTTTTGGCTTAAAATATTAAATAAGAAGCACATTAATAAACATTGGGGAAATAGGCAATTCTGTGAAATCAGAGGGTTGTTATTTCCATCTGACTGAGGAATACGCTGCGCTCTGGCCCTTCTGGCTGCCGATCAAGACGCTGTAGTTCACAGTTTGTCATTTCCAAGATGTATTGCTGCAGACACCCCCTTCCCGCCAGCGAGAGGAACAGAAGGGATCCCATCAATCCTGCTTGCACACCCTGATGACCCATTAACTGCCAAATCCCTTTTAAGGCCTCCTTACTCAATCTGTGGATTCTTCAACAGGCGATGCCTAAAATCCCTCCACCTGCTTTTCCAGCAGTTTTCTGCTGTCAGCCGATATGACCATTAAGAAAGGTGAAAATTTATTCTTTTAAACAATTTCTCCTTTAATTCATAAGTATTTTTCAAAATGAAAAATAATAGATTATATTAATAATAGCATTATAAGTGCTGCTGCTCAGTCCTTCAACATCTTCTCTGTAAATAATGAGGACAGGAAATAAAGTTGCTTCATTTCATAAACTTGCACTTGCAGGAAGTTACAGTCCCTATGTTCATTTCACTAAATTAAAGTTCAGTTCTTAAATTCACTATGCCAACACATATCTTGTTCATTTTCCAACTTTCTAACATTTTAAATTCCAAAGCTGCATTGTTAGGTGTCTATTTACATTTTAACTGAGACCTACAAAAAAAAAAGTCTTTTCTTTTACAAGTCAACAGTTATCATATTACATTTCCAGCCATCGTATTTGCTCTTAAAACTAGAGAAATGCCATTGGTTAACCAATATACATAAATATTTCATATGCAGAATATCTCAATCTCTAATATAATCTATATTTTTCATTACTGAAAAGCAAAGGAGCTATATTTATTTCATAAATATAAGTAAGCCTTTCTGTGTTTTACCTGACATTGTTTAATTATACATAATGAAGAACTGCATACACCTTAAACATTTTTCTAACTCATGATGTAATTGAGTTTACTTTTAATAAATAAATCCCAAAGCTATTGGCTATTTTAGTTTAACATCAGATTTCTGTTTCTCCTAGGAAAGAAGGCGGGGGCCAGGGAATGCTTTTCCCATACTTCATAATTTCTATGTATTTTGACTCTGAAAAAAAACTTTCATGAAGCAGTTACAAGGAAAGGAAAGCTTTGAAACTCTGAGGCACAGAGCAAAGGGAAGAAAGGTCTAGGGCCTTTCTGCAAATGCCTGAGCTCTCCTCCTGAGAAGTCAGGGCTTAAGGGTTTCTGGAAGAATGCCAGTGTCCCCACCCCAAGGATGTTGCTGTTGTCAGTAGTAAGTGCTCAGGAAACGATCTAGTATAAGGACCTTTACTTTCTCCTGATAGTCCTTTCATGTGAATTTCCTCGAAAAAGACTACATAATTCCCTGAATACCAAATTCAGAGCTGAAGTCTTCTATTATTCAACGCCGTGCTTCCTTCCTCATTCTCTGTGGCAGAAAAGAAGTGAAAGCAAGAAAGGGCACGGGCTGAAATAATCAAGTGAAAAGGCTGCAGGTAGGTTTTAGACTGAAAAAAACCCCAAACACTGAACACTGACAATCCTTAACAATGCATCAAGCAATTTGATCATGAACTTAGCTGCCAAATTGTCATCGCCACTTAATACCTTAGCTACTTCATCATACTTTGCCATTTGAATTACTATTCTTGCCTTCCCAGTCCTTCACTTGCCCAGACCTCTGATGCATATTGCACTACATATTTTAACTTCCCTAATCAAAATAACTTAGCAACTCTCCAAATCTTCCTACACTACTGAGCCAATTTCCATCCCCTGATCTTTTTCTGTCTCACTTTCCTGATGCAAGTCATATAAATTAGTTATTAAACTTTGAAGATATAGGTCTGATGGGTGGATTTTTAGAGCTTCTAACTATTCCTTTTATTTTCCAAGATTCCCTTCTCTGGTCTTCTTACGGGGTACTGCCTTGGCAGTGGGAATGCTGTATGTAACTGTGCTTTTTATGCACTTTTCAATATACATTTAGGGCTTAAAGAATGGTTAAAAAAAGTAAAATAATGAACTCACCGACTCCAGTCGTCACAGACACTTACGCCTCCAGTCAAAGAAAGATCTTCATATGCAAAGGCAAAATGCTGGATTACCAAGCTCAGGGAGAAATTCATTGTCTTAAATATTGCTTGGTAAAGAAAGAAAGAAGAACGTTCAGGTGTGCTGCTACACTTTGGTTGAACAATGTATACAAACATGCATATTCCAACAGTCCTCCATACTGAAACCAGTACTTACACCCATAGTTAATGCAAGGGGAATAAGCCACATTAACACCTAATTCTGTTTCTAGTAGGAATTAGCAGCTGTTCATAGTTATTGTCAAATGATATCAGTAAAAATCACATTCTTGACTGAAGTAATTATATCAGTATGTAAATCAGCCTCTAAAATTTGTACAGATAAGTACTAATACCAATGGGAAAAAGTAAAAATACCTTAATATCCTAAGTTTTTTCTTTTTTAAAATCAAGCAGTCATGCTATATGGACAAGCAAAATTGCATCTATGCCGTCTGAACATTGGTTTGGCTTCATAAACCAGCTTGAACTTTTTAAGAGATGAAAGGTAACTCCTTGCCACCTTCACTGTAGAGGCATTGTTAGTTGTATCGCTACAGATGGCAAAAGGAAATGTCTCTCATTGAATCCATTCTCTCACCTTTGAGATTTACATGGGGCATCTTTACAGTATAACAGACTAAGCTGTGAAATTACAGAACTGGAACAATGCTTGGAAATGTAACCTCCATGTTTTGTCCAGTTAGGGGTTGTTCTTTGTTTTTTTTAAGTTTACCTTAACTTCACTGGTGCTTAGTGTAAAAAGATGTAAGACACATGATTCTGTTTTCGTTTAATGTATTATCTTGCCTTTAAGAGAGTAACTGAAACTCTGTTCCTCAGCTATTATTTTAGATAGATATTATACAGGCTTTTTTTTTCTAAGCTATTAGTGCTCTGCAGAGGTTCATGCCCAAAGGGTGTTCTCTGTTTTAATATCGTTAAATTACATTTAGAAGATAACGCAAGTATCGATCTTAATAAGAAGGCAACATTCTGCATTGGTCAGGTCAGCTGCAATAGATATTACATTTTTGGCAAGACTTCGTAATTTTTATGTTTTTTATTGATCTCCCTTCCGGTCTAAGTTGCTGTTCAATAGCTGAATTACTAACCTAGTTATTTCATTATAACAACTGAAAAATAATACCACTTTTAGACATACAGTGCCCTATTTCAGATTCTTGGATCCTAACACAGATTCAGTCAATACTGGTTCAAGCTAAAGGCTATTCCTTCTTCGTGAGGAACATATCACTGTCTTCAGGTGTAGTCACAGGATGGATATATCCACTGCTTAAGTTTGCTAACAAAGGTCAAAATGCAAGTATTAGAATTCAAGAACATTACAGTAGTTTGGAAGCTGCCTGGGGGATATGTCTAGCAACTTGAGTTTGAAAATCCTGCCTCCATCTGTCTCCTGCCAAAGAACAGTAAAATATGCCTATGCTTCTTATGCTATCACTCAGGAATGTCAAGACAGTAACCTTTCAGCATGATTCAGGAAGAATCACTGCTGAAAACAAGCAAAGTGCTCTGGGTTTCTCCTGTAAACAAAGGTCTGTACCATTAAAAATAATATACAAATTTCATAAATCTAGTAACCTAACAGAATAGCTAGAAATTGCTTAAATGTCAGGTGGAGATGTCCTATTGACAATGTCCTTCTCAGTCAAGATTCAGCTATGCCATTGTTTCAAAGTAGACCCTAGAGCGTTAGTAAGTCTTAGAACTGAAAACATTCTCAATGTACCTAATTCTTCTGATGCAGTGCTGTTTTCTCAGCCAACACATACAGGACTAGATGTGGTTTTGTACGCTGAAAAGATCTAGATTCCCTTAAGCGTTGCAATGATTTGTGTCATCTTCCTTACCTCTTCCTGGCTAAGTAACATCAGGAGAGGAAAGAAAGGATCAGAATGGATGAAGGCACTTCTTAAGCAATAAAAGTGAGTCCAACAGTAATGAAAGGGCACTTGGGCACATCCACTCATTTTTAGGATTATGGCAGTGACACTACACTGCATTGACCTCTCTGCTGCCTCTATTGATGATCTAATGTCACCAGCTTGTAATTACATGCACTGAAGACAACATCCTGCCATCCAGTCTTCTCAACTCTGTCAGATAAGTGAGAAAAAACACTAATAAATCAGCCCTTTATGAGAGTTTTATGCAGTCATAAAAACCTACTAGGACACAGATACTTGCAGACAAAACTACTCATTTTTTCCTTTCAAATGCTGAAAAACTTAGCAACACTGGCTAGCTCTTCTCTAATTTCTGTGCTCAGCAAAATAATTTCTTAAGCAGTCAAGTAGACCTACAGCTGAAAAATATCCCATTTTTCTGACCAAGTCAACAAACAGTGACAGAAATGTACTTTTAATTCTATTCTCCAGCTCTTATCTCTCTGCCACCTCTAGTGCCCTAAACCATGCACTGTTTTACTTATTTTTTAACAATTAACTCCAGTATATCTATTTTTCAAACAGAGATAGGTTCAGAATGATTTTTTCTGACCTACAAAGATCACAGGAGACAATAAACATTCTGTCCATGAATGTGATCTTTTCAACAGTATGATATACCATTTGCATCACTTAAAAAGTAAATATAGATGCCACATACCCACATATGAAAATCTGAGTGAAATACACAGATGGAACCACATATGCTGACATTTTCCTGCGTCATCATCAATCAATCTTAGTGAAGCACGCAAAATGAAGATTCTCGTTCTCAACAAGGATTATGCTGTATTTATTAGCTACAAACATGAAACAAACAGTTGATTACCCGTCAAGAACTTGATCTCCTTCAATCCCTTTTTTAAAGTAAAATCAGCGCAAATGAGACTAAACACCTTGGTCAGAATATGTGGCTATTATTCTGCACTGTTTTGTTTGACTGCGTACCCCTTCATGAGACCTTCCATTAATCTGCTGTAGGTCCCATCTCCTCAATATACATGCAAGAGAATTATTCAACCCTTTTGACACCCTAATGGTCTAAAGCTCATTTTGTGGAATAGAAATTTTCTCTCCACTGCAGACCATACACAAAGAATACTTTTTCTTAGCCTTCTTTTAGGGTAGGTCCACCTAGCATAGCTCCCAATGTAGTACAGAGGTACCCAGGTAAATGTTAAACTTCCAAGAATCAGACAAAGTGATCTTGAGCTGCATTTTGCTTGTCTGTGTTTTGCCTGCTGCCTAGACTAAAGCTAGCAAGAACCTATCATCAACTCCACATTGTGGTCTGCCATATGGAGATACTGTAAGATGCGAGAGCCAATACAATGAGCAAACTGAATTACTTTAGAATTTGACAAAGTGGTTAGACTACAGCTGCCATTATTCCTGTCTATACTGTATCGGAACAGCAATCTTATAATTGGCCAACCCATCATCATCCATCCTTTCTGCAGTCACCAAAATCTGTGTATGGATAAGAGTCTCAGCACATCCCACATGTCAGACAGCTGAGGAAAGCAAAAGGGAAAGGTCCTGATGGGCTTGAACTGCAAGAACCTGCCCAGTTTGGAATACAGCATTTGTCCCAGTGTCCCCTGCTGCCTCATCTCGTTCCACAGCTACAGGTCTGTGCGGTCCTTCATGTGGCCATGCATGGACCTTGCGGCAAGACAATGCTGTATAATACTGTCTTGTCAAAACTTGAGCTGTTTAAGTGCCTTAAGGTTGGTTACCATTTCAGACAGCCATTCTGGACCCATGCATGGCCTGAGGTGATATTTACCTAGATGAAATATCTATTTTAAAACTAAAATTAGTCTACACCAAAGGAGTTTAGAGACGAAGTAGATTACTTCTTTTGCCACAGGAATGCTCAGATTTTCTTCTGCAAGGCCATTTGCCAGTTAGATTGGCATGACAGTGAAGAACAGTCAAGAAGTAGGGACCATCTCATTGACGTGACTGTGTGCCACTTACACACCCATGAAACTATCAGATAATGCTATACATAACAGTCAACATATAAAGTGAAACAGTTTAGGCTGAAATACTTTTTTTTCCCTATTTCCACATAAGTAATTTACCTGGATGTTACCAAGTAATCACTTTGAAAGCTGGTACAGCTAAAGCTTGATGAATAGCTGGGAATTGAAATGGTGTGTTTTTCTGACGCTATTCTTTCTTTAACAAGCACATTCCTCAGATTGTTCCAAATATGTGCATTTGAAGTATGTACTTCACTGCCACAGTAATCATTGGACTTTTAAGCCTTGATCAGCGTAAGAAATTAGGCATGTAGCAGAGGAGTTAGGTGGAATTTAAGAAGAAATGCTGTATTTCCATCAGACGATTTCCCCTGGTGCACAGGTATTTGCTTCTGTGCATTCCCCAAGCTGATTCTATCTTTTCAGGAAGGAACATTTCAATGCTTAATTAACATTTAGGATTAATATTAAGGACTGCAACTGAGTACTGTATTTCAGAAGTCTTTGGAGGCCCACCAGTTCACTTTTAATAAATGCCACCAAGAAACATGGTAATATATGGTTGCTTTTACATCAACCCCTCCTGGTATCAGCACCCCCTTGTCCATAGGAGTTGCTGGTTAGAAAACCTTTCTCAGTGTACGGTGGAGCCAGGTTCTTTAACCAAACGGGTTCAGATCCATATAATCTGTGAATTGTAAGGTCCTAAACCCCCAGCTAGCTATAAATGAAGATTATTTACCACTTTGTCCTGGGTTCAGCTGGGATAGAGTTAATTTTTACAGGAACCTGGGAGGTGGGGGGCATAGCCGGGGCAGCTGACCTGAACTAGCCAAGGAGCTATTCCATACCATGTGACATCATGCTCAGTATATAAATGGGGAGCGGGCCGGGGGGTGGTCTCGACTTTTGGTGGGAGAAGCGTCGGAGCGTCGGGTCCCGGGTGGTGAGCAGTTGCACTGTGCATCACTGTTTTTGTATACTCTTTCATTAGTACCGTTGTTGTTGTAGTAATTTCTTTGTGTTGTTCCAGTAAACTGCCTTTATCTCAACCCTCGAGGTTCCAGGTTTTTTTTTTTCTTTTCTCTCCTCCGTCTCCCCCCTATCCCCCCGGAGGGGGGGGGGAGGAGTGAGCGAGCGGCCGCGTGGTCCTTTGTTACTGGCTGGGCTGAAACCACGACACACTTCTTCATAGACAGGGATAGCACTATCTAAATAAAATAAAATCAGTCATGATCTCCTTTGTCTGGAACAAAAGACGGAAGAAAGAGGGATCATGATTCCATAGTTCAACACTGAGGGCACTAACCTGACGCGGGGAGATGCAACTTTATTCTCTGTTCCAAGAACTACTTATAGGCCATTTTTACAAGTGTTACATAAAGGAAGTAGAATTGAATTTGCACATCAGTACAGCCTGGAAAAGAAAGTTACATATCTGTGAAGAAATGCTGTCATTTCATATCATTTCCGATATGATTATTCACCAAATTTATATCTGCAGTTGACAGTTAGCGTTTTCTTCTTCCCTGTTCAGTATGTAATGTCTGTTTTTCATATTGTGAGGCTGTTCTTCATATTGTGAGGCTGTTCTCCAGAGCGTGATCTAAAGTAATCCAGAGAAAAGGAGGAAAAAATCCAGAGACTTACTGACCAAAAGCTGAATGTGAACCTTCTTATGACCCACAGCTTTTGGCAATATACACCTGTTTGCCAGTTCTCCCATGCCTGCCCTTCTTCGAGATCCTGTATTTCTAAACATTAAAGAGACCCTTGACTGAGAAGAGTATTTAGAGTCAGCATTCTACAGTGACACAGATGGTCACTGCATTTTAGCAAGAAAAGAATTACATTTTGAAACCTATGCGAAGACAGAAGAAAACAACAAATTCAGTAAAGGAATAATGTATCTGGTGACAAAGTTAAAAGTCTGAAAAGCATGACTTGTTTCTATCTCCTTCAAGGAAAACTAGGCTGCCAGCTGAATTGATATCAACATTCAGATGAATTAGCCACTCAAAAACATACCCAAATTAATATAAATCAAATGATCTTATGGCCGTGACTTATTTCTTTCTCTAGAAAAACCTGCAAAAGTGAATAAAAGAGTTGATTATAAGGCTGCAGACACGTAATCAGAAAACCTGCTTTGCAATCTATTTGCGAAGTTCAGAATCAATTACAGTAACAGAATGGAAAGTCTATGTGCTGATAATACTAAATTGAATTAATTAAAGGCACAACTACCTGAACCTATGAGAGATAACACAAAATAAGGGTAAGACTTGGTAGTAGAAAAATACCATCTTACTATGGAACATGGGAAACAATTTGGCTCCAAGGAGCTTTTGCCTTTATTCTTACTGTGACAAAATTTATGGGCAATTGCACAATTCCAAAGAAAGAAAATTATCATTGCAGAATTTAGAGGCAAGGAAAGGAGTTATTCTTTCAGTTCTAATGCATACGGAACCAAAGATCAGTTGAATGTATTGGTCAATTCTGAATTTCCAGCAAGTCTAATTACTTGGTTCTCCCATACATGTTGGCTATTAACCACATAGAGAAGGAAAAACCATCAATAGGGATCACTGTAGCTTCACAATAATTTTTTATTTTGGTCATATTTTTCAGCGGTAGCAGGATGAGGGCAATAATAAAGAGGTGTATGGTACAGGAGATTGCTTGTTAGCTTTCTGCCACCAAAATGATTCCCCTTGCATTAATCCAGCTCCGGTTGATGTTCAGAGAACAATGTTTAATTTAGAATAAAAAAGTTCACAGGATAGTAATTCCTCTCCATTTGCATTTTGTCTTTCACTGTTAAACTAAAATAAAAATTACAATGCTCCAGTGATTCTCTTTTTTACCATATAACCAGGACAACATCATTACCCAACTGACTGAGTTACCCAGTGACCTCTGAGCATATTGCTAACACTTGTAGCTGTTCATGATGGCAAAGTATTTCATCTATTTACCCATCACTAGTTATTATTTAATGGTAAATATATATCAACAGAAACTCTTGTACCTGTGCTCTTTCCAACTGTATCATTAGCAGCCTAATTATTACTTAGTGACATTTTAGGATTTTATTCCCTGAAATCTATTCACTCTTCTATTTTCCTATAATTTTAAAATTGTTTATTTAAAGAGATCAAGGGGAGGAAATCACCCTTTAATTCCCTAAGAAAAAGAATTGCATATGGCTGTTCCAAATGCATATTATTTTAAAATAAAACCAGTGTAGTAAAACTGAATTAGGAAGTATCTCTACTTGACAGAGAGTTAAATATACCTAAATTTGTTCAGGATCTGTGGGTCTCTGAAAGGGCTACTTTCTCAGGTTCATACCGGGCTGATGTAGTGATTGTGAATTGTTACCTTCCTTACACTACTACTGTACTCAGTGGAACGAGAGGTCAGAATATTGTACTAAGATGTGAAATTCAACACTGTGTTTTATGAATTGCTTATCAATATAATGTGATGTGATGGGAGGGGTTTTAATGGAATAAATATAGCTCTATAGTGGGGGTTTGTTCTCCCACTAATTAGCCTGCTCTATATGCAGTTTTGGTCATTCATTAAATAACAGAGTATTTTTAAAAATAATTTACTACATCTAAGTGAAAATGTGTTAAAATCATGGTCAAACTAATGGTAGAAATGTACTCCTAAAATATATATATATGGCAACATCTTAATTTTAATTGCTTGCTAATTTTATAACTAGAGAGTTAGTAAGAGCTCAGTAGTAGATACTTTTGTGGTGCTGAATAAAAAATAGTAGCCTAGATGATAACTGTTCATAGAAATTAACAGGAGAAAATGGTGAATCTTTAACAGGGCAGTTGAAATTAAAGGTGTTTGAAAAAGATGTGACTATGACACCAAAAAACCACACTGTTGGATTCCTGGCTGACTGAAGTAATTTTGGGAAGTTTTGCCTGGTTCAGTATGTTTCTGCTACTCTTGCTGTATGACAATATGACTGAAATCCCAGGGCAAACATCCTAATCTTTCAAATGGGAACAGTATCCGATTCTTTGGAATATATCAAATCCTACTGCTTATTTATTCTAATGTGAATATGTTATGTTTGTGATCATCCACTAACTGAGTACAAAATAAGCATGACATTGCAATTAAGAATTTAACCACCTACTTCATTCACAGATGCTGAAAGGCAGGCATCTTATTCTCAAACTGAATCTCACTTGAAAAGAAGGGAAGGAAGAAAGTGGAATAAAGCCAGAACAGGAGCAAAGATTAAAAGGACAGGAGTGAAACGAAGTTGACAGAAACTACAGCGGAGAATTAAGTTGGTACAAAAAGCACATCACCACGGGGAAAAGCAATACATTCAAGGGTAAATTTTCCATGTGAAAATCTATATGAGTAATTTACCTGTTTCATTCTGACTGGGTCCACAGTGCAGTCTTCCAGTGAGACTACAGGAGAGATGGATGGATATACTAACTGGATGTCATGGTTAAACCCCAACCAACAACTAAGCACTGCGCAGCCACTCGCTCACTCTTCCTCCCCACAGTGGGATCAGGAAAATTGGAAAAAAAGTAAAATTCATGGGTTGTGATAAGAACAACTTAATAATTAAAATAAAATATAATATTAATAACTATAATAATAATTGTAACAAAAAGGGAGATAACAAAAGAGACAGAAATAAAACTCAAGGGAAAAAAAAGTGATGCACAATGCAATGGCTCACCACCCGCTGACCGATGCCCGGCCAGTCCCTTGGGCAGCGATCTGCCCAGCCCATCCAACTCCCCCCAGTTTATATACTGAGCGTGACATTCTATGGTATGGAATATCCCTTTGGCTAGTTCAGGTCAGCTGTCCTGGCCACGCTCCCTCCCAGCTTCTTGTGCACCTGCTCACTGGCAGAGCATGGGAAACTGAAAAATCCTTGACTTAGGATAAGCACTACCTAGCAACAACTAAAACATCAGTGCGCTATCAACATAGTTCTCAAACTAAATCCAAAATACAGCACTGTACGAGCTACTAGGAAGAAAATTAACTCTATCGTAACAGAAACCAGGACACTGGATCCCATTGTTCTCCCATTAGAGGGTCTCAATCTGATTTTTAAATTCACACATCAAATTGCCAATTTATAAGGAAATGAAAGTGTCTGCTCTCAGTTGTTTGTTCATTCACGGTCAGTTGTGTGGCACAAACATCTGATTGAAGTGCACCCCTAAGTATTTGTGCGTTTTGCAGGACTCCATGCTTGAGTGCTTATTTTTACTTCACTTGAAAATGAAAGTACTGTATTAAAGAGAAGCAAATACCTCCTCACTATACAGAATGTGAGGAAAGAGTATATTAAATGAAACAAAAATACCATATGATAACATAAGCCTACCTGAGGAACCATTTGAAAATGGAGAAAGAGAGGCTGAAAGCTCTACCCTCAGGTCAGAATTCTTTATAATGCAGACATTATCATAGTGCCTCCTGGACATATTGCTGCAAAGTAGCTACCAAGGCATAATAAGACCGAAGCTGCACAACAAAAAAGCATCAACAAGAATATCAAAATCCAGTTTTCTAGAAGTCTGGATTTCTGGGCCATCCATCAGACTGCAGAGCTTCCCAGAATGAGTTACACTGTGCTCCTTCTTCCCTCAAAAACAGTTACTTAAAAATTTGGCAAATAAATTCATATCAGGGGAAATACATTAAGGGGAAGTAGCCTAGGATTTAGAGGTGCCAGCGGATTTTTCTTCCACCTTTGGCTAAAAATTTTCTGTATAAATCACATCACCTGTCTATGAATCTGATACCTTAATTGATAAGAAGATTCATCCTATTTCCCAGTCAACATCTGAGGCCTTCTAAGTAATCTGGTACTGCTATAGTCACCACCTTGGGTAAGTAATAATCATCAGTGCCAGTCAGAGTAGATCTCAGGATCTCTTATTTCTCAGCCTCTGCCGCATTCTTGAGCCAAAAAACATGTTGGTAGACACCCAGAAGAGCAGGATGATCTTTTTATAGCTCTCTTCTAATGATGACCTTTTAAACAAGACTGCTTTCTTAAATCAACCATAAAGCCATTGTGCCTGACTGGAAGATAATCTGAGTGCTTGATGGTTCTACGTGAAGTAGAGTAGACAACCAGCACATGCACAGAGTGCACAGTTCATAAGCAAAACACCTAATAAACTCAGGAGAAATTTGCTGTGCATGCAGGTACTCCAAGGCCCATTGGCAGCAGGAGGAATTCAAGCTCTTAGTCAAATCATAAGTCATTTGTATCAGAATACACTTTGCATTATTCCTTCAGCAAAGATTTTACTCATGCAAAAAATGGGCATTCCTTAATGAGCTTGAACCTAACCTGTTAGAAATGTTTTCCCTTCCTTTTCAGCAAAAGGGAGGGGAAGGGATGTAGCCAGTATTTTGTGTTATACTGCTCTGGGCAGGACTGTTACTGTATCAATGTGCCAGACAGGACCTGGAGTCTCATCTACATAACTGAAAGAGACAGTCAATATATATTTACATTTATGCTTTAAAAGGAAACATTTTTAAATACACACTTTATTTCTCTGCAAAGAATGTGAATGGGGAACATGTGAATGTTACAAAACAAGTATAAACAGTCACACAAACTGAAAAATTTCAGACTATACTAAAAATGAATAGGTACAACAGAATTATTTAGCAGTGTTTTCCAGTGATCCAAATAACAAACAGGGACAGTGACCACCTCTGTTGCTGCCTTGTTGAAAAGATGCTGTTTCATGTCAGTCTTGTTACTAACCTCCATGAATTTCCCTGGGACTAAATCCAAAATTTCATCTCAAAGAATCCCATACAAAGTTATAAATGTTTGAAAACAGGAGTGTATCATGGAAATTCCTTTTCAGCCTCACAGAATTTCGCACTAGAGGCTTACCATTCCAAACATATGGAAATTAATGGTGAACACAACCAGCAACATATGCTATTACAAACAAAATATGTCATAAAGCATACTTTTATTCTTAAAAGTAGTATTGATTTCAGAGTAACATACACCCATAAAGTGAACCTGACCCTCTTCATTTTGCTCTACTTTTCCACTGTAAAAAATCTCCTTCAGGAATCAACTTAGAATAAGAAAAAAATAATAATGGCCCCACCCTGTTCAGATATTTTTTGAAAGCACATATTATACTATTGATTTTAAAGCTACCAATTATAGAGAATGCACTTCAGTGCTTACTAGGAGTTAATCATGCTTACTGCTAAAACCAGCTAGTAAACAATCTCATAACACATTGGTTATATATTTTTAATTTCAAGTCTGAAATCACCATGTTTCAGAATTTACATCAGCCTCTTTCCTTGATTTGTGGGGAAGCTCTGATTACTGGATACCTTGCTGTCATTCCTCAGAAAACACTCTAGGAAGGATACACCACAGCTTCAGGAATAACATCAAATTATCAGGTACCAGTAGTAAAATACCTTTGACCTCTAATTTATTTTGTCTCTTTTATTTCCCAGCATAAGATTGATGATCTGGGGCAGGTGTGCTGCAACATGGATCTGCAAAAAGTGGTCTGCCTGTGTAGTTGGGAAGAATACTTTCAGAAGTTGTTACTGTAGGACAAAGAAAACAGCTATCCAGCAATTATGCATCAAAAGTGCCTGTCATACATCCTTGATCTTGCTATCTCCCACCCACTTCTAATTTCTTCTTTTATCCAATTCACAGATGTATGAAGAGTCCTGTAAAGCACATTTTGTGTCTAGACCACTGTTGAAAGATTTCTTTCTGTCACCTGTACAAAAAAGAGTCTGTAACAATCTATCATGGTGACAGCTGAACATATATTAACTCTTTGAAAAATGTAAAACCTTAATGTGTTAGTCTATCAAATTAGTGCTTTCAAGGTCAATTTTGCACTTTTAAGGCTCAGTCACAGAACTCTCCTTTTTTCAGTTATTACATGTAGTTTCTAGTCACATGAAAACTTTCACCTGACAGCGTTTTTGATACCACTCAAGAAGCGTAACTATTTCTGACTCTGAATGTAGGAATAGCTAGGTAAGAACGGTGCAGAGACTGCAGAAAATGCTGAAGGGCTGATTGTATTCTACTCAATACTGCTTTTACACATGGTGCTTCCGCTCCGTGTCGTGGTGCAGCATGTCATCATCTGTTGTTAGTTCCTTCTTCTTCCTCACAGGTAGAGTAGTATGTGTAGCAGAGGTTTGCCTTCACCAAATGCATTAAAAAATAGATGTTTTCAAAATACAGGTAAAGCTTCTTAACAGTAATATTCAGTGCCATCATGCCTACTTGGCTGCATGTTAATTCATGATGAAAAGAACATAAACATTTATTGTAAAAATTCTGAAAAATTTGCAAAAATAAAGAACAAAAGAAACTGGAGACATATTCAAGGGTATTTAAAGCTCAAAAAATAAAAATGGCTTGGATTTCAGAAACTGGAAAGTTAGACATATGAGTCCTATAAAGATAATTCCAAATGTGTGTAGGCATTATAGTTTCTTTAAAAAAAAAAAAAAAAATCCATGTGGCTCCACTGCAATTTTTTAGTGTCTACCAGACTTTGACCTCCACCTGGTGAGACTAAGGGTGGACAAACCAGAGATAAAACACCGTACGATTCCATCTCCATTAAAATGCATTGATGTACATTTAGTTGTATCAACGTGAACAATACCTCAGGAGTAAACAGGACCACAAAAGCAAACACATGGAAAAGAACTGCAGCTAAATGCAAGTTTCTTCACCTGAAGTCTTCATTTTATAATGGCTTCATTTTCCAAAATGTTCTTGTAGCTTGTTTTTGGTCGCTTTCCCTATGAATCCAGTATAATCATTGCATTAACTGAACACATAAAAGTGATATTATCATTACTATTAAGTTCTAAATGATTTTATTTAACAGATATGATCTAACAGAAATGGGTTCTTTTAGTGTATCATGTGTTTGCTATTAGTAGAGACATTTTAGTTAGCTGAAGCATATAGAAAGGCAGAAAAGTAAATGTACAGATCAATTATAATTTTTAGCCAGTATCCAAATAAACTGCTCCTCGTGGGTACTATAAACAGACATTGCAGTCACTAACATCTTCTCTTCACAAATTATTTCAGTGACATAAATGACACCTATTTGTAGATGCCCAGAGTCTACTTTATATAGTTAGCCCCAATGATACTGTAGGACACCAGTCTCCATCTCTGCCAGCTGGTGTCCTAGCTTGATCTCATCCCCGTGAACCTGTCTGTTGACGAGCAGGCTGTGTCTGACCCTGGTAACCCTCACTGAACCTGATCCTGACCAGTGGATTGACTTCCCAGCTTGAACTCGGACCTGCCTCTTCGCCACAGACTTGCCTGATGCCGTGGGCTGGGGCTGCCCCTGGCTGCCCCTTGTGCTGCCTGCCTCCACAGGGAGCCCCCGCCACACTGGGACACCTCCATGGCTTTCAGATACCTCGTCCTCCTCAGATGAAGAGGCTTGGACTGCCCAACTTGATTGACATCTATGACAATTGTGCATTGGCCCTGTAGTCACTGTAATGCACATCTTCCCAGTCTCCATCCCGGTAGGGTTGGTTTCTTCCCAGCCTGACTGACAGTCAGGGAGATCAGACGGGGCCGTGTAGCCAAAGATAGAGTCTAGGGCTGACAGCTCTGAAATGGCTCCATTTGACAATGCAGCAACTTGGACGTGTTTGTCAGTAACTCTGAATGCAAGCAGAAAGGGCAGAAATTCCTCAAAGCAAAATTAGAAGAAATTTTGAAGAAATGTCCTGTTCTGAAAAGGTGCTTTGGTAAAAATTGGATCTCCTTTAAAAAAACCCAAACCTGTCTCTATGCATATTCTGAATATGCTGAGTCTGGAAATAAAAATAGCTGTTTGATGCTTTGTGTTCCCATTTGCCCTGCAACAGCATCACAGATAGAAGACTGAACTAGATTTTATTCCTTTTTTTGTGTCTTCAAGAGGGTTTTTTTTCTACACCTAATCATTTACATCTGCTGTCAGAGCATGGCTGGATAACAAAGAGTTTGTTGCACAGCTGTCACCAATGCTCTAATTTGGCTTCTAGTAATGGTGAGGATGAACAAGATGGAAAGGAGTCAGCTTGACTCCTAGAGCTCATACCGGGTCAATAAGGTTAAACATTGTAGGAGGAAAATTATGTGTAGCAGCTTTGATCCAATTAAGAGCTTAGCCTCATGGTTAACATTAAATGTATGTGGAACTTCTCTGCCTTGTAACTGTTTGATATATCAATCTGAGAGGGAAAAAAAATGCAGAGAGGTTACCCATTTTCTGTATAATGGCATTTCAAAAATAAATGCACTCATAGAAAATACAAGGAAGTTAAACTGCTGATGAATCCAGCTGCCTATTTGTTTGACATTATCTTATGGACCATACACCAGCTTTGAAAAATTGGTTGCAGTTCCATTTCTTCTATCTACAATGGACATCAAACATGTTCAGCCCTCCAGATAGGTCTACTTTGGGCTGATTTTTTTAATCAGCACAGAAACTAATACATGGTTTCCCAATGGTTACCCTAACCACTAGTTTGCATTTTTTGTTTTCAAAGCACTGATCCAATTTTAGGAATCTAAAAATGAAAAGGTTGGGGGAAAAAAAAGCATTTTCTCAATTATATTAGAAACTTTTACCTGCAAGTGATGCCAATTTACCATCAATTAAATGCTGGCTTGCATTTAAAACATCTTTTCCTTCCACTGCTGGAATTTTTTCAGAGCCATCACATAAGAAATGCAAATATTTCTCAGGACCAACCAGGAGGGAAAGGTGAGCACTGCCAAGATGCTGACTGTGGTTATAGCACCTTGCTGACAACTGTTTTCCCTATGCATTTAGCAGAGTATACCAAATAGCCAAGTGACACTAGCAAGAATATTTTATATTTAATGAAGTAATTGAGACATATCCTAGACTTTAAGCAATAATGCTCATACTGATATAATCTAGTAGAAATAAATTGGTGCTGAAATCTGCAAAGGATGCTTGTATCTATAGGCGGTGTATTCTAGTGAGGCATTTTTCATTTCCTCTGTAATTAGCTAAGAAGACCATAGACTAACCATCTATCTGAGTATTTATTTTCCTTCCCAATATGATTGGCATGGGATGGGAGGGATGAGTAGGGTGGTATCATGGGACTCAGGAAGATGGTCCAGCATCACTTTGTCTGAAGTTTAGTTAGTTAATAGTCTGTGTGATATCCTAATACCGTGAAGTAATTGCTTGCAAACCAAAGAAACCTACTTCTTGTGCTGTGTCTAGTGATTGCTGCTGCCTGGGTCTGGAGCTCCACAGTACTGCAGAAGTGCTGAGAGCTTTGTGTTGGAGGTGTAGGGTAATCAGAGCTCCCTTAAATTTGGCTGCCCTGGTTTCAAAGAAGCCCTGTAGTAGCTTGGACAAAACTGCAGTCATTTAGAGCATTCCCTTCAACAGCCTGAAATCTGGGCTGTCACTTTTCACACCCTTTAGACAATCTCTTCTGTTTTGTAGCATGACCCAGCTGCTCCTTGTACAACTTTATTTCAAGGAAAGTATAATATTTTAAAGTTGCTTTTTATTTAAATAGTTTTTAGAAAAAGTCAAAAGATTTGGTCACCGAGAAAAAAATTCTGCAAAAAAACCCCATTACAACTAGAAAGTATCGAAGAAGCCATTGCAAGGAAATCTATGTGATTCAACGAACATTTAAAATGCTCAAATTAACATTACAGAAAAAAATTCTATTGGGAGGCATTCTTATAGTCTTCTATGAATTATAGTGGGATACTACCGTTAATTGTAAGGAACACTAACCATCAGGAACATAATCATTAGCAGAAGAACATGTGAATGCTGTTTTTTTTTTTTTTAGTTATTCAGATCAGGAACTGACTAATCCCAAAGTTTCTGAGCAATTTACTCTAGTACTAAGGACATTTCTTTCATATCCAAACTGAAAAAAACCCTCAATGTCTTTCAAGATGTAATCTCTCCTCTTACAAATACCAACTCTGTTTCTAATGTGGGCACATTGTTTCAGAGCAGCAGCAATGCCAGAATAAATGTTCTGAAATACAACTTTTCTGATGGAGACAGAGAAAAGAAATTGTTTGGACATAATGTAAGTTTTTGTCAAATAAAAGTGTCAGGGAGAAACTGTATGAGAAATGCTGATTGATTCTTTAAAACCTCAGCTGAAATGATAGTTTAAATCATTATAGTTGTCAAGCTATACTAAAAAAGATCTTAATACTACTTCTTAATTTGTTCTAAGGACCAAGATATGTAAGAGAAGCTAAGTAAGTTGATTTTACTAGGGCATTCTATTTGAAAGCAATCATATAGTAATAACCCATAATTTTCCAAAAAACAGAGTTCAGAAAACAGTTCTCTTACAACCAGCAGGATCAGTTTATTTAAGTAAAATTGCTGCTATCTCATTCTGAGGTTTCTTTCATGTCCAGGTAACATATATAAGTTTTAAGAAATGCACTTCCAATCCACAGAAGAAAAAACTTACTACACATACATTAAAAGAATCAATCTCATTGGTAGGACTAAAAAGCTATGTAATAGCAGTCTAAAGAGTTTGATCAGTTTCACTCACTCTCCTGCCTTCACTTCTGTCTTCTGCGTACACCCAGATCCACAATAACTGAGGATTGGTATGAGCTGGTTGGAAGGCATGGACATTTACTGGGGCAGATGAGGAAAACTGTAGTAGATAAAACACTTCAAAATATTTGTTATGCCTATACTTCAAGCAAATTCAAGAATACATTTCTACTATAGTCTCAATTCCTTTTGCAACCAATGTAGTCTGAAGTCTATTATTTGAATCGACAGATTATTACCAATACTAGAATTTTACAAGAATTTGTCTTACTTTAAGCAGACTCTCCTAAGTGTCTTTCCCAGAAAGATACTGTTCTTCATTAGGAGGATTTAGGAGTACACATTTAGAGTCAGTTTCTTTGCTTCTTTAAGGTTTTCTTCCATCTTCTACTTTGTTTTCAGTTCCATCTGTGGTTCTAGAACAACATATTTCAAAAAGATAAAGAATCAACTTTAAATGGGTCCACTGGTTTTAACAGGATCTTTTGCTTCAGTTCATGATTCTTTATGTTTAACAATTTGCTAGGAACACTCAACAAAATTCCTCAAGCATAAATGACATCACAAGTAAATAAGTATATTTTAATGCAAATTTAGTTTGTGTATGTAAGAAAATGAACATCTATAGCCATAGTTTGTCGCAACAGTAACTTTTCTGCTAATTTTTATTATAGTAACCTTTAAAAGTTTAGGCAAATATATATATTTTTACAGCTTAATTAAATGTAGTTCAGCAACTGTAGGGTATGCTCTTAATAAATTAATCTTAAGTTCACATCTTAAGCTTTTATTTGAACTTTGTGATGAGTTTAGGCTTCCCAAAAATGGGAATTTTTACTAGTTTCCCATAGAAGGAAGAGCTGGCAGTCTGTGAGAAGAGCCTTCTACTGGATTAACTACATGAATCTGCTGTTAAGATGAAGAATCTCTGGTAGCAACATTTTAATAGAGCCATTTGGCATACCACCGCTGCAAGGAGAGGTGCATTTTTGACAGGCATGAATAAAATTTCGAATTCAATGAAAAGAGAAATATGTACCTATATCAACGAGTTGGGCTGCAATAGGACAGATCAACTAATGTCTTTTGCAGCACCAGGCTGAATAAATCAATACATACACCTTAAGCTTTTTGGTTTTCATGTTTGTCTCTTTTCTTTTTCTAGTTACAGCATAACAGCAATGAGACTGCTGCATATATTGGAATGGTAAATGGCCTCGGTATGTTCATTTAAATGCCCTGTTTCTTAAGTTTGTTACATAAAGCCTTTTTCCCCCTTTTCTGAAGATCAAAAAGAAATTCATGTTGTGCCACATCAAAGGAGATTGGTGAAGGAATGAAGTGAACTTGGAGTTTTCCCCTAATTGCAAAGTACACAAGCTGCAGTCTCATTAAATAATTCATGTCTAAGACAGTGATAATCACAGTGTGAAATGACCTAGTACCTATTATTCACAATCCCAATTATATCTTGGTAAGCATTGTTTGCTTATTGAAAACTTTTTTTTTTATTGAAGAAAATCTAAAATGTAATCTGTGTTTGCTTTTCTGTAATATTGTATTTTTCCTATCTATTTCAGCTCTCAGAGGCTTTATAGATCTTAGTCCATGTACTTCTGAATCATGTGCAAATTCATTATTCACATATAAGAAACAGTACTGAAGTGCCCCAGACCATTTTGGAACATTTCAATGCTGGAAGAGAAAGTCAAGGCTAACTTCAGCCAAAAATCACCCCATCAATAGAAATGACAGTAAAAACTGTGTCTTTAAGATAAAGACAGACAGGACCAGAGAAATTCTATCCTTCCATTTGTATCCCTTCATTGCAGTGTTTGGACAGAAAATCTGTAGGCCAGATCTGCTCAATGTGGTCTTGAAGACAGGGTGGCCACTATCCTTAAGAAGGATATGAAAATCCATGCACCTCTCTTCTTGAAGGAATTATCTGAGGAAAATTGTGCTTCTTCAAATACAGGAATTTTCTCATCCTTTCAAAAGCTTTGTTGAATGGGGAAAAAAATGATGCATGTAGGAGCTTTCATCAGAAAACTGCCCACATGCTGCTGTGGTGCTAAGATGAAGATGCTCGAGACTGTTTTTACTACTGAAAGAAGGTTTTTTTAAATTATATGTATATATGCAGCTTTTAAGTATACCCAACATTTGCTTAGGACTATAAAACATCCCCAAACTCTTACAGTAAGTCATAGGTTGTAAAACGTGATTCCAGAGTAATAAAAGGACAGAATGTAAATGTAATTAAAATAAGCTTGCCTGTCCTCAAATTTATGGGTGCAGAGGGATAAGGTGTGGTTTTGTATTGCAATATCAATTTGAAAATATTATTGTCATAGATACATTCACCTAGCAATACAATATAGAGGCAAACCTTCCACAGTTTACTTGTATGCATGCTTATTAAATGTATAGCAAATTCTGGAAAGAATAATCATCCATGGTCTCTTCACTGTATAGCATTAACAGAAGCAAACCAGGTTGGCAACCAAACCTTTTTCATCCCTTTTATGGGCACATTTTTAAACAGACTGCAGTGACAGGAGGTGCTCTGCAGCCCTCCCCTTCTTCACTGAATTCACGCTAGGCGCCCACCAACATCCTTTGCATTTAAATAACACAACTGCAGGTCTCACTCACTCCTCACTGAACACTCAACCTAATTTCCTTTGCCTTTTCAGCAATCACTGCACTGGCAGCATAAAAGAAAATCAGAAATCTGAAAGACCATTCTGTTTCTTCATCCAGATCATTGCTGTTTATTCAGCATAGTCAATGTTCTGCAGTTCATGTGGATGGATAAACAAGAATGGCCCACAGCAACACATAAGAGCTACAAATAGGATCAAGATATATTTTTATGATTGCTGGGCTCATATCATTGTCACGGTACAGATTTGAGAGGCTGTTTTATCTGCTTAGCACTATGCGTTCTGGACATTGATTTTTACATTGAAGCATTCGGAAATGCAGTTTAACCAACCTTTGGGCATTTATCATTGACAACCATTTGTGTGAGAGGCGACTTATTGATCTGTTAATTGAACAATCATTGCCCCATCTTTATCACATGTCCTGCTGTTACTACTTTTACTCTGTGACAGAAAATCCTGTTTTGAGGATCTCAGACTCTGCAAAGATCACCCCCCCCAACAAAACAGCAGTAAGAAAAAAGCTACAGAAATGCATGAATACTCAACAGCAGCTTTATACATTACATAAAATGACCTAGAAACACAGCAAAAGCCACTTCTTTAAGTATGAAATCTGCTGTGCAAAGGGTCAGCAAAAGGACATAAATGATGATGAAACCTGCCTTCCTGGCCTTCTCTGTAGGGGTGAGTTTCAATTCAGGGCCAGTGCAATGACACCCTATACACATGCAGAAGAGTACTTTGACACCAAGACTTAAAAATGATAACCAGCTCCAGCTTTATGCTGATAATGCTAACCTATAAGTTTTGTTATTTCCTTTATAGTTCTGAAAGGTTTTTGTATCTGGACTATTTGTTTGGCTTGTTGACAAGGGAATATTTGACCTTTTAATTTCACTCCTCTTCTTTCCTTTTGCTCTCCCGGCCTCTCCAGTGAACTGTTTCATATAATTTCTCCCTTGAAAAGGGAGGCCAAGATTGTATCTGCTTGTGATCACTTACTAGTAAACCGGGAAGAACACTATCAAACTCTGACACCTCACTTCATCCCTACGTGAGGAATGAGCAACTGGTTTTGACTGTTACCTGAAACTAATGGAAAGCTTTCTCATTCCTGAAACACTCTCAAAAATTATCTGAACCAAAAATGCCAATGTAATCCATAATTCATGCCAGTGAACTCTGGTCTCAGCGAGCTCTCCTGTGAACTTCCATATTCCCTGATTTCTAAACTGTAATCCAGTGCTAGTAGAACTAGAAGTTTTAAATAGTTTCATATGTTACTCCCTGCCTCTTGTAATTTTCTTCTGCTGCTTAAAATATTCAAATGTCAAGAGAGAGCTGATACTAGAAGAAAGAGTAGTATTGGATTCAAAGCACACAAATCAAAAAGAAGTATCTGCTTATATGCACATTTTGAGCCACGTTCTCAGTTAAGATGAAAATCAGTGTGGTTCCATAAATTTACACCAGAACATAGAGAATAGGTTATACAAGACAATGGACTTGCCTCCTTATCTCTGTTCTCCGTCATTACAGGTACATTAAGGTTTTGCACTAAGTGAAGAATGTCAAAACAGATGTGATTGTTAATGGGGACTATTCAAGATTTTTAATCAGCAGTTAAAGTCATCAGATGGTACCAGAAAGTACAATCTTACTGATTGTATCACAAAATAGACAGAAGTAGTCTGCTATCAGTTTTGGAGAAGGGAGGATTACTAAAGAAGTAGCTAGTACAAGTAAGGCAGTATATACAACAGGACTTTCTCTCTGTACTCCATTTCCACTTGGTGCTAATTCAAGAAAAGGGGAAGATCTGTGTGAATTGATCATTGCTGTTAAGCTGAACATCCAGAAGGACAGAATTGCTTGCATGCCATTCTGATTACACACAGTCTAGGATAGGGAGACATAAAACAACGGTATGTCACCTGTACCTGTTCTACTGAGGTGTTTTCAAGTCCTTAACTACCTGTTCCAGCTTGTATCTGAATAGATTTGAGGTATTGCTAAAAGGAATAATTAAAAAAAAAAAAAAAAAAAAAAGCATTGCCCATTTGGACTTATCTTACTTGGTCAGTGAACAAACCTTACCAGATAGCATCAGAGTTAGTATGAAATATGTTTCTCTCCAGTTGCCCAGCTTATGGTGTTGTAACCAGGAAGGGGTCCCTAGGTATCAGTACTGATAATGGGGGAAATTCATCCCTCTCTGAATCGGTCTTTGGAGAGGCATCTCTTTTTCATTACTGTTACACCTGAAGGCTGGGGTCCCCGGTCTGTCCCTCACTGAAGTACTTTAAGTTAAGTTAGGCAATGTAAATATACATTCCTCTACATGCTTACCAACAGAAATAAGCCAGGATTTAAAGAAACTATACATTAGCCAATCTAAGAGTCACATTGATTTCAATGAGATGGGATTAGGCTCTAGATAAATATGCTTTGGGGAAAAAAGTCTATATAAGGAAACATGGTTATTTATTTGCATTGCTTAAAGAATAGTAACAGAAAAACTACCAAATTCAGAAAATCTGTTTATTGAGCAAATGGAGCCCATGAAGAGAGAAATGAACTAACTTTCAAATACACTGACAAAAGAAAACAGTGACGCTAGTCTTATATATTATAAGTATATACTGATACTAGTTATATATGTATATATACCAGTTATACATGTATATAATTAGACTGCCAGCCATGTTCCAAATATGCTGTGTTCTGCACAGCAGTCCAGGAGCAGCAAGATCACCAATTTGTTTCATGCTAACCCTCAAAGGCAATCAGAAATATCGGTAACTTTTGAGGAGGCTTCATTACTTATACCGCCAGCATCGTCTGGTGACTCTCTCATAATAAAAATGTATCTTTCCACAAAAATCCACCAGCCATTTTTCTCATAGATTCTGCTCTTTGGCATGTGCTCCTGAACTGCATGTCAAGTAGGTATTTCATCACATGCAGAGAAAGGGGATTTCAATGGTGATTTAGAATAAAGGATAAAGCAGCAAATTCATTCAATCTTCATTCCTTGTAAAACCCAGAATCAAAGATAGTTTATTTCTCTGATGAATACAGTCCTCCATTTTGGTTACTTCTCATACTTACACACAGTCCTGACAAAAGAAAATTGTAGATTTACATTTTTTTTCCAAAATTTAAATGAAGACATTTTATATTCAGAACTAAAGTCTCAGACTTTATCTTCTAAAATACAACCCAGATGAATGTATATGCTGTGACATGAGCTGATTTACATTGTAAGTATTCAAATGCCCCCCATGTAAATACAGAGAGAATTAAACCTACAGATTTCTGCTAGCACTGATACACTTTTCATTTTGACTGTGGAAATTAGAACCATGGGTTGTTCCTTCAGGAAACTCAGCTTACAGTCTATGAATAAATTCTACAAACTACCCAGCTGACTAGGATCTAACTAAAAGTGAAGTCACCAAAAAAGCTTCAGTTCTCTTTATTGCAGGGGGGAAGTGGGAAATTCAGGCTCCACAGAAGACTGCAAAAATGAGTCATTCCAGCTGGAGTATATTACATTCCTAATTAAAGAGCACATACAGTACTTCATGATTTTAATGCTCTTTAACAATCTTACTGGCCATAAACATTATGATAATGTCTGTTGCGGGGAAAACCACTTCTGATAGCGACAGTATGTGTTTGGGTGGATAGCAATGGCACCACTCTATGAAGTTTTCTTTTCCCACAGATAGTCCTCCTATTTCTTTGGTTTCCAGAGAAATCCAAAGCATCTGCTGAGATGCTATTATATACAAATTAAGATGTAAAGCAACAATGTGCACGTTAAGGTCATTCACTTATTTTAAGGTGAACTTGAAAGTAACGATGACTGTGAATTACAAACTTCATTTTATTTCAATGCTTAAAAGCAGAACCAAGTGATGTTTAGAGAATTCAAAGAAGAATAGCATATCATTTATTAAAATTGATATTATGTATCCACACACATACACAGGCACCCTGAAACATGTGTGGAACACTCCAGCTGTTGCTCCCTGACTGTTTTTTTAAGAGGCAGTCTTTGAATTACAGTAGCTATTTAATTTCCATCTAGTTTTCAATCCTCCATGTGACTACCTGGGTATTTCTGAGCAATATGAGAGAATTTAAGCTAATACTCCTGCTGGCTAGTAAAACATCTGGTATGACACCGAAACAAATGGTTTCTCTACATATGCCTAAAGCAAAGACTTATTTACAGTTTTCAGTTTACTCTTATCACTCCCAGTATGTTATCATGTTGTGCATGTTTAATTTTTTTTGTTGTTCTTAGTACCCTCTGGTGGACTGTAGAGTAGCCCATTGCTTCTTATTTGTAGAAAGACATTTCTTACTGAAAAAACTTCACTTTCCCAGTGCTTCCCAGGATCTTTCTAACTCAGAATAGCCTCAGTAATTTGGACTATGAATCTGAACTGCAATATGTTGGCAGTATCTGTTCTTGAACTAAATAAAGAGCAGAAAATATGCATCAAATAACAGAGCAAACAATAATTATTTTTTGAACTGATAGAAGTTACTGGCTTAAGCAAATCAAGGCCAAGTTCAAACAGAACCCATAGTTAAAGATACTGTGGCAAATTATCTGCTGCGCTATGTGGGTGTCATGTCAGTCAAACAAACAGATTTATTTCAGTGTAATCAGGTAGAAAATTTTGCCAAACACCTATGCTAGCAAGAAGAGGATACTGCATTGATAATTATGTTCAATAATCCCATGACAATCCTATATATTAATTTGTTGACTGAATTGGGAAAAAAAACAACAACCAGCATTTGAAAAAAAAGTTACTTAAGCAGAAATCAGAATGCAGGTGTTTCCCCAAGCAGAACCAACTGTTAAGCACAGACCTGAGCTCTCTCTTGGACAATGAGACATGTCCTATATGTTCTCTCTGGTTTGACTGTAGCCTGGTGATTAAGGCATTTTCTTAATATGTGACATACGCATTTGAGTCTTAACACAAAGAAATCAATCAAACACTAGTTCTACACCTTCTGGGCAAGGATCTTACCCCTTTGGTTGTGATATGAGAGGGTTCACCACCATCATCAGAGGTCAAGCCAAACAAACTTCTCCTAGATATGCGAGCAGGAGTCAATCATTTTCCTGCCTTATTTGGAACAAGAATGTTAAAATTTGGGGCACAGATAATCTAAGCTTGATTAGGCTACATCTTCCCTGTTGAAAGTATTCCAATTTACATAAATACGTCTGAACTACAGCAGGAACTTGCACAATGTTCACCCACATGTGTATCCCAATAACTAAGTTGCAGTTAGAATGTCAATCTCCCTTCATCCTCTCTTGCTCAGTTAAATATTAATTTATGCAAACTAGAATAATTGCAGTAAATGAAAACAAGAAACCTCTGCCCTTCCATAGTCCACTGATTAGGGCATGATCCTAGGAGACCATGAGAAGCATTAAGACACATAAAAGTCTCTCTTTAAAATGTAGTTCCACAGTAGTATATACTACTTTGAATTTTATTTTCCTACTAGAGACAGTATCTCAGCTGAAATTAGCCATTCGCATAATTTCTTTTATATGTACAATGATATGCATTAGCAGTAACAATAAGCTTGATTGGTTTGTTCAACCAAATTCAGCACCCTGAGAGTGATGACTGTTCTTTCTTGCCTGGTTTCAGTTATAGTTTTCAGCTTTTGTAAAATGGTAAAATGTATCTGATTTCAAGCCAAATTTTGTGAGTAAAATGAATTTAGCCTCACCTGTCATGCTGATCACTTCTCCAGCAGAAAACTTTCACATGTCCTGACTTGTAGATAGAATTGACTCCTTATAAAGTGTTCTGCTGAACACAAGGACTTAAAGCCACCATTTAACATCAAGAATTTCTATCAACTGAAACACAATCTATGCCATTCAGAATTTAAGCATACTACCATATATTATGTTGGTTTAATTATGGTTAAATAGACCTTTTTAATGAATTATGTTAACTCATTGTCTTAAATGGACAAAATGCAGGAAGTATGCACTACTGTTGGAAACACTTTGGTATTACTAAGTGCTAAGAAGACAGACAACCACTGAAGGGAGCAGAGTGAAATAGTGGTTGCATCCTTTAATAATTTGGAATAGTTTTATTTAAGAAAATATCCCACTGACTTGAGTGCAAGAAGCTAATTTTGCTTTGAAAACACCAGACCCCCACCCGCAAAACCAAAAGTCACATCAAAAAGATTGGAAGATTATCAGACTCACCTCCACCCAAGATGCCAACTCTTCCCAGAGCTCAACCCCATCCGACATTCGCCCCAACAGACAGAAAATGCTACAGACAAAAGGGAGAGGCAGCAACCTCCTAAAGCAGATCTGCCTCTATTCTTTTGCCAGTAGGTCTGCTTGCCCTCTGCCCTCCCAGCCCCACTTATGCCCTGCCCCTGCAAGGTGGCCCTGCCCTCCAGCTGCTGGAGCCCCATCCACAGTGAGCAGCACAGGGACAACCGATGTACAAGATGGCAGCGGCCCCATCTCCCCTCCCAGCAGCCTCAGGGGCCACCTGCCCTGGAAGCCTTGCCCACTTTCTGGTCACGTGGTCTGTTGTGATTGGCTGGCATGACCAGCACTTTGCTCTGGTTTCCGTCTTGGCAGGCAGCGTTGCCTGTGTTGTCAGGTCCTGTGCAAGGGCCCAAGCCTGCCCCAGCCGCTCTCCTGGGCTGGGCTCAGGTGCCGCTTTGTCCCCCTCGCAGGATCAGGCCAGGCACCACTTGGTCACCTCCTTGGAGGGGTCCATGTCCCCCTACCCCCTGCTTTTTGTCACCCCTTTACCCTCTTGAAGTTCCCCCACCACAGACGTGTCAGGGTTTGTTCTGCAGCCTGGTAAAGTGGGGGTCCCGAACGTGCCCTTTACTTCTGTTTAATTACTTTCCATTCAGATTTAAACTTTAATTGTTGCTTCCGTTACCTCATATCAAAGAACATTTTCTCCAGTTTATACCTATGGTTTTGTGGGTATATATATTTAATTACTATAGCTTTATAAATTCATAAATATCTATAAAAATATACATATGTAGAAGTGTGATATATATAATAGTGTACCTATGTCTAAATAAAGTATATATTTATAAATACTTGTACACTTCTTTATATTTCTATATATCTATATATTGTATATAAATTGCATATAAAGGTATGCATTTTTATATCTGAGCAATTCCTGGGCCAAATGAAGCAGGCAGCCAGTCACAGGTCTACCTGAGAACATGTGGGTATGACGGTGTCAAGAAATGGCTGTTGGCCCATCACAGAGCAGTACGAAAACATGTAGGTTATGATGTTTAACAAAATGGCAGCTCCCTGCCACAAAAGAATGGTGTCTTGCACCCTCTCACTTATTATCTTGTGTATCAGTTGTGCCTATACTACTTTGGTGCTATAAGCATATGGAAATCTGTAGCAGGTGAGCAAAAAAAAAGTTGAGGGAGTGAAAGGCAACTGTCTTGAAATAATAATAAAAAGGTAATATACCATACATAATTTTTATAAATGATAGCTAGTAATCCTGTTTATTTAGAACAGCAATTTCTGTATAATTACTGCTATATGAAGCAAGTTAATTGCTGCCATAACTTCAGAGTTCATTGGAAAACTGTTGTCAGAATACTTCAAAAAAGGCATGGAATTAAAAAGTAATTACCTTTGTTTTGAGTAGTTTCCAAGATATTTCTGTCACAGCAACTTATTGTGAATTCCTCCACAATACTTCTCCTAAAGTACAAATATTTGAAAATTTGGTCTTCCGTGATAAACTCAGACAATTCTGAACTCAACTTTGCCTGCTGTGTGTCTCAGACACATGCTTTTTCAGTATTTCAGCAAAAATAGTAGAGCTGTTCATGAGATGGGTATGAGGGGGAAAATTAACTAAATTTATGATTTTGTTCATTACCAAAACCCCAGACAGTCTTCTCTTTGACATGTTTTGATGGAAGGAAAAAATTTACTCCAAGGATGTTTTATGACAAAAATAGCAAAGGGCTGAAGGATGGTAGGGCCCATGTACTGTAGCATGTGGGGAAAAAGCCTAAGAAGACTGGAGCAAAGAGATGTGGAGCATCAGAGAAGAGCCTAAACCAGATCTGCAGAGAATGACGTTGAAATGTTTAGAGTTAGGAGATTGACCATGAAAATGGGCCAGGGAGAAAGGTGCTTGATGGGATTGTGGGCTAGTGTAAGAGACTGAGTCAAGAGACCAGCTTACAAAGAGAAGTGACAGAAGAGTTGGCAACTGTTACTGCCCATTTTTTCCTCCAGAGTTTAGAACTAAACCCAAGACTCCTGAGCCTCACCATTTATTTGTCATTACTAAACACTTGCCAAATCCATGGGCAAAACACTTGTTCACCAACAATGATCTGTCAGTTCAAGTACCAGAATTCCACACAATGCCTCTTGCCTTCTGTTCATGGATCAAGTATCACCAGAGGATGTTCAGGGTTGCAGAGGAGCAAGGTTGGGAAGAAGGAGGACACCCCAGCCCCACCCCCACTTCCTAGAAAATAATGCATGCATGCATGTTGTGCTAAAAGAATATTCTTAAGTTTGAAAAGTCAAGGGCTCAGAAGTAGGATGGTTCATGCAACCCTAATTTAGCCATTTAAGCAATGCAAAAGTCATTAACTGCAAGATCACAGACTATTTTTATCCATGAGACATCGTAATTAGGACAGAAAGTAGACCTGCTCTAAGGAGGAATCAAAGATATGTGCTGAAGGAACCGGCTTACAGGACTTTTACTTGTTGCAGATTTTGGAAAGAAAGAAGTAATAAAGCAGGAGTACGAAAGGTGGTCTCATACTTAAGACAGCAAACTTACTTCAGGGAGATGGATCCTACCTTTGCTTCTGCTACAGGATTCTTATGTGACACCTGTTTGGCAGATTATTTTTGGAAAAGTAAGACATTATATTATGTAGTGTTGTAAGGCTCAAAGAAATTGAAACAAGTAAAAGTTCAAGTATTACATTTATGTATGCTCATAACCCTCATTGCTACCCAGCTGCATACAACCGCCTTTTGCCTTTATGCCCCCTCTGTAGAAACTCCTTTTACCCTTGTAGCAAGCAACACTGGGATCTTTTGATGAAGGTCACATCACATCACCTCCAGGGTAAACAAAATGCATCTACGTAACCAGACCAGGCGTAAAGTATCATTGCTAGTCCAATCTTCTGGTAAATACTGTAGAACATTTGTCCTTTAAAGCACAAGACAGATCTGAGATGTTTTCTCTGAGTATTCACAGTTGCCCATACAGGTCAGCCCCTAGGAGTTTCCAGCAGGTTCGCAGATACGGAGTTCGCAGATTTGTCTCCCAGACAAGCTTCAGGCACCTTCTGTGCTACATGTACAGATAGATGCAGTCTCTATGCCTTAGGGCCTGCATCTGTATAATAGAATTAATATAATCCTTGTCTTCATACACAAGGTGTCATGGTGAATTAACCGCTTTCTCATGTGAAGCACTCCAGTACTATGGTAATATAGAAGAGCACCTGAATAAACTTCCAATTCTCCCTTCAGAGAGTGTTTGAACAATGTGTAGTCAACAAGTCATGGCACCGCATACTGTACAACATGCACGAAATATCAAATTAACATTGTAAGGGCAACTTGTATCCTGACATTTCCTACATTGTAAATTCTGGTCTCTGTAACCCTAATGTTCTTTTAATATTGTTTCTCAGGTTAATGCTTTTATAAAAATGCTATCTAAATATCCACCCATATAATAACATTTTATTATTTTGTCAATGTCAAAGTCAAAAGAAATACTGGGATTTTTGATGCAGCTAGCTAATATTTTTTTAAGTGGACTATATATAGCTCTCTTGAGTATCTTAAACTAAAGAATGAACCCCATCCTCCTATAAAATTTCATTAAGTCTTCGTGAAAACATCTACGAATACAGATTGGAAAAAAAAAAGTCACTAATATCACCCTCAGATTTTAGAAATATGCTCATGTCTTCTATTTCATAGAGTTGTTATAACATTCATTTACACTAGCATCCTTAGGATGTTTTCTTTATTTGCATTAGACTCAAATAGAAATACATATATTTTCTGTGAGTCTCATACTGCATTAATTGATTTCAATGAGAACAAGATTTAAAATATTTACATACAGCTGTGGTAGAAAATTTTACTTGTAGTCCTGTCTCAATAGAGCTATGACTGTGAAGATTGTGTTTATGATAAAAATGAAGGGATGAAGCAGCTTTTGCATTTCTTGCAATAGTGTTAAGATACAGCAAAAGTAATAACTTTCAAGGATTCTGGCTGGTTCATGAACAGCTGCACTTAATTTACCCTTCTGCTAATTAGCAGTGCTTAAAAACCTATCAAATGACACTTCTAATCGACAGCATACTCTGTGATTATAAACTGATTAAACTCCATGATCTCTCACCCCCTTGTAAATACTTCTGTCACCTTTTACAACAGAAATTAGTCAGAATTATGTCCTATGGATCTAGGTTGTGTTGTTTTATTGAGCTAAATTTCAACTCCTAACCTCAATTGCAGTTACCCATTTATTATGATTATCTAGTCAGTACAGCAGGTATTTCTGTTGATATTTCTGTAAAGCAGATAGTATGAGTGAGGTTGGCCTAAAAAGAACAAATAGAGATGCCTTTTTTATTAGCAAATGCTTCTTGCATTACTGTACCATAGCGATAGTACTCCTAGGCTTACAGTTGCCTATTCACTCAAGCTGAGGCAAGCATCTGCAGACATCTGTCTTAAAACCAGCTGAGACAGAGTCTTTTCAGACAGTTATTTGAATACCAGACTCTTTTGGATAGCTTTCACCTTATTCAGAGAGGATTAAGTCTAGCCCCTTTGATGATCTTTTCCAACAAGCATCATGGAATGGCTGAGTTTGGAAGGGACCTCTGGAGATCGCCTAGTTCAACCCCCTGCTCAGATCAGGGTCTGCTCAGATTTTGAATATCTCCAAGGAGGGATACTCCTCTCTCTGGGCAACCAGTGCCAGTGCTCACAGTAAAAAAAGCTTTACTTATGTTTAAGCAGAATTTCAAATGGATCTCAGTGGAAGGTGATGAGTCTCAATACTTTTGAAAACAAAAAGTGCCTCAGGCCACTTGCCTGTTGCTTATACTCAGGAAAGCATGTGGTTATGCGCTTTACTTTAAACTGATAGATTTTTTTATTAATGGAAGTTTAACAGAAGGTGGGTTTTTAAAAAATCTCAGTTAACTTCTACCCCCATTTTTAGATATGTAGCATGTTCAAAGGAATCCAGCTTTCACCAACCTTAAAAACAGAAGGATCTGCCTTTATATGGTGAAATGTAACTTTTATATTCATGTTAATTTGCTGCAGATCGATTTAGTATGTAGCTGGATAATATAAGTATGCATCTCCTGTATCCTCAATTCATGGAATTCAAGCATTTAAATCAAGGAGACATATTCAGAAAGAAATGCTCATTCCTGAATACAGTTTTTTGGAATAACACTTTTATAAGGCAAATCTGAGAATAAGCAGATTGAAGGTCAGGTTCTGAACATAATTATGGTCACTATAAGTAAATCAGGAAGAATATTAATTTGAAGCAAAGGATGCTTATTTCTGATTTAATTTTAAAATTCCCTATGGGCCATATTCTATAAAACTAGTCTCTCATCTCAGAGAAAATCCACAAAAAATCACTTTGTAAAAATAATTTTAAAAACAGGTGTTTGTTTTCTTTCTGCTCCACCTCTATTTCTGCCATTCTTTTTCCTTATACATGTGTGCTTTCCCATAATAGGAAAGGGATTCCAGTTTAGGAAACATAATCCAATCAGGAAACATAAACAGTACTTGTTTACTCAAGACCAATGACAACTTGCAAAACATTTCAAGTAATTAACATTCATAGTGAACTTTCAGGCAGTTCATGGTTAAAGTTTTTATAACTACAGTAAAATCCTAAGAAATTGTGATCTATACTGCAGTTGCTACTGCAGAAAGGAAGACACAGTACACAGACAATTCACAATATCTCTTACTGAATTTTAAATTTGCCTGTACCGTATCTGCCTTCCTTTCTACACAACCACTATCCAAATAGAGGTCACAAATATTTACATTGTAAAGGAGTGCTTGAAACATTTGTAGAGTGGCAAAATATAGAATAACTGGAACAAGGCTTTTCATATCCCGGTCCTACCACCTCTACCTTGCCTTGTCACCCCCAAGGGTCCATCCAGACTGAGATGAATGATTACTGTATGCTACTTGTTTGGTTGTTCATTTGGCATACAAAAATTCATTCCCTCTGTCCTCCACCATAAGTCTGTTCTGCAATCAGAAAATGAAATATTTCACTTTACGTGCTAAGACTTTTTTTTTTCCTAATTAAAGCTGTCTTAGGGCTGTCTTTTGCAATAATTCAGCTAACAATATCACAATAAGACTGTACAAGATATCACATTTCTTGCGGAAAAAGTGTTTTTTTTGAAACTTAGCAGCAGAAATGCTTCATCAGATTAGCATATCTGTACTCTTACAGTATCTCATAAATGTCAAAATTAGGTTCTTGCAGAACAAGCCATAGTGGCAGAGAATGAGGAGTTGTAAGTAGAGTCTATGAAGACAGTAGTACTGGTGAAACAAGAAGCAGAGGTCTGATGCATCAAAGACTGCTAGTAGACTGGAAGGTGCAAATCCCAGGCAGACCCTGACTTTGTATTGGGTATAAAATACAAATATCACCATTTTCTACCCCTAGTTTCCATGGAAACAAAGATTGAATGCAAAGAACAGGCAAGAGCTAAGGTCCCCAGCTTTGAATGCAATAAGTGCACTGGAGTTCCCATGTTCAGTTCATATTCTCCCCTGCATAGATCTGAGGGGCAATGGCCAATCTGTGGTCTGTTTTCCCTAGATTGCTCTGCAATCCACACTGGAAATTGGAAATGGTTTCCCATTTTCAGACGCAAAGTCACCTAAATTATGCCTGTTTCTTGCTTGAATACACTAGGACAAGAGTTATTTGCCTCACCTGGCCTCCACAGTGCTCTTGGACACTAGCAGAGTTTGTTCCATGTGACTTTGATTTACACACTGACTACACTTCTGTTTACACACTGAGAACACTCCTGTGGTCCTGGAGTCATGAAAAATGTAAAACATTGGTTAATAAGCAGAAGATCTGGAAGGAAACACTGTGTTTCTGTGGAAAGAAATGGTGAACATAAACAGGAGAAAAAAAGAAGTGGAATAAGTGGACTGAACAGACTGGCACAAATCTTGGAGTTTCTGTATTTTGTATCATTCCCATATAGAAAGCTTTGTGTTACATACTCTACTGAATCTAGAACAAGGCCTAGCCTCTAGAAAATGAACTGAAAATGTAAGTGAAGGTTGTTTTTAAAATCCAAAAATCATAACACTAAACCAAAAGCTCTGATCTTAGGACAGCATGGAAGGAGGGCTTTACCCTTAACAGGCCTTTACTTTCTCAGGATTCTCTAGTACTTGTTGAAGCAGCATTAAAAAACCCCAAAATATCTGTTCTTGTGTTTTAATTCTTTTGGATATCCCAGAATGGATCACAGGGGACATCTTACGCCAGCTTTCTGACAGTCACTTGGCACAACAGTAAACTCTCATTGGTTTCTGAATAAAACATGCACCTATCCTGTAGTTCTCAAACTCTCTGCATCATGTCAAGTGCTTCAAATTTGATGGAGAATGTTAACTGCACTCTGCCTGCTTGCCACGGTTTAAGCTAGTTAAGATTTTAATTAAATTTCAAATATTTATTTATTTATTTATTTATATTCCAGCTGAAGTTACCATTTAGAAATGCCTTTCTCTGAAAGACAGCATTATTGAGAGTCTGTATGTGGTCGAGGAAAATAGGGTGAGTGCCTTGTAATAACACAACACAGGAAAAAAACAGCACCCGAACCTGAATGGGAAGAAGAATCAAACAGATGCAGGGGAGAAATGGGGACAGGAACAAAAAAATCTTGATTTTCTTTTTAATAATGTGCCCATAGATACTAGGTTTGTAGCCAAATATTTAAGTTTTACAGTTACCAGCTTAACTGTAAAACAACAAAAAGAAGATCTGTTTACTAAGAGTTATTCTAACTGCAAAGCAGAATGTCCCTCAAGGTCTCTTGACCTTTGGCAACACCTCAGAAATTCAGTTCTTTCATAACAGGAGCTACTGGGCATCACTAATGGAATTATTGAAGCACGTGGAATGATCTGACATGAATGCATCCAACTGAGTCAAAGCATAGGATAGACAAGATTTACAATGGTTAATTCATTCTTACACACTTCTGAGGTTTTTAAAGCCTTTGCACAGCAAACCCCTTACAAAGGTGTATGAAACTGGGTGAGGTTTGTGTTGGTTTGTTGGATTTCTTTGAAGGAGGAAATGCAGGTGGAGTGGGACAGAGTGAATGGCACTTGCTAGGACAATGAGAAGAGGCACCTGACTGATGCTGGCAGCAGTAGAATATAGAGGACAGAAGTTGGGAAGGTCTCTCGGAGGAAAGACAGTGAACGTGGGAGTCATACAAGTCGACAGCATCCTTCTTCATGCCAGCAAACAGGCACATCAGGTAAAGGAAATATAGACTCTCTCAGTGGCTCACAGACAAGCAATACAACCTTATTAAAAAATCAAGGTGACAGCAGCAAAAGGATGAAGTGCTAATTAATGACATGACAATAAAAAGTTAGTTTTGAATTAAGTTTAGTTTGTATGTTTTCTTCCTAAATAATTAAACACATATATACAGTCATGTAAGTAGAGTCGAATGGTTAGGGAATTATCTTTAGAGAGGAACCAATTTCTTCGTTCTGCAAGCTGGAAGGCTATTGCCTAGATTACTGTTATTCTCTGAGGTTCCTTTTGTGCTTACACCTGCACAATCATGCTCAGACTTTTCCAGACTATACTCAAATCCTCTTGCATATAAATCCATTTGGTCGGACTCTGGAGGAGTCAGTTTCTTCTCCAACGTCAGTATGATCTGAGAGGACCAGAAACCCTGGACAGAGCCCCTTATTCCCCACATTACTTACTCTACATGTAAGTTATAAAAACCTTCTCAGATGTGCAGAAGCCTTAGCCAAAGATAATGGAAAAGAGTTAACACAAGGAATGTTCCAGTATTCAGTAAATTAGTCAGTTACATTGTACAGAGCAAATTAGATTGCCTACACCTCCATATTTTCAGAGTAACTTTAGTAAGAATAAAGCCTATTTTAATACTGTTCTTAAATAAAGTATAAGACCACATTTCCTCAGCTTATATATCACTGCTAGTTCTGGACAGAACATGAGATTTTCTTGTTATGGATGATTTCAAGGTTGAATATTTTCTCTCTATTTCAACATCAAGTAAAAGAAGGCTTTTACTTGCATGTGACTTTAATTTTCATCTGCCATTTCCTAAAAAAGAAAACACCAAAACAGAATGCAAAACACCCATATAGACAAAAATAATGAGGTTATCCAGAATAGGACACACCCTGGACTTTGAAGTGCTAGCCTAAGAGGAAAAAGATTGGGTTTCAGTCTTTTGCCTTGAATGAAGCAGAGCCCCAGACATTAGCCTCAGTCCTCAGTATAGTCCTTTATATAGCTATATAGTCTTCTACAGATAGACATCAAAACAGGTTGCTTCCTGCTTGGAGTAAGTGGAACCAGGCAAAGAGTTGTAACTCAGTCATAATTCCCTTCCTGACCTACAGCAGTGCATAGCCCACTTTTAGGACATATAAATTCACCACATCACCCTTAATAATTGCTATGGGCCTTTGTGATTTGTTCTGTCATTTTATAAATAAGAACAAATCCATGGTGCCCTCATAACTGAATCAGCATTTATAACTTTGATCCTATTTTCAATGTAGTATGTATGATAACCTTTTGGTACTGCTTCGATCCCACACAGTGCTGCAGTATTTCTCTTTCCTTGCTGTGCATGTATAAAATACTGGAGAGGGAGCTGGCTTCCAGCAAGAATAAAGGTCATTTGGACCCTGAAAGGCACTTTCTGAAAGAAGTTTGTTTGAAACATCATTTAATGTAAAGAGCGATACCGGTAAAATGAGGATTTTTAGAAAATTTCAAGGGATGTAAAACTAAAGTTATCTCCTTGGATATTTTCAGTTTCACAAAAAAGTCTCCTCCAGAATCTATTAGAACGTAACACTAGTCTAAATTCTGTGGTTTTCTTCAATAACTATTTGGATTTTAAAAACTGCTGCAAAATAAATGTTTTCTAACAGGCAGGTGTCAGCAAATTACTAGAGGGTCCATTGGCTACTGATTCTTCTCTCAGTGGTATTCATTTTTTTTAATACTGATTTAAAAATGATAGTAATGCATTGTAAAATTTGTGGGTGACTCCTGGAAAATAAGAAAGGAAGGAGAAGAGGCTGGTGCTGTTTGAATGCCATGATTCAGTTAGATATATTCCAGTACAATTAAATACAATACAATATATCTAAAAATTGAACAATTCAACTATTTTTATAGAATGAATGTCTCAAAAAACAGTCCCTCACAAATTACTTACATTTGTGTCATTGTATAGTTAGCCACCTCATTGTGAACTCTTCCTGCAATGTCTTGCTAAATGGGCAAGTAAATTCTTCACAGTGTTATGAAAAGGAGTGGTATCAAATAAAAGTAGGAAAGTGTGCCTCTGTACACAGCACTAGTAAAAATCAGTGCTAGAATGCTTTTCTGGAATGGCTCCAGGAAAACAAGTAAACACTGAGAAAGCGCAGAAGAGAAGCCTGTAATTATTAAGTGATTATAAAACAAATCTGTGATGTCAGGCTGATCAGGCTTAACTATTCTGTTTATTTAAGAGGCTGAAATGTGACTCAATCACAGTACATAGTTATTTGCACATGAAAAAGACATTACAGGAAAGACTTAACAAGGCTCAATGGCTACAGAAAAAATCAGAGAAATCCAGCCTGGAAATAAACCTGAAGTTTATATAAGCAAGTATCAGAACAGCTTACTGCAGGGGGTCGTAAACTCAATTGTATGGCATCTTCAAGACAAGATCGTGTATCTTACTAAAAGACATGTCATCAACAAGCTTTCACAACACTCTCCAAATCTCAGAAATCTGCTACTGCATGAGTATAGCCCTACCATTTAAGGAATATTTATATTTAAAAGGCTGTTTCAACTTGTCAATTACTCTAAGTAAGAAGGATCTATAAAAGCATAAATATCAGTTAGTTAAAACTCTTTAACAGAAGAGCATTCATTTTTCCCATTTTGAGATTCCTTGTGAAACTTTCTGAAGAATAAGAACCCTAAGCAGTACAATGTACTTACACTACCTAGACAGATAGAACACATAAGCTATATGAAACAACATTAATTATACTGCAGAAAAGGAAGAATTCTTTTTAAAAAAATTGCCTAGAGGGTTGGTCATGTTACTGTTCATCTGCTCTTCAATCTACAATCTGCTCTAATTCCCAGAAGCAGCGTCTTTGGAAGAAAGTTGCTCCTTAGGTAATGATCCAAACTTCCTGTTAACAATGATTACCATTTAATCTCCAGCCACATGGGGTCCTGCACATGGGTCAGGGCAATCCCAAACACAATTACAGGCTGGATGGAGAATGGATTGAGCACAGCCCTGAGGAGAAGGACTTGGGGGCGTTGGTTGACAGGAAGCTCAACATGACCCGGCAATGTGTGTTTGCAGCCCAGAAAGCCAACAGTATCCTGGGCTGCATCAAAAGAAGCTTGACCAGCAGGTCGAGGGAGGTGATTCCCCCCTACTCTGCTCTTGTGAGACCCCGCCTGGAGTACTACATTCAGCTCTGGGGCCCCAACATAAGGAGGACATGGACCTGTTGGAGCGAGTCCAGAGGAGGGCCATGAAGATGATCAGAGGGATGGAACATCTCTCCTATGCAGACAGGCTGAGAGAGTTGGGGTTGTTCAGCCTGGAGAAAAGGCTCTGGGGAGACCTTACAGCAACCTTCCAGTACCTACAGGAAAGCTGGAGAGGGACTTTTTACAAAGGCATGTAGTGATCAGACAAGGGGTAATGGCTTTAAACTGAAAGAGGGTAGATTTAGATTAGATATAAAGAAGAAATTCTTCACTGGGAGGGTGGTGAAGCACTGGAACAGGCTGCCGAGAGAAGTTGTGGATGCCCTATCCTTGGAGGTGTTCAAGGCCAGGCTGGATGGGGCTTTGAGCAACCTGATCCAATGGAAGGTGTCCCTGCCCATGGCAGGGGGGTGGGACTAGATCATCTTTAAGGTCCCTTCCAACCCAAGCCATTCAATGATTCTATGATATTATTTCAAATCCCTCACATTGTTCTCTAAAGGAAGATTCTGTGTGTATTATGCAACCCAAAAAATCCACTATTCCTTCCCCAACAGTTTTCCAGCACTGAGGTTCCCCCAGCTGCAGGTGTTTGCTTAGCCTCAGCCCTGGACCTGGCAGCTGCCCTCACCTGTCATACTTAAGTCCTCTTGCAGTTGATAAACAAGATTTTTTTTTCCGTTTTTTTTTTTTGAAAGGGATTTTTCAGAGCACGGCTAACAGACAAAGAAATAATCTGAATGCAGGTAGACAGAGTTCAGTGAGGATGCCCTCTCAGGCAGTGGGAGATGTGGGCTTAGGCTCTACCTCCAGACAGAAGGACCTGGTCCCTGGGAGCAGGTGGGGTAAGAGGAACCTCTTCTGTTGTTGAAGCTGCTCTGGTACTGAGGTGAGTGTTTCTCCTGGTTTCAGCTGGGATAGAGTTAATTGTCTTCCTAGTAGCTGGTATAGTCCTATGTTTTTGAGTTAGGTATGAGAAGAATGCTGATAACACACTGATGCTTTCACTAAATTTAGTGTGGATCCACTATGAAGCAATCATGACATCATAAGTTATTTAGAGAGGGTTCACCTCTTCAGAATTTGGTAAGAGAATTCCAGAAGTAGAGATAAATACAGACATCACAAGAAATTGCTAAATGGAACAACATATAAAAGTTCGCAAAAGTTAAATCTGATCACATCAGAGAGATACTGTGTAAAATCCTCTGCTGTAGTGGAAGTTTGTGCTTTCTCCAGAATTAGAAGATGATCATTCATCATGTTTTAGGTACTTTACTCATCTTCAACCCCAACATTCAGATTTGGGGATTTTCTGAACAAGGTGGCTCTTTATGCCTTTCTGTCATTCTCTTAGGTCTTAAAGTACTAGAAAATCATTCTCCTCTTGACCAATAAGGGCTTATTTGCAGCATAAGCAATAAATGACTTCTCTGTGACTTTATCATGCTCTTAGGTGCAGACAGGAAGGAGACAGGAGATGTAAAAGAGCCAGTAGCTGAAAGTCAGACCTCTCAGAAATAAATGCAGGAGTAGCCTCCAGATTTCACATTTAGAGAAGAATTGGGAAAAGAAAATGAAAAGGAAGGGAGCAAAGGACACTGCTGTTTTTGGCTGGGATAGAGTTAATTTTCTTCATAGCAGCTGGTATGGGGCTATGTTTTGGATTTGTGCTGAAAACAGTGTTGATAACACAGGGATGTTTTCGTTACCGCTGAGCAGCGCTTACACAGAGCCGAGGCCTTTTCTGCTTCTCATGCCACCCCACCAGCGAGGAGGCTGGGGGGGCACAAGAAGTTGGGAGGGGACACAGCTGGGACAGCTGACCCCCACTGACCCAAGGGATATTCCAGACCATATGACATCATGCTCAGCAGATAAAGCTGGGGAAGGAGAAGGAAAGGGGGGATGTTTGGAGTGATGGCATTTGTCTTCCCAAGTAAGGGTTACGCATGATGGAGCCCTGCTTTCCTGGAGATGGCTGAACACCTGCCTGCCGATGGGAAGTGGTGAATGAATTCCTTGTTTTGCTTTGCTTGTGTGCGTGGCTTTTGCTTTACCTATTAAACTGTCTTTATCTCAGACCATGAGTTCTCTCACCTTTACCCTTCTGATTCTCTCCCCCATCGCACTGTGAGGGAGATGAGTGAGTGGCTGCATGGTGCTTACTTACTAGCTGGGGTTAAAGCATGACAGGACACACACAAGGATACAGAAAGAAGACTGGGTCACCTGTCTATTAATGAATGCTGTAGAACAACCAAACAAACTTTAATCTGTAAAATTGATGTTAACTGATATGGCTATCATTTTCATTGTGTGGGTTTTATATAAAGGCTTGTATTCACTGAATTTCTTTCTGAAACAACAGCAGGACCTACAAAGCTCTCCCATTGATCATATTTTTTGTAAATAAGCTGTGGTTCCGCATCACTCTGATTTTTCTTTTTTTTTTTTTCTTTTTCTTTTTTTTAAAGCTGGTTGACTAAGGAAGCAAGGCTTCAGTAATTGTTCTGGCATCTCCTCTTTAGCAAATTTTTATCCACTTTGTCATCTTCACTCAAAGTTGTCAGGTGCAGCAGAGGTTTTAAAGTAATTAACTTTGTACAAACTCTGAGAAAGTAGCCAGCAAAGCTGAGGAAGAAGGTCTGTATGGTAGTAATGGGAGGCAGTAGCATGAGGTCAGCTGTGGTTTCAGACAGTAGAGAAACCTCACTGGAAAGACCAACTGTTCTTGGAAACACCTTTAAAATGTTTGCATTATGTTTGTGTCATCATATTTCTGGTTTTAGATGCTATACCCTGTTAAAAAACAAACCCTTTGATTAAGTCTTACATCAGTAAAAAAGACAATTGATACAGTTTTGCAGAGGAGATGTTGAAAAACAAGTGTAATAGGGAATACTGGATACTGTGTTCTGCAACAGGAATCATATTTTTTTGGATAAGGGACACAGGCATTATATATTTCAGGCTAAACATCTAAAGCATTGTATAGTAGAGAAGAGAGGATGTTTTTAGCAAATAGCATGCCAAAATGATAACTCTTCATGTGTTTTATCTTAAATTGCTGTAATTTAATCACACATTGCCCAAGATGCAAAGCTTATCTGTCATTCATTTTTACAGCTTACATGCTTTTTGAAAATAAGCAGAAACATTGCTAGAATTCTAATGACTGCTTTGCTATGGTGCATCACAAGAACTGCAGACTGCCCTACATTTCAAATCTGCTCTTTGGCATTGCTTAACCAACATGCTTCAGACCCTGTATTGTACTCACTTGTACTAATTTCCTTGAATTACTATATAAGACTGTCATTCACAGGCTTCTCGGAACAAACAGCATCCAGGAAATGCAACAGAAACTAGTCAACAAAAGCAGATGGGCATCCTGGGAATCTGGAGTGATAAAAATAATACAACAGAACACATCAGCAGTGCATATAGCTGTTTTATGCAGCTTTGTGATCTTATTAGTATTACTTTCATCTTCTCTCTGGTTTTCCCTCTTCTCTTTAAAGTTGCATTTGGTATATTACACTGCCCCTCCCTGAAGGCCATGGAAAAGAAAGGAACCTCAAGTGTGTAAAGAGCAAAGGTGGTTTAAAACATTGGAGCTAAATCTAAGCAGAAAGTCAGTGGCTGCAAAACCAAGCAAGCACATCCCTTCCAGCATTTGAAGAACAGAATTAACTACCCAAGATTTCTACATAAGGAGAAACTTAGAGATTTGAGAATAAAAGTAATACAACCACACATGTGCTTGTGGGGGCGTGAACACGCAGGGTGTAGCAAACAGCAGATTCCAGCCACATTTGGCATGGGCCTCTTGTGGTTTAACCCCAGCTGGTAGCTAAGTACCATGCAGCTGCTCTATCACTTGCCCCCACCTAGTGGAATGGGGGAGAGAATTGGGAAAAAACCAAGTAAAACTCATGGGTTGAGATAAGAACAGTTTAATAGAACAGAAAGGAAGAAACTAATAATGATAATAACAATAATAAAATGACAATAGTAATAAAAAGGATTGGAATATACAAAACAAGTGATGCACAATGCAATTGCTCATCACTTGCCGACCAATGCCCAGTTAGTTGCGAGCAGTAGTCCCCCCAGGCCAACTCCCCCCAGTTTATATACTGGGCATGACATCACATGGTATGGAATACCCCTTTGGCCAATTTGGGTCAGCTGTCCTGGCTGTGTCCCCTCCCAGCTTCTTGTGCCCCTCCAGCCTTCTTGCTGGCTGGGCATGAGAAGCTGGAAAATCCTTGACTTAGTCTAAACATTGCTTAGAAACAACTGAAAACATCAGCGTGTTATCAACATTCTTCTCATACTGAACCCAAAACATAACACTATACCAGCTACTAGGAAGAAAATTAACTGTATCCCAGCCAAAACCAGAACAGTCTCCCTTTGTACGTCCCGCCCAGATTTTAACAGATTAATTAAATTCATTGGATTGGGTGGAATCTAGTTCAGTGGTTAGGGCACTCATCTGAGATCAGACCTAATTTCCAGTATTCGCTTCAGTCAATACTGAAGTAATTTATGTTACTTATTCCTTGTGGCAGGGACTGGCAGGGGGCTTACCCGCCCCAGCCTGAGCTTTGTGTCCATGAGACCATATAACTCCATCTAGCTGGCTGGTGTCAACAAGAGCCTGGACGCTCTTCTGGGAAGCATCCCAAATGACTGTGCTAATCCTAAAATAAAGGGAGACTCCTCTTCAGAGTATGTTAAAACACCTGATCACATAAGTGCACTGTGGATATACTTAGTGAATCAGGTCTTAGAGGCAAAAAAAGATACAGAACTGTGTTACCAAATCCAACTAAAGGAAGCTGAAGAGCCTATCTATTTAAACTTAAGCAATGCTGGGCATGCTCTGAAGCAGAATATTTAGGTATAAAACAAGCATTTCTGGTGAAAATATAGATAGTCGGCACTTTCTTCTTAAAGTCCTAGAGCCTATAAACAAAAAGAGATGAGTATATTTCTGGTTTTGTGATATTAATTGAATGCCTACTTTCCATTTTAAGCTTTAGAATCCAAGAAAGTAAAAAAAGAAACAAAATTAAATATTTACCCTAGGAAAAAAATGACACACATTTCTGCATACTCAGCAGAGTTGATCAGCAAATAGTCTAATTAAATATTAAATATATTAGGTAAATATTAAACATTAAATATTTATAAATATTTAATATATGAAATATTTAGCATAGTGTACTGTGAATATTACAATAATATAATAATTCTAATAAATATTAGAATAAAATAATATAACTATGAACATTTTAATAAAAACATTATTTAAAATATATTATATTATTCAGGAAGCAATGATTGTGGGATTTTTTTGGATGAAAATGTTTTGAGCAATTGGAAGTCCTAATGCTATTAACCTTTCATACAGTTTATTAGCACAATATTTATATATATATAATATATAATATCTCTCTACATATAATACATAGCAATCTTATGATAATGAAGAATCCATAGTTTTATTAAAAACAGGATACATGCAGTATAATTTATCTTTCTTTATATCAAGGAAGGATAATTAAGAAATATATCAAGGAAAGCAAGTCTGCACTATGCTATCAAATTATTGCAACACATGTAATAGCTCATCTATTCTTTATCAAACAAGATGAGCTTTTGTTCATTTTCATCATAACAAAACAATAAATATGTATTAATTAGTATTGGTACTCAGGGATTTGTTTCAGTAGACGATTATTGTGGGACTGGAGATAGATAGAAAATGTTTAATAACTAAAGGGCTACATAATCATATCTATGACAAGAAATGGGAAGTGCACTTAAAAGTGTTTTATTTCTGTGTTTATATTCAATTTAAACAGAGGCAGAATTTGAAGTACTAATATCTCTTCAATTTTTCTTCCCATATCTGTGTGTATATGCATTTTTATATCTTGAAAAATTGATAAAGACAATGAGAAAATTAAATTTTCTCAGGAAACTGTTTTAGGAGTAGTATTCAAGGCAAATTTTGACACAAGGTCCTGCCTAGATAATTACTCATCTGATTTTCATGTTGACTCTCCTGCAGCACTAGCATAGATCCCCTTGGGATCGCTATGCAGTCTAAATGCACAACAATAGCAAGAACACTATGACTAAAACCAGATACTAATGTTAGTCGTAATTTGACTTACTAAAATAGTTTGGTGGATTTCTTTTTGTAGTTCGTTAAACAAGCTTACCACTATGCCAGATGTGTTCAAAGAAAAACAGGGGATGAGAAATGAATTGGCATGCTCAAAACAGCATATATGTGTTAATGTTTATCTTCCTGCTCCTTTGTGAACTCCTTTCTACTTAAGATTGAAATAAAAATGAAACAAAAGGAGAGGAGGCATTGTACACCGTGTTGCACTTTTTCATCATAGTCAATAATCCATAGATATTTTCTCTGTTATTTGCTATTTATCCTACTGTTGGATTCCTGTCAGTGAATCCTCTTTCAAAGGCCATTATCTTTTAATTTTAAAGTGTTAATATTAATTCATTAATTATCTGCATGTTTACCCAATTGACAAGGGTTACCCTTTACCCTTCTAAATTGTTTATCCCAAATACAGTTCCTGAGTGGTGTTCGTACAGCTAGCAATTTAGTATTGAACCCTCTTCACCGTTAAAAAGTAACTAGTTTCACTCCATCACTGCAGCCAGATCTAGTTTTCACTCAGATATTCAGGTTTAGATAAGTCCAAGAAAGCAGGAGACAAAGGATCAGGGAATTTCTACTCTCATGTCAGTCACTCCTGTTGAGCCCAAGCCACTGAGCAGGGTAGGATTCAAGATACTTTGAACCAGGGAGGTGGAGCAAGAGGAGACTCTATGGCCTGATAGTTTAAAGCCATCAGCCTGGCAAAGAAATCATACTTTCCAGGTGTGTTCTGATAACTGTTCCTAAGTATTATCCTGTATCTCCCACAGCAAAATATATCAATTGCCCTCATAATAAAGGCTAGAACTGATGAAGGCAGCAGAGAAATCTAATTTCAGGATTCTGATTAAATTTAGACATAAGGCAGATGTTAACTTAGTCTGGTCAATACTAAGATGCTGTAGTATATACTAAAAAGCAAAACTGTAGATTTTAGGTGCTTTAATTAAGAAATACAGAATTTAGTGGTTTCCAGAGTTAGACAACAGTTTGCATAGATATTTTTACAGTGCAGCCTTTTCTGCCTATGTACTAATGGTTGACTTACATTTCAGCTTTAGCCTGTTATATCCTTTTGGATATGACCATTGAAATTATATTTTCTTTTTAAATGGGAGAGTAGAATATGATTTTTTTTAATGAGGGTAGAAGTAAGAGAAGAGCTTCCTGTTAGTTTGTTGTCTGTTAATTCTTTATGCCTTTGTGTGTTTCTCTCCATGTTGAACAGAGAAATAGTGGAAATCAAAAAATATAGATTTGATGTTATAATCACTGAAGTCAATGATACAGCTCTCTGATCTGAAGTGTTCAAAATGAAATCCTATAAGCCTCTGGGGTATCATCAATAAGGGTATAATTTCCCATTGATCTAAGAGGATCAGGATATCTGATGAAAAAATGGTATAGAGCACACAAACTCTTGTCAGGCTTAGATGCTCAGATAAAGCCTTTTGGAGAGAAATAAAAATTTACAAAATTGAAAGAAGGGGAAAAGCTAGTTGCTCAACAAAGTATGAATAGATATACCGCATTCTCCAAGAAAGTGGTGTTATTTGAGAAGAATCTTTGAAAGTTTGCTTTAGAAAGTGTTAGACATACTGAATGCCACTCTGAAGGTGAGTAGTGGGATTGTGAATTTGCAGAGGAATAAGTCACAGAAGAGGTACCTGCACAACTAAAATGGAAAACTGTATAACTGAAATGTAATTACCCAACATCAGAAATTTGGTTTTCATTAGAAACAGCTTTATCTAAGCATCTGAGAGTAGCAAAATTATGTATACAAGTATCAATATTAATAAATTGGTCATAATTCAAAAGGGGGGGGGGTTGACACAAGTCTGTGTATGAATTTTGCTTTTGAAAGAAAAAAAATTTTGAAATCAGCAGACAACATGCACTAAGCAGATTTCTTAATTCTAATTAATATACAGTATAGGAAAGAATGCTAGAAATGAAATACATGTTCTGTAATAGTACTTCCTACTTCCATCTTTAACTTTTTTAATCTCTCAGTTTTTCCCTGTCTGCTATTCACTGCTAAGCCCATTTCTCACAGCTCTTGTTTCTCAGTTTAAATCTATTTTTATCTTATTGATGAGTCACTCATCAGTCCGTAGTTTGACACATCCTGTGTTTCTCCGGATGGTCTCACATGCTTTTTATATAAAGGGAGAGGAGGACTGTGTAATTGCATCGTGACTCTATTCTGTTTCACTCTAAAAGGAAGTTAAGGTGGTATTTATTTATAGCCTGAAATATTCTTTATTTTTTTTCCTATGAAAATTTCCATCAGGTTCCTATGCGTGTATTTACCCAGGTCTGCTACTATGTTTTTCCTCACTCATAGCCTGTATAATGCTGGTGTTTATTTGGTTATGCTGCTTGTCAGTTCAGCTGCAGCTGAAATCACTAAATTCTCATATAATTATAGTGGTGCCATTCAAAATGCTAGAGTTAAGGTTGTGTCAGCAATTCCATTATAAATCCTTAATTTAAATGGTCTGCAATAACTCAACCATAAAATATGTTTTGAGCTGAACCTTGGTTTGTAAGGTTTCAGGCCAGGAGCGACTTCCTTTTCAAACAAACAAACAAACAACCCCCCCCCCCAAAAAGCTCTCTAATCATTTCAAGAATGAATTCAGTGCTTGTGAAAAGGCTAAGTTTACTGCTTTAGGAACTAAGCTATAGTAAAAGTCTGCAGTGACACAAGAGGCACATTGCAGGTTTCCTCTGTTTTGCTTCAGTACAACTTATAAGATTCTGATCCTGTAAGTTGAGGGAATTGTTTGGACCCTGTGTAAACTGACCTCTGATTTAAGGCTGACAACAAGAGAGTCATTTGATGACAATTTTGATAGTATATTAAAGGACCAATTAAAGGCATCCATGACAGCCACACAGGGGACTAGTACCACCAAACTGCACTTTACATGCATTCAGTCACCAAGGGACCATTCGGGATAACATGGGCTGAATCTGAACCATGACCTGGAGGTGAAAGACCCCTGTTATTTCATTTTTAAATAATCTGGCTCCCCAGTTGCTTGAAGCCTAATAGGGAGACAATGAAAGGGGACGTGGACTGGGCAAAGGCAACACAACCATACAACTGTGTTAGTTCAGATGCCTTTCACATTCTTGTTCTACCATTTTTAAATGGTGTCATTTTTTCTGGATTTCTCAACTGTAGCAAAGCACACAACGAAAGCAGAGCCTCTGCCTCTATGTTTTGAGATAATTAGCTGAACATGTCTTCCTAGAAGTGTAGCCAGCATTCTTGATCACAGTAGGATAGGCTTACTCAAAAAAAAAAAAAAAAGCCCCCAACTGTAACAACTCCCAGCATACTCTTTGCCAGGTGATATCTCACAAAATCCTACTTAACAAAGGAAAAACAAATAGCTTGTAAAACTCTGTTGATATATAGCTAGTATAACCCAAATTTAGTTTGATGTGAACTATAGCTGGCACAGTTCAAAATCTATCTAGAAAATAGATCAATGACAAGTTTTAAAAATGGATTGAGGATTTTCCTGGTGAAGTGCTCTTGTCTATGCATTTCAGCAAGTCTCAGATGATTGTCTTGGAACTTTGAACAGAAACTTTTGACTTTAAACTATTGGCCATGTTACAGTCACTAACAAAACTTCTGTTATCAGTGGGTCAGGATCTTAGTGCACGTATCTAAGGATGAAACGAGAGATATTTAGTCTTCATATTATTATTTGTGGCAATATTGCCTAGAGAGACAGTATAAAGGTAAAGACTGTGCTATACTTAGCCCTAATTATCAGATTATAGCTGTTTCATACCAATCTGTTCTCATATCAAATCTCATGAAGATGTGATTTTCTTTTTTTTTCTTTTTGTCTTTTTTCCTTATAATTCAGTTAAACAGCCTTCAAAGTTAGTCTTATTCAAGTTTGTTGCACTATATTTTTTTCTTCTTCTTCACCTTAGTTTTACATAGTGCATTTGGATATTAAAGTATAAAAGGAGTCCATCACTCTAAAGGAAAAAACTTCAGCTCTTAAGGTTACTAGCATCAATTAAAAATATTTTTAAAGTCTGTTAAAGAAGATATTCCATGAAATGTCTACCTTCTGAAATATGACTGATTAAGCTCTTTCTTCCTGGAAGAGGTTGTGCCATAAAGGAGCCCTTGCAACAGTAATTGTAATAAAATACAGAACTAGACCTCATTAAAATCTAAACCTGAAACTCATAATTTTCCCTTACTGTATGTATACTCTGCTACCTGAAAAGACACCTAAAGCTGTTATATTTCATGAAGGGCTTTTGATCAGCAATTTTCTACACACTTTCGTATTGGTTAGCCTGACTGTGTTTTCAGTGAGTGTTTTATCTCCATCCTAGAAGGTAATACAACCATATTTAGGATGCCATAGAAAATAAGGAATGTGTGATGCTATCTACTAAATGTACAGGAGGGAGATAGATAAACTAGTGGTTCAGTGGTTATTGATTTCTTCCTTACAGTGATCTGGTACTATAACATGAAAAGGTTTTGACATCCCTACCCAGGGTGGACGAGCCACCACAGAGCCACCACAGTCACACAGATGACAAGCAGTGTCACTCTGGAAGCAAAGACAGCTTAGTTACGCCTGCGGAGTGCACTGCTTGTGTACAGCACTGCTGTACTGAGGCTTTGATTTTAGGGCTCAAGACAGCATTTCATCTCAGCATCAAGCTGTGCTGTGCCTTCTGAAGAAAGTTTGTGAGTCTCTAAAATTCAAGTGCCTTGCACACAGACATATCCAAAGGAAAGCATGGGTGGCTGCAATCTAGGAAAAGCAGTCAGGCCTTCTAGCTTTAAAACTCTGCTACCATTTTACAGTAAGTTGGCCAAGTAAATTACAAGATCTGTATTAAAAAAACTCTGCTGAAGTTCTAATTCATATTTTCCCAGTGTCAAAATTTGTCATTTGAATGCTTTCCCATGTTAGCAGCTGTGATAGTAGAAGATGGGCAACACTGAAATCACTCACAAAATTCTTCCATTTTGCAGCAACTCTTCCATTCTTAAGAGTTTTGCAGTGATATAATTACTCACTTGGGTAGGGCTGTTGGCTGATTGTACTGACTGAACAGTTTTGGTGCTCATCTTGATATAGAGAAAGGTAATGAATGGCAGTTTATTGACATTGACAGTGCCAGTTGTATTTGTTCTGCAGATCCTGAGATCATTGATTTTGATGAGGGATTCTGTAATCATAAGAGTTGCTCCTTCCTTTCATAAGGCGGGAAAAGTATCATCACATTATGAGATGGTGCATGAATAAGCAGCAGCTTGTGCTTTAACATATTAACTATTGTGACTCACTGCTTCAGGGAACAGTTGTCTTTAAAATCACAATGAAAACCCAAGTATAATGAAGTTTCTATTCTTTCCTGCTGGCAAGCAAAAATGAGAAAAAAGTGACAGTACTTGAAAACAAACCAAATAAAATGTTCAGCTTGGATGACCTTTATACTTAGCAGTGAATAAGTTGTTTACCATGGGCTACCTGCAAATACTTGCAGGGTTTCCAACTAGACATGGTTCCCAAACACAATCAGCTTGGAGACTTTTGCCATGCCTCATGAGCAGAGATGCTCTCCAGCTTCTATCACACAGAACTCTTAAGATTATTTTTGATAGAGGGATAGTCTTGATTTTAGTATAAATAAATAAGTGCAAACAAAACTATTTCTCTGTATAATCACAAGTATCTGGCCATACATATAATTTCTTCAGTTCCACTTTCACTTTTTAGTACTCAATCAGACTTTGAGACATTGGCATATACAATATGATCTCAGGTTGTGGAATTTCTTCCCTACCCATATATAGAACATAAAATTATCCTGGCCAAGGTAACATGAGCTAATTTGTATAATATTCAGAATGCTTTTTAAGACATTGATTCAGAACAACAAAAAACTTACAGTCTGATCCAATCCACATATTCTTCCCAACAACTACCTTACTCCATGTGAGAGGTTTTATTTGAACCCAAAATTGCTTCTCTCCCTCAGATTCTTATTTTCTACTTTCTGCAAAAGAATCACTAGGGAACCTCTTTTACTGCTAATTTGATGTGATAAGAGGAAGCTGAAAGTTATCGTGGCCTAGATGTGTGCCTATGCCTTAGAGACGCAGTCTCTATCATTAGCATCTGAGTCATTGTCAGTAATTACTCATTTCATCAGCACAGGTCTCTTTTGTTACCTTATGGAATTTTTTTAACCTTGTTTATATCAAGAGCTTTATCTGTTTCTTTTCAGGTGTCCTTCTGTTATTGACGAGATGTTACTTAAAACTTCTTACTTTCCTGTCCATTGTTCACCTCTCAAAGGAACATTTATTTATTGCATGTTAGTTTTGTATGGGCTTTTGATCAGTATGAAGGTTAGTACAAACAGTTTCAGGTTAAGTCTTTTCCGCTACAGTCAATGGAAGTAGGCTTGACGTTATTTCCATAGTATGTCATGGCTATTGCCAAATCTGACTTCAAAACCATTATACATTCTTACAGGCTGAAATACTTGAATATCATTAGAGATAACCTGCATTCACTTTTGGTTTTGCCCCCCTTAATCCTACAACGTTCCATTTGTAAATTTAGATTATTGATCCTCCCTAGAATCCTAGAAAGGATCAGTAACTGCAGAACTAGATTTCTCAGGACAATTGGAGATATTTTAGTTGTAAGAAAAATGAGAAAAAGACAGTCAGTAGTGAGGGGATACTTGTCTTAACACACCATTGGAAACTTAGCTAGTGAAGCTTCCTGTGCAGACAAACCTAGCCATGATGACTGCTACACGTTTTAGTTATTTTTGCCAATTTAGGAAAGGGCAGGATCAATAATGCAACTTAAGGCATTACTATCCATGTCCTCAGTGATACCTTGCTCCATAATTTATGTGCCTCTGATAGTTTTGAAACAGCTGTTCATCTGACACCGCTCTCCATATTTGCCCTAATGCTTTCCATGGGTTCTTGTAAAAAAAAAATTAAAAAATTCTGGTATCAGACTGCAAGTAACAAGCTAGTGTGCCAAAAACCCTGTAGTCAAAATAGGTATTCCCCTGATTACATGCCTAAACTAAAAAAAACTCTGTGGCTAAAACACTGTTGTGGTTTAAGCCCAGCCAGCAACTAAGTATCACGCAGCTGCTCACTCACTTCCCCCCATCCAGTGGGATGGGGGAGACAATCAGCAAAAGAAGTAAAACTCGTGGGCTGATATAAGAATGGTTTAATAGAACAGAAAAGAAGAAACTACTAATGATAATGATAACACTAATAAAATGACAATAATAATAAAAAAAAGGATTGGAATATACAAATGATGCACAGTGCAATTGCTCACCACCTGCTGACCAACACCCAATTAGTCCCCGAGTGGCAATTCCCCCCCTGCCCCCACTCCCCTCAGGTTATATACTGGGTATGACATCACATGGTATGGAATACCCCTTTGGCCAGTTTGGGTCAGCTGTCCTGGCTGTGTCCCCTCCCAACTTCTTGTGCCCCTCCAGCCTTCTTGCTGGCTGGGCAGGAGAAGCTGAAAAGTCCTTGACTTAGTCTAAACACTACTTAACAAAAACTGAAAACATCAGTGTGTTATCAGCAATCTTTTCATACCTAACTCAAAAAACATAGCACTATACTAGCTACTAGGGAGACAATTAACTCTAACCCAGCTGAAACCAGGACACACCTTTTTTTCCACTGAGTAGCCAGTTGAAGGAAATGCTGTATCAGAATCCAAAACTAAATTGAGAAATACTTTATAAGAGATCATCCTTCCAGTGTGTTTAAAATCTGTTAGTGACATAAAGGTAGAATGTTTTAATTAAAAGATTTACCTTAACGGTGCTATTAACAAATGCCTCATAAAACATTTATGGAAAATCAATTTAGAGCTACTGCACCATCATAATTACAAATTTTAAAAAGTCCCTAAATGCTTATTTATGTAATAGACCATAATGGCTCTCAAGTGATCATTTATATCTACCACATAAATAACATGCAGGTTTAGAAGCTCTTCATAACATGCATTTCCCTAGATTTCCCAATATGCATGCAAAAACTTTTCTTGGCCATTTATGATGTCATCAGATAATTTGATTGTTTATTTGGTGCTTTCTTAATTTTCTCATTTCTGAACAGAAACATAGCAGTTATTTTACTTTCTGTGTACTCTTTGCACAGGTACTCCAGTCACTTGTTAGCACCCATAGAACTTAGAAAGAGACATGGACTACCTGGGGATAAAGTTCTGATAATTGCAGTTTGAGAACTTATACCCTGACCTGGTGCGGTATGTCAAAAGTTGTTTCTGCTTTTTGTGAGTCAGGCAGTTATGCACAATACAGAATTAAAAAGTGATATAGCTTACCGAATTTATTTAAAAGTGCAAAACAGAGTTAGGAGAAAGGACTTTTTAAACAAGTCCTACTTGGCAAAATATAGCTTTAAAGAATGTTTTCAGAGAGATCAAGATATTGGTGAGCATTTTTGTGCAGAGTTCCTTCTGAAATAAAATGGCAAGAACACATTTGTTTAGAAGCCTAACAAGTGGTTGAAGTAGATTGGCATTTTGAACTGTCTGAAGATGTGTGTCTAATTCAGCTGTACCAAGTAAGAGGTAGTACATAGGAAAAAACAGGACATAAGATCCTTAGACTACACACATACAACTTATGCTAAATATTTAATCTTATATAAGAGAAAAAAGATCCAACTTCCCCTCCAAAAAAACCTTGACAGTACTAAAGACCATGATATTATTAGTCTCTAGTCAGGACAGTTTTGTGTAGCAGATAGTATAAGATTTTGATCAATGACTAATTTTTTATGTGATTATAAACCAAACAACTGTGTCATCATTATATATCTCCAGTTAGGATTTTCTTTGTTATCTTCTTCAGCTTCCAAATACTGATTATAAGATTTAGTGATCTAATCACACAGGGCCATAATAATTTAATAAAATATAGCTAGACAGTGTAGCTACAATGTGAAAGTGATCACAAAAGTTTAAGTTGCTGGTACCGTCTTGAAAAGAATGTCTGTACTTACCCAGAACAGTGTTTCGAAAGACTTTATTCAGAGCTTTATTCAACAACAGATGACCTGTATTTCTCTGACTAGTAATTGGTCAAACAGTTGCCATTAATATACAAGGACCTCAAGTGCCCTAACTGGATTGAGCATTTGCAAAACAGCAGTGCATCTGGACATTGAAAAAGCTTTTTAATCTTCCTGTGATGTGTGACATTCTAAGGAATGCCAGAGAGGCAGATAAAAATGAGGAGCAAAACACCTAACCCTTGTGCATGGAAATCATGCCCATGATGTCAGATGAATACTTAAAAATCCAGTATCTACTTAACAAAATATAAATGTAGGCTAATTTTCTTTTTCCATTTATAGCCATATTTTATGACAAATAGAAGGAACCTCATTAGAATGATTCATTATCAACTTTTGACTTCAGAACTCAATTCATTCACAGTTTAAAGAGTCATCTACAATAGTATACACTGGACAAATTGGAAGTAATATACTAGTTACTTTGAAAAACTGAACAGCAATACTATAATTAATTACATTGTCAAGGAGACTAATCGTTAGTAAGCTCACATGTCCCTTTCTGAAACAGTTGCAATAAGCTTTTCTGCATCCTAGATCTACTACTACTTACCCCTTCTAAAGCAGTGCAGCTGGCATCTCTATAAACAGAGGTGCTGTGTATGAATGTGAGGGAGATCTAATTACACATTGAATGATATTTTACTGAGCATCAAAGGAGAGAAAATCTTACCAAGTCTGACTGAACCAGAAAGACTACAAAGTGCTATTTACCATACCCTGACTCAGAGCACTAAAAAGTTAGTTTCACTAAGCCATGGATAAGAATTCTTCTGTACTTTCACTCATTTGACTTCACAAAAATTACATCAAGAAATGTAATTTTCTGTTAGGTTTTGTTTGTCTGGGTCAGTAAAATATTATCAGCCAGTTGAAATGGGCTGAGATTGAAAGCATTGCAAAAAATGGGAAATACATCAAGAAAACATGCAGTGCTTTTCAAAATACTATATAAAATCATCAACATAATTAAGAAAAGAAGTTTAGACATAGATGGATAAGTAATAGTGAATAGTAAACAATGCTGGCAAAAACAGTCATCTGAAATAGGCTGAAAATTCTGTGAACTATGCTCAAGAACTCATTTGTGTTAACACATATTCTTTTAAAGCAAAAAACTAAGGAAACGTGTAACCAAATACATGTTTAACTGCTAAAGTGCTTATATATTTAAAGTAAGTAAGAAAGTGCATGTACATGAGACAAAAATACTCTGGGAGACATATAATAATTTTCCTAAAGCTAACAAATGTTCATCCTGTTCTAGAAGTATGGTGTATGTGAAAATAATTAAATAATTATTGAAAAATTCAAAGATGTTACAATCAAGAATTTCAAGCTGCTATAATCTTTATCTGTGTTTTTTCAGATCAAGTTACTTTGCTTTTAAATTCCCTTCTTAACCACTACGACAGGAATAGCTCTCTGTCATGGCCTAACTCTTCTGGATTCAGTACATCTATAGTGCCAGCAAAATTATGCAATTCCTATCACAGATTACTAAAGGCCTTACTTGCTTTTTCTTATTGGCAGAACTGGGCTCTAAGTTGCTGTAAACTAAATGTTGTCAACAGATAGTCAGATAAAATAAAACAGTTGATAGCCATTGTGTCAATAAATGATTACAGATTTTGAAGCTTTAAAAATTCAACTATAGCTCCTAGAGAACATTTAGTGTAAGCTTTTAATTGCCATATGTTTCCACCACCAGAAGATTTCCCTTTGAAACCATTCTTGTCTGTCATACTGTCTTCACAATGACTGTCAACAAAGTTGAACTTTTTAATACATATTCAACCACTCATCTTGAAAATATCTAGTCAATCATTAAGAACAAGTTGCATGTTTGTGAGCCATAGAATTCATGCTCTCTCTCCTTTTCCAGTTCATGAACTGATTCTGATTTCAGAGACCATATTCTGTATTTCCTTACTAGCTATACATGTAATTTGATCCCAAATATGATAATTCCTTTAAATTCCATGATAGCAATCTGTTCCTCTTACTCTGCACAGAAAGATGAATAAACCAGCTATTTAAACTGTGCTTAACACTAAAGCTCTGTGGATGATAAATATCCAGTTTCGTGGCAAGTTTTGAGGTTTTTCTTTTTGCTTTTGATCTGTATTAGAATGCAAAGCAATATTTTTTAATACAATATCAAAGGAATGCTGAAATATCTATGAAGAACTGAGTTATCAAATTTGCCCTTTTTTTTCCTTTGTTTCTTTGCTCTCACACTCTTCTTCCATTTTCTCAAACATTAAAAGCTACCAGAAGGCTCAGGATTAAAAAAAAATCCTTCTTAGTGAAAGAAGCCACTGTATCTCTGTGACACATCACGTTCAATAAACCCATGTTTCAAAGAATTTTCATTTAAATAAAAGGATGCCAGTTATCCCTTTTTATTACTATGCATGTCATCTCACAGAAGAGCATTATGGCTTATTGGAGAGAGCAGTATGGCAGAAATTGGGCAAGGGGGTGCAGGGCAAAAATTCCAAGGTAAAGAGTTCTCCATTGTTATGTGTTTGCTCTAGTGCCTTTCACAATACTGTAGGTAGAACCTTGTGCAGCTCTTAAATGAAAAATTAATGTCTAATTCATTATCCAGCAGCTAACTAGAAACTTTTGCAAAATAACATCTGTGTTTACACAAGCAGACATTCCCAATACATCTGTATGTGCTGCACATGGTAGTAAACTTTCTGCAGTTGGGTCCACCTCTGTGTGAACATTGCATCTGTCAGGCCAAGTGCAGATAAAAATCAAGTTATATTTGGCTACAGATACTTTCTGAACTTTCAAAGCACTACTAACAATCTAACATGATCTTCAGATGGCAAATGTTACTAACAAACATTGTTGTGTCAATTAAGAAATCCCAATATCACAACCAAGGATATTCATATTGTTTTCCTTTAGCCAATTAAGCTTCTTAAGTCTTATCCACAAATTGAAACCCATGTGTTCAAACTTTTACAATAGGTAAAAATGTGACAGAATTTAGGTGTTCTCTTTGAGCCATACAACACAGATACATATGGGTGCTTTACACTTTCACTTGCTCCTGTTAGCCACGGTGCTGAAGAAAGAATAGACGTCTGTAGACTAAAAGAACTAATTCAACTTATGTCAGCCTCTCAACACTTTGAGAACCAGACTTCTGCTTTCCTATTTCTCCTTTCTGTGAAGACACAGCTTGTCTTCTGCCATTTCCATATTGAAAGTGTCTCCTGATTTGCAGACCTGAATTTATTCCCTGCTCCAGACGCTCTCTTCCTCAGTCATCTTTCTGTTTTTAGCCTAAAATCTTACCTCTAGACATGTTAAGTACAGATACACTGAAATGCTGACCCTTGCTCCAATTTTTGGCTGCCATGTAGCCTTCCTTTGGATTGTCATATTTCCTACTCTCCCTAGTTTTTTATCTTAGGTCATTTACACTGTAAGAACAGATTCTGTCATGACCTGGAACCTCAAGCACCTAATCTCTGAGCCTGATCATGCACCTCTCTCAATCTTAATTTGGTTGTACCACTGGAAAAAGAACAGAAATTATTACCTTGCACTAGAATATTATTCTAAGTAATCTTTTCCCCTAATTGTTGAGATTGGATGTTGGTGAAGAATGGTCCTACTTTCATCTTTTCTTTAAATAATATCACATATTCTTGTTCTGAAGATCTCAACAAGAACCACGTCTACAAAGTAACTCTGAGATTTCAGTTTCAGCTATTGATTTTTTCTTAATACTCAAACTGCATTATATTATTTTGATGCATATAATAAGGGATGTATATTTCATTGAGCTCTCTGCTGCCGCACTAAAAATCATGGTCTGTCTGTCTCACGACTACCAGTTTAAAAATCAGATTGCAATAATGCATTTTATTTTCCAGCTAAACATATATTTAAATATTGTATGAAGCTGGCTCCCTTCCAAACACATTTTATTAAAGCCAGCTGTGAAGTAATTATTGAACATGATAAAAATGGCTTTTGAGAGTGGAACAATATGAGTTTTGTCCAATTTTGATTCACACACTGAGCTTTGACTAAATACCACATTCCAAGAACTCACTCTCTTATGAAATGAAGTCTCTGAACAACTTCAGAAACGTGATTTCTGAGAACTGTGGGAATCTAGGTCAAGGACTGATTGTAGCAGAATTTATTCACATAAAGCAGTATGCTTTTTCCTAAATAAAGAATGTGCTTTCAAGCACCAATGAAGGCAAAATAATGAAGAAAGCACAAGCAAGGCAATTCAGTGTGAGAATAAAAATATACAATATAAAATGCAAACTATATTGCATATATAGTTTCTTTTTACAGAAGTAAAATGTTTTCTTTCTTTGGGATTTGTAATCTAGTCACATTCTGACAGAGATGTTATATATTTCTGATGGGTTTACCACCTTTTATATGCTTTTTAGGCACATTTGGATGTAACTTTTTATACCACATGAACTTCTCGCATGCATTTGCACAAATATCTGAGGCATCCATTTTTAGGTATAAATGATAAACAATTGTCTCCAGGAGGAGCATGGCCTAATTTTGAGTTCTTTATGATTACTCATATATTTTCTAAAAAATAAAATTCACTATTCTAGCAATAAGATGCTATTTAGTTCTGCATTTGCATGCGAATGGACAAAAGTAAATTCCTACACATATCTGTTGCTGGCTAGATGCAGCCCAGCTGCTCCCTGTTAAAAATGGTGATTAGAAATTAATATAACTATCCCATGCATTCATAGCTTGAGATTTGTAATATATAAAGAACAATCATTCTTAAAGGGGCCATGCTTGTGAATGCTGTGTTTAATTAATGCCCAAGGGAAACAGCAAAAGAGGAGGAGGAAAAGTACTGCAGCTGAATTTATTCTGAAATTGTAGTGATGTTAAACATTGCATGCCAGATTTAATGGCATGTATTCATCTAGCGAGCAGTGTCTTACTCAGAAAAAAATGGTGCTGCCTGCCTTCAGGAGACCAGAATTTTGAAGTGAATTTGGGAGTGCACAGTAGATTACTATTTTATTTTCTCTATTGACTTATGCTAGGCCTGTCACCGCAAACACCCAAGCTCCTCCTTGTATGCAGATCAGCTTTGTGCATGGGATACACAGAATTCTTCTTTACCTGTGGTAATGCCTTTAGGCTTGTGATGAGAAGGACGCCATGTCGCAGCAATCTGTACAAGTCATACCAATCATTTATGTTGAGACTGACACTTCCCTTTTTATTCCTAGCTGCTACTAGTATGTGTGAGAAGATAAAGTATGCGTGGTGTGAAGCTGGTACATGCAACAGCTACATTTAGAAAGAGTAAATACTGCAGTAGATTAAAGTGAAAGATTGAAATCTCATGTTCATCCTAAAAAAATGGCTTTGTATTATAGGGAGAGATTTGAACATCACTATAGAGGTCAAAAAGTTTAAATAAAAAAAAAAAAAGAATAAAGCAAAACCAACAAAGTGTTACTATACCATGCAACGGTGCATTAGTACAGCAGAAAGCACCTTCATACACATGCCACAAAGAGGATTCTCACTGCAGCAGTCTCAGGCGAGGCTCTGTTTGGTCTGGAAGTTGCAGCCAGAACACAAGATGACTAGGATAAGAACAGGGTTAGATCCTACCTGCCCCACTGTGGCTGCTGTTTGGTAAACCAGCAGAGAAGAAGCCCCAGCCAAAACTAGCAGGCTTAGTTGTAAGCCAGTCCTCATGCAGCAGGTACCTTAGGAGAAACAGACCAGGCTGGTGTCAGTAAAAGAAACCCATGAGATCAGGAAACACAGTGTCCCTTACAGCCACTTCTGTCCTTAGCACAAAGGAAACGTCTACGAAGGCCGAACTTCTTTGCTTGTTATTTTTTCAAAGCTCAGCTGTGAGACTTGAACAGAACACTAATAAAAAAGGTCCTTTTGTGTGAGCAAGAGCTTCTTTTGTTGAAATATAAATCTGGGAAAATATAAAAGTTCAAGCCCAAATAAGTATTTCTGATCACATCAGTAAAAATTTCCATACTGCCAGTATAGCAATATTATTTCAATATGTAAATACAAAAAGACTAGCATACAATAAATGTCAGACTGAAGCGTTATTTTATCTTTATCATTTAACTATGAACAACATAAACACATAAATACCTGCAGATGGGAAAGTGCCAGGGGCAAAACCGCGCGGGGGATGAGCGTGACCCCAGGGGATCTCGCCTGACATGGCCCAGAGCACCGTGATGCCGAGGAGCCTCCAGCTCTGGTCAGCGCCTCAGCCATGACGCCAGGCACACCACGGAGCTCTGCGGCTGGCCTCCCTGCGGCAGGAGGCTGCAATGGAAGGCCGCGTCACCCCCAAGCCCCTTCCCACCCAAATTTTTACTGTGATCTTTGTTTTCCCATCTGCGAAAGTGGACAACCGCCAAGTCCCCGGCCCTGCACGACCCCAAGCTGGGCCCCGCACTGCCAGCTCTGGTCCTGGGGGAGCCTGCGCTGACTGTGCCCGCAGCCACCCGGGCAGGGCCTTGTCCTACCCAGCGGGGCAGCCTGGGGTGGGCGCAGCCCCAGGGGAGCAGCCAGGCCCCTGCGCCAGGCAGGGCAGCGGGGACAGGGATGGCCCAAGGCCCGTGGCAAGGCAGCAGGGGCCATTGCAGGCCTGGGGGTCAGCCCCGGGCCTCTCCCCAGTGGGACAGGGCTGCCCACGTGGGCTCTAGGCCAGAGCCCCAGAGAAGGAGGGACACCCGATGTGATACAACTGACAGCGCAGAGGTCACCGAGGCATGAGATGGGATGCCCATTAAGCATCTCAGGGGGAGATGCCCGTCCTTAACTGACACCATCTACACTAGATGTCTGGACCACACTAACCATTTATACACTCAGTGTAGCAGTGGGCATCTCTAGAGGACACGCCTCCTGAGGACACCTATCTTCCCGTGAATCTGTGGACACCTCTTAGCTGCTCACTATGGAGCAAGCTTTGGTGGCTTGGGCAAGGTGCCTGGCTTCTCGCTGGCTGCAGTAGCTGGATCTTATTCCCAGATTGCCTTCCACATCCATGCTGAGGAATTTTGTCTTTTATTCATAGTTTAAAAATGGTTGCACTCAAGCAACATTCAGACTGAAGAAATGCTGCCATGTTGGTCTTGGTCCTTCTCTCTGTTTGGGAACACTACGGCAATTGGCAGGCAAGTTTGTTTTCCATCTTGAGAAGGTATTTACATCACAGATGAAGGATGCCTCTACTCATTCCAATACTTCCAAAATAGTTTCAAATTTCTGCTTCAGGAGTAACACAAGGACAGCATGGGGTGACGTTCAGCTTCAGGCAAATTGTCGCATAGAGCTTCAGATAAAATACCTGCGTGCGTCTTCACCAAGGACCTCTCCCACAGACCGCAGCCTGCATTGAGATCCCTATTACTGCAGATTCGTTCGTCATCTTCATAAGCTGTACGTGTATCTTGACTGCAGTATAAAAATATCCTCCAAGTCAGCTTTCAGAAACCATCTGCTTCCTGCAGTAGAGAAGTAGTACTTGAGACCAGGATTCTTCAGAGCAGCTATTTTCACGCTGTGGTGACTACTTTAGTTTACAGACTGCTGTAGCTATGTTGCCCTTACAGAAAAAAAGTTTGACTTTTTGCCCAATTTCTCCTTCAACGAGAAGGCCAACCTGCAGGCCCTGACATCTGCTGCGGTGTGGCAGAGGGTGATGTGATTCATTCAAACTCTAAAGCTGATGGTCACTCGAGTGAATAGAAGAATGCTTTTTGCGGCCGGGGGAAAAGGATTCCAGACCATTGCACTGCAACACCTTTGAAGCCTGAATCAATGACCTTAGGGCTGATCATAAACTGATGATTAACTCTGATATTTTGAATTTATCTTTGACCAGCTAGCGTTAGCATTTTCCCTCATATATCAATAACAAAACAATGTCTCAGTAGCACTATATAACCTGCAGAAAGGGAGGCTTATCGCCAGAAGCAGGAAAAAAATGTTTAGACAGCCATTTAGAAAATAGAGCAGATAGCTATATTTAATTTCTGAAAGTCTCAGCTCTGATGTCACCCTCAAATAATCATAACAGAGTAGCAATAAGATATGCAAGCGTAAAGTACAATTGAACCTTTTCTGTAATTGTATTAGTTGTTTTCTGCATTTGTTCTGTGTTAGAAATTAATAACTTTTCAATAGGTTTTTGAGGAAGATTTCCTTGTTTTTCACCAGGATATGTACTATCTTACATAGAGACAGTGCATTAGGAAATGGCAAAACCTCTCTGAAATCCTATTTTTTCTTTTTCAGTAAGGCTTAATAGAACTGGTAGAAAGAGCAATAACATAATAGAAACAGTATATATTTTCTCTGTGGGGAATGCAAAAAGAATGCAATGCTTTAAATTTTGTAGATTTTTTTTTACTTTTCCTGAAAAAGCAATAAGACAGCTGTGATATTCTAGTTAGTCTAACAAAATTATGAGTACTGTTCTTAAAAGAAGCCATTTTAATTCTAAGAGTTTTGCTGCAATTCCTAATGCAACACTGACTGGCAGTTCATGAGAAGAATGAAACCATTCCAAATCTGCAGAATCGGTCTTTTTCCCTGTGCAACCACTATGTTCTCTAGGCTAAAAAAGAAATAGGACAAGCAACTATGCCACTGAGACTGAGAGCTGGGCTCTGTGACTCAAAATCCTTATTAGGAAAGGTAAGCTAATAGCACTTCCTAGAGACATTGGTAGGTTAGCTAGGATTTGTGCAATAGCAGTGTACAGGTAATGTACCCAATTCACCTTCTGTCATATCAACTAGTGTCTCAAAAGAACCATAGAGTGATTTGGGGTTGTTTGTGTAGGCCTTAAAATGCTACATTTTTTGCTTTTTTGCATTCTTCTGAGACTTAAATGTCACATTCTTGATGGTTCATCGACTTTCAGGGCCAAAAGGACAGAAGTCTGACACAATACAATACAACAAGTATGTTACAACAGATGTCTATGCTGCAAAATAATTTTTTTAAATGAAAAACAGTTTCATAATTGAAATAAAATTAAAATCCCAAAGAGAACCAATCTATTTTTCAGTGCATAAACATTTTCTTTAAATAAAAAAAAGAAAACAGAAAATGAAAAAGAATTTTAAAAGGATGAAACAACTTTTAGCTTTGACCATCTAATCATGAAGTTCATAAAAATGGCAGATACTGATTTAAGGGATTGATTTAAGTTCACCTGCCATTTAAGTCTTCCCAAACAGGTTATAAATATGTATTATTGTCACTAGGTGGTTTTATGAACTTGCAACTACATGCTTAGATGCTAATCTCTTACTAGCCTGTTTAGGGGAAGCATGTCATGAACAGCTGAGAGGAATTTCTGAGAAACCTGAGATAAAAGACAGGATCCAGTATTTGCACTCTTGAGAGAAAGAAGCGGAATAAGTGACCTTTCTGAATCAAAAGCTATTACTCAGGAAAAGAACATAATGGGGAGATCTTATTTTTTTATTAACTTCTACATTTTCCTGTTTTCACTGTTTATGCTGTAAGAATGCCTGTACAGTTGATTTTTTTAAAAGGGGCAATTTGACTGATTAAACCAGGCTGCTGCACTTTAAATATGCAACTGGTTACCATGGCAACAGTTTTACTTTGACACACAGCTTATCTTGTTTTAAGGAGTGCAGCCTGTTGTTATGGCAATTTGGAACACCACTATTTTTTCCCGCAAAGAAGCGTAACACAAGATAATAAAACGGTAGTTAAAATGAGTTCAATAATTAAAAATCGAAACCTGATTTAATATCTTGTAGAATACTGTAGTTCCTTGAATTTAACAAATGAAACTTGACTGGAACAGAGAGAGAAAGAACCAAAGTTCACCAGGAAATAAGAACAAAGGATTATATTTTATACCACTGAGAGGCAAAGGTAGATTGTAGAGACATTTTGTAACAGATGAAATTTCACTTGTTAATCCACTGTTTTCTGCCTTCCTGAAGAAACACATTACTTTGTGTCACAGATTTCTTCATGAACAAAATCTAAATAAATGGATATAGAAGGACCAATGCAAATTATCCCCTGAAGCTCTTAGCATTACAAACAGGATGAATATTCTAACTGAAATTTCAGGAACCGTAACAGTAAATGATGAGAGTTCTGCCCTAAAATAAACCTTTTTCAAAAAAGAAACATTGTTTAAGAACCTAAATGTACACACTTCTCCCTACTGATACAAACACTTCACATTACATGCTAAGTAATCATGCACAAGCCTGCACATTTTAAATAAGAATGAAATCTGTATATATGCCTTTTGCTACAGGCATATTGAATGAGTGCCTCCACTTTTGTCTTCATAAAAAAAATCATGTTTAAGCATCATTTTCTTCCATCCACAGTGTTTCTACACCTGGGTCCGTATACACATACATTGGACCATATACAATGGAGAGACGGTGCAAGACTTTTCTTCAGTAGGAATTTTATCCTTTCTTCTCTGCCAGATTTATTGATAGAATTCAGCTGCCCTTTGTCTCAATTAAGTATTTACCCTAGATACAAAATTTCCCACCATTCTAGACTGCACCTGTAATAATCAGAAATGATTCTCAATTATCTGGAAGATAATGGTGTAAGTTTCTGCTGCAAACCAGGGATTTGAAATTTGATATTAGGAAAATGTTCTTTTTCTGCAAGAAAAAACATGATTCAGTGCAGTATTCACAACCTCTAGATTCGATTTAGGTCCAACACACGTAAGGACATAATTTTCTTAATATTTTCTATTGGAGATGTTGAGCTAGTTTACATATACCTCCTTTTAAAGTGCTTAGTTCTCCCTACATGTGTTATAAGGAAATTGAACATTTTGAAGTTAAATGTTACCTAAGTCCACCTCCTTTTACAAGTTTAGGTTTTAGTGGGTTTGGAAAATTTTGCCTGAAATATGGAAGTTTGTTTTGGGGGTTTTGGTGTGGGTTTTTTTGTTTTTTTGGGTTGTTTTTTTTTTAAGTAAGTAGCCTGTTTTAAGTTTACTATATATTAATTTTTTGGTATTTACAGGATTTGTTCTGGGATAGTTGCTGGCGGTTCTCAATATCCCTATCACTATTTCAGTCTTTACTATGAAAAAGAAATTATTTAGTATATGAGATTTATCAACTTAACTTTGAAATTCCTCTTTTATTTATAATTTTGTCTGTAAATAAACAAACAAGCTTTAATAGGTGTGATGTCTCCAAAGACATTTACAAACAGTATTCTAGATAAAGAATATAAGTAGAAATGATGCACATGATGAATTCACTACCTGAACAGCCATTTTTGGAAGCAAATATGAGAAAAGGGATTTTAGATCAAATCTGAATGTTGTGCCTCAGGCCTTTCTCTTCTTCTTTGCAATATCATCAAAGTTGCTTTGAGTTTTCCAATTAGCTTCTTTAAAACACTCTTACTGTCTTCTCTCCTCTCTTTTATGCCTTATTTCCCACCCCCTCTAATAACTATCAAGAAGCCTAACAACTATTAGTCCCAGTCTTGTCTGCTTTCCAGTGGTGTCTGTGAATTTAATTTCTTTCTAAGCTTGTATCTTTGAGAGATTCATTCCCTCCAGCATTCTGCTTCCTTATTTCTGTTTCTCAGTATTTTCCAATCTTACTCATAATACATGAGGATAGATGTGGTTTCAGATGTTCCTTTCTCTTCCTTTAAGAAAATCTTACTGCTGCTTTCGTTGCAGAGAACATGAATTTGAAAAGACAGTGCAGGAACCTTTTGCTGTACTTCATATATCCACAGAAAGGAGGGGAAAAATTTCAGTCTGAAGCAGTTCAGCATAAAGCTGAATGTAGTTTACAAGATCAAATATATATGGCTGGCCATGACAAAGGTAGCAGAGGCAGCTAAATGTCTTTTGACTGTCATTTTATGGGTGACTGCAGATGTATGAGGGGCAGATGTTTTCCATTTTGCCAAGAGCTACACTAATCTGTGATCTGGCAGTGAACTGGTATATGAAAGAATAAACAGTGATCAGCTCATATAAGACATCAGCTTTAAGTATTTGGTATTTTTAAGCACTCTGCCAGTATTAGCTATTAGTTCTTACTACAGGCCTATGAAGAAGAGGATTACTGTTTACCTCTGTGTTCAGGTAGACAGAAGAAACCCAGACTCAGGGGTGAGGCACCTCCACAGATGCCTTTGAGTCTCTGGTCTAAGTGACTTGCCCAGGGCCGTGCTGAGAAGCTGTAGCAAAGGGTGGGACTAGCATTCACTAGCTGCCTGGGCTCTACCCACTTTCAAGTCCCTAGGTGACAAGCTCTTCAAGAACTGAAGTTTTTAGTGTCATCCCTATTCTCTGACCTTCTATCAGTGGAATTCAGCATTAAAAAGCTGGTTTGAATTGCAGACATGCAGCACCTTCCAACAGTTATGTGAGCAGACTGGGGAATGCAGTTTATATTGAACAACTGAGAAATTCATCTTATTGTTAAAATATTAAACAACAGCTTCTAAGTTTCAGATTATTTCTTTAAGCTACTTGGATGTCAGCCTCATGCATTCCTAATTGGAAGATTTCAACAATATGACTATTCTTTCTGAAATTAGATTTGCTTATTACTTATGTCTCTTGATTGTTATCACTGCCTTTCTACTTTCTTTTTGATTGCTGTTCTTTTAGTCCTGTGCTTTTTCGCTTGTCTTGTCCTTTCTTTTCTGTATTTCCTTGCTTTTCATTTTTCAGCAACAAATTTGGGAATTTAGCATTCCACAGATAAGGTTATTAAAATGCCATTTAGTAAGATAATAATGGGAGATTAACAAGTGATAACAAAGAAGAAACACATTTTACTTACTGGTTCAATAAACAGTTAATTTCTGCTAAATTCAAGAACGATCTCTACCAAGCCCATGTATGATTTCTCTACACAACCATTAGTTTTGTGATGAAATCAGTAGATTTTAATTTGTATCTTAAAAATTCTTCCAATTTAGCTTTTACAAGGCAGCTGTACAGTCAAATGATAGCCACACTATTTGCTCAAGCTAAGCAAAAAAATAAAAGGCTAGAAGCTTTCCTCAATAATAATAATTAAAAAAAAATCCTTTAGCTCTGAATCTTACTTATGCCTACATCTTTAGATCACTGCAACTGATGTCCAACTTCCATTTATAGATGAACATTACCATTATCACATTCTCTAACACTGTCACAAATGCTTACCTCACTAGTAAGTCTGGATGCCCCCTAGCAATTACACTGAATAAAATCCAATTGCAGAAGGAATGCTGGTGAGCATGATATAGAGTCACAGCAAATTGAAATGGCATTTCAAAATTTTGCTCGATCCTTTCTACTCAGGTCAGTCCAATTACTCAGCTTGTTCTCATTACCTCCTTTGATATAAGTATTTGATGGTTTGCTGCTGTGCACATTATTAGACAGAGCTGGCAGCAGTTTGCAGTTGCTTTATGAAGAATCATTTCCATAAGGAGGGAAAAAACCAACCGTGTACAAACTAAAGGTGGACACCATAGGAGTCTAGTCTCAGATCTCACTTTTGCCATTTATTGTATGGACATGGAAAAGTAAATTTGACAAAGTCATCAAACTGTCAGATTTCTGTTTCAAGAAGGATGGTAGGCCATCAGTGCTATTACTACTCTACTCTGAGTCACCAATAACAGCAGTGAGACTTGGGATTAACCTAGGCAACTATTTCCAATAATAGTTTTATCTGTTTATTGAGCAGGCTATTTTTTTAACAGCAAGACATTAGAGATCGTGCAGCTTGCAAACTCTATGTGGGCCAGAACTAGTGAAGTAAGCAGGAACAGCTTTAACTACACTAGAAACCTGCAACATCAGCTGTACACGATGCAGAAATCTTTGGAACAACAGTGCAATGTGCCTGCAGCTTCATCCGTCCCTATACTGTAGAACAGAATGATTCTCTGGGGCCACTTGACTTCTGTGTCTCTGGTACTAACGTAATGTTTCTTCTCACTGCTTTCTACTCACTTTCTTCCCAGCATCCCTTAGCACAGCATCCTAGTACCCTCAAAGGCTACACATAGCTTTACTCAATCGTTCTCAGTTGTCTTCATGCTCCAGAATCGGCTGCAGGATGTGGTAGGAAAGGTTGCAGAGCTGCTAGCACATAGGATTCTGTGTGCATATAGAATCAAAGGGAGGCCAAAGGATCCCCAAAAAAGCAAGAAAATAAGGGTCTCCTTTCTTTGGGGGAAATCAGTGTTTAGAAATTGTGACATGCAAAGAGTTATAAAAGATAAGTTTGTTAAAATACATAGGTGTGGTGCAGAAAGGGGAAAATAAAAGGTGGAAATAATTAGGAAACTGCTTTCCTTTTTTAGAATTTGATATATAAACATTCAAAGTTTTATCAAAAAATAAACACTTGACCAATTCCATGGGTACAGGAATAGGGAAACCTATTGACTTCTCAGGCAGGCCCTCCTTGAAAAAGCTAGTCAGTTGGCAATGGGAAACTTGACTGGATTGATAGTGATGACAATCCATGGAAAGACAAAAAGAGAACAAACTCAAGAATAGAAAGAATGTTCCATTCTTTATTACTGGCCAAGAGTGACTGTGCCTCTCTACCCTCCTCCCTTCTGAACCTGTTAATCTGAAACTGCGCACCAGTTTTGTCTTGAGGGGTGCTGGGAAGCTCTTGTTCTCTCAAACCTCTTTTTCCTGCACTCCAAAGTTATTTATTAGATAGCATTGCCTCTGATGATTGCCTATGGTTGGACTGGTTTTTTTTTCCCCATCAGAACCAAAATGGAAGAGAGCTGATGAAAGAGGCTGGCCTTCTGCAAAGTATCATGGAGGTGTAGAGTTAGATGTAATTTTAAATATTTAAAAGTTTAACAGAGCTATTGGCTGGGAAGTTAGAATGCATAAGCATTCAGAAACTGATATTTTGCTTGCACCACATCAGATTTACATCTTTCTTTGTCAACAAAGCTTGGGAAAGGAAAGAGACTGAAAAAATTCAACTCAACCCTATGAGCAAGTGGAGAGAATTTACTCTAACTATTCAAGGGCAAGAAAGTTTGTGAAGCTACACTAGCAGTGCCTAGCTTGCTAAGCTAGAGTTGTAGCCTTTCACTTTAACGTATGTCTGGCTTTAGTCACCTGCATATCTTTAAATGCACAAAACCACAGTCCACTCAAACCTAATATTGTCCACCTCTGAAAAATATATAATTGTCCAGACAATTTAATATATATGAGCAACAGTTATGTGAATACCGAATTTAATGGATTAAATACAAAGCAAAGCTTGACAAGCTGAGCTTGAAGCACAAGGAAAAATTAGTGGATGAGAGAGAGAAATATCTGAAGCTATTGGAATTCTTTCCAGTTTGCACAGAAAACATCAGAGAGGAACACGGACCCACAAAAAAAAAACCAAACCCAAACCAACAATTTCTCTTTCCTTGTGTAAATTCTTTGTCATCCTTCAGAGTTTATCATCAGATAAAAATCAAAATAATCTTCATGTTAAAATTAGATGGAGAAAGGAAAAGAGATAAATTCCCTTGATGTGTTAACATCTGAAGTGCAAGCTCCATGTTAAACATTTAAGGACATGGACATTTATTCACTTGGTATCTTCAGTGTTTTAAAAGATGTTACTGTCTTCCCTTCCCTTCCTTTCTCTACCCCTCTCTCTGCCAGAGCATATCTGCCCACAGGAGTGAAGCAGAACAGAATACCTTTTATCTCCTCACCCACACTTCTCAAAATCCATTGCTTAGCTTTACATTGCTGAACAGGTGGACTTCAGGCAAGCTTCAAGACTGTGTACTGAAGCAGCCAAGAAGCATCTGGAAGCTTCATTTTGCTAACTCTTCTGTGGAAACAGTAACATTGAATACAAGATAAAAATGGGTGTGTATGTTTGGGAACTTATACTGTTTTAGAAAGCTTCTTTAGAATATGTCTTCCAGTGCCCTAATTTCTGATTCTCCAATTACACGTGATTAATAACAGGCTTTGTTCTACTCACAGTCAAATCCTTAGCAAAATTTTCACTAAATCCAGTAGAAGCAAAATTATGCAACTATTTCAATTAAAGAACAGTTTGTATAAAAGTAATATTTACTATTCTATTTGAGCTACTCTTTACCACCTACATCTTTCAGTGAATTTATCTTTTAAAGAATGCAGTTTGATGGTATGTTGCAAGATAATTCTTTTGATGGCATATGGACATTAGGTTTTGAGCACTACCACAAAGGAACTGCTAAAAGACACGTTACTCTTCCGCCACTCTGTCTCTGCCACTTTTGTTAAGGGAAATTGTCATGGCAGTCTGAGCTCTGAAGGCTTTCGTTAGCTCTGTTTCCACGTTAGTATTGTCAGACGATGGTTTGACATGTCATTTAATATTTGAGAGAGTAATTATATATTTTCAGGGTTGATTTTTTTCTTTTCCATTGCAGGCTGAATTTGCTCAAGTTAAGGTTTTCAGAAAGTGCATTCAAATAGGAGATTTCTCTATGTTATATTTATTTCATGTTTTCTTTTTTCAGCATTATAAGGTGACTGAACATATTTTGCCTTAAACATGAACAAAAGCACCCTTTCCATTCCAGCAGTTATACTGTGCTAAAACTTTTTTCCATGTTCACTTTTGATAATTAAACATAGAATTTTAGGTAGATTTCTCTCCCTCGCAACCCTGGACTATGGATTACACAGTGCATTGCTGTCTCAAGACACATAAATTACTGCAGAATGAGTTAGCAGAGATATGAGAACTAATACATGATAAATTACACTGGGTTTCATTTTAAGGTAACATAGCTATGCTTCTGATACTCAAGCCACCAGGGATGCTACCCATGACACAGCACTCTGATATATGGATATGTACTTAGTTTCTTCAGATTAGTCTCCCAGCCTTAGGGAAACAAATAAACATTGTTAAAAGGATAAAAAAATACTGCAAATATTTTTTTTTTCCAATGCCGTCTCAATCATTTTGAAACAAAAGAAAGAAATTTAAGAAAGTAAGCTTGATACAAGTTTAAATGGGATATACCTGGAAGTCTCCTACATTAGGAAAAAGATCTTAGATGGTTATTGGTTTCAAGCAGTGGAGGTATCTCTTTTAGCAAATGTAAAACTGAAAGTAATAACGAATTAGTCAAAAGCTGGGCTAAGAACAAACAATGGGGATATCTCTAAATTTTCTCCTATTTCTGTTCCCAGTTTTGTTCTCTTGCAATATTCGTAGTTGTTCCAGTGGGAGTAGAGCAAGGTGAATGCTCTGCTCCTGAGAATTGCACTTGGACAGACCATTAGTCAGAGTGGATGATGGACATCTCATTGTCTTCTACATTTCAGCATTTAGGGCGTATAAATACAAATTAATTGAAATTGATTCATATTGTTTTCGGAAACAATGGAAGCACAGCTACAACATGTATAAGCTTCTGTCTGTCTATTAACTGACTCAGTGAAGTAATTTGTGCATATCAGCTCTCTAAAATTGACCTGGCTGAACTAGTTCTTTTGGAAGAAAAAAAAATCACAGTTGGAATTAAAAATACATTTTTCCCATAACCAGAACATTGGTGTTAAAAATAAGAAAACTTGGTCACTGAATCAAATATGTAATTTATCTTAGGCAGAATATAAATGAAACACATTAGAACAAATATTGCAGGTACTTAAGTTTCTTTGCTGCTTTTATTTCACACAGCCTTGTGCCTATAAATTCTGCATATAACTCCAGACTACTAAAATGTTTGGGAAAGAATAATGTGGTAGTGACAATAAGAAAAAAATAACTGAAAAAACTTTTATCTTGGTGAAAAATGTTTGTAAACTCAAGTTAAAATATTCATTTATATAAGTTAAAAAAAAACCAAAACACATGAGATTTTTTTTTCTGCTGTGTTTTTCAAATATATTTCAGAACTTTTCTCAAAGATTTTTGGGCATTTTTTGACCAGATAAGGTCTCAGATTTCAAATACACCTGCACACTAATGACATATGTTTGCCATGACAGTAGCTTTATTAAAATTGCATATGTCAGAAAGTAACAACTGGAATGAGTAAAGATCTTAATCTAATGTGTTCGTACCTTACTATCTTTTATTGAAGCTGGATTTCTTGAAAACTTAACTCACAGGAAGACAGCTAACACTGAGCTTTTTCTTCTAAACCATTAGCAAAGAATTCCAGCAAAGGAGAATTCAGATGATATTCAAATAAACTGAAAATAAGAAAGACCCAGCTGTCAAAGACTGTGAGGACAGTCTCAAATGTTTGGGTTTTTTTCAGATGTTGACAGTCAGCATTCTGCTTCCTGCAGCAAGAGGACATTTAGAGATCCTCACCAGTGAAAGTACTGTAGCTTCTAAAGCTGGACTTACTCTTTTGAAAACTAATTTTCACAAACAGAAAGTGGGGAAAAAACAGTCCAATGGTTCTGAAATGTAGCCAGCTTTATCTGCTTGTGAGGTAAGTCTCACTGAGTGGAAAAGTCCATTTCATGTATTTTCACTTATCTTGACCTGGATCAAGATTTTCTGATTTTCTTTATGGTTTTAATTTATTTAGCACTAAAATTTTGGTTTGTGTTGATTTGGGGGGGGGAGTACGTTTGGGGGGGGATTGTAGAATGGAGTGGAAAAGAGTATTAAATTGACTGGAGAGGAAGAAAGGAAGCTTTAATTTTACCAAGTGTCACCTCTACACACTTGTTTCGAGGATCAGTTCTATCTTGTTTTATAGCTCATTTCCATTTTATCTTGTGAACAGGTATGCACAATGTTGGTTATAAGGCTGCTATCTGTAGGACTGGCCCTAAGCCTGTGGCAGCAAAGCACGTGGTGTTTTGCAGTCTTATGTTCTAGCAACTTCTCCTGCATTGTGTCTGAGCTCTTTTTTCCATGGTGTGCTGTTCATCCTTTTTTTGAAACACTGTAATAGAGCACGTATTCCACTAGTATTGTGTAGTTGGTCCATTGCTCTTGGGACAGTTTTTTAATCCTCACCACTCATTCATTGAATCCTAGCAATTTCACTTCTCTCAGTTTTAACAATGGGATCAGTAGCCCCTGATTTCACTGTCTTCAGCTCTAACACACCACTTTTTCTTTCTGGATTAATTTCTCTCTTGCACCTCTCTCATCTTTCCAGAATACAGCAAGCAAAATTATTCCATCTCTCACGTAAGCTTGTAATTCCCACCCACATTATAGATGCTCCACAACCACAATCATCTGAATGTGTACTTCTGTCTCATCAGTTTCATCAAAAGAGTCAGATCTCATCTATCCTTTTATCTTCTTATTATTCCTCTTCCTGCTTTTAAACTTGCTCTCATACTGCCTTTTTACTTAGATGTCTTCCAGCCATAGATAAACGTATTTATTTAAAACAATATTTTTTTTTCAAACCCCACTTCTAATGGACTGCATTTCATCTTTTCACTAATCTCCATCAATGCAATGTGTCAGTCATGCTTTTTTAAATTTTTTTTTTTTAAAGATAGGTTTAATTCATCCTCATCTCCTTGGAAACAAATGTGCACTATATAGTGAAGTTGGTATTTTAAATGTTTCTGGAGAGTATAAGCATGCCCTTTTTCTCAGACTGCCAGTTTAGTGTTAATCAGAGCTAATTCACTTAACAATAGTATGGATATCCAAGTGTGTTTCCTTCTTCAAGAATTCTACCATAGTCCATCATTAATTTATACAGTGTTACAGTGTTATCTGATCATAGCTGTCATTGCCTGGACTGTACATCATATCACCTACCCTGGATTAGTATAGTACAGTAATCCATAATGAGTGTTGTGTCTGACAGGAAGAAAATGCAGGGTTTTTTCATATTCATACTGTTTGGGAGGTCCCTTTGCCAAAATATGATCTTCAGAAAAATTCACAGACTTTTCTGTCTTTTATTCCACAGCAAGATTTATCTGCTAGTCCAAATTCCTGTGGATTTTTGTGCTTTCAATCCCTCTTCCTGTTTGAACCTCAGGCAACTAACATCCTTTGCAGTAGTCTTCAGCTGCATCCATCTCAATCAAGGGCAATTGTCACTAGCTGTAGTGTCAGAAGTTCAATAACAAAGCTAGAGAAAGTCTTGCAACAAAGAGCTCCTAGGTAACTCAGCAGAGAACAACCACAGCTGTGATTACAGTTAGAGAGGGATCACAAATGGGTAAGGTAGCCTCCTGCAGCCATTGGCGTAAATTAATTTATAAACAGATCCTACGTTGTTCCTTTTAATTTTTTAACAATCAAATTAATATTCCATCCATCTTGCAAGCAATTTTTATTTCTATTTTTGTTCTGATAAGGTTGTGAAAATTAGTTTAAAAAAACTGCCTCCTCGATTTCTATTAACTGAATGTGTGAACAATCTAACTACAGAAAATTCTATCCTCCTTCATTTAAAGGCACATTTTTAAATCTAAACTATGTTTAGCCATAACTGTCTTTTGACTGCATTATAGTTAACAAGATTCAGATTACACCCCAATATTTTTCTCAATATTTTGTCCTAATAGATATATTACTATGATGCCCAAAGAATGGTTAACTTAACTATGAACCTTTGCCTTGTAGGCTACACTGCCACAGTTTCACTGGAATGTATGAAAGCATGATTAGCATACATTAAAATAAATTTTTGTTGCTCTAGCTTTCTACCCAGCATTGGGTAGATATAAATAGTTGAAATACTTCCTTTTTTCTCAGATCAAAGGTGAGGAGAAAGGGTATTATTTTATCACAAAGAAAGCAAATTTCAAGCAGATCAGGGACCAGGGGGCTTTTTTTTCTCAGTGGAGAGGGGAGTCTCCTAAAGAAATTGGTTTCCTCTAAAATGAAAACTCCATCCCACCGCTCATTTTAAATTCAGACTGGATAGAGTAGTGAAAAATACCCAGTGGGACAACAATTGTTGACACTGTAACAGCATCTTAAAGATAGTGTGGAATAAACATGGGATACAAGAAAAAACAAACAAACAAACAAAACAAAGAACATCCACACACAATCTGAGCTTGACTGTGTTTGACCTCTATTCCCTGTCCTAAACCAACTAGCATCTCTTTTGAGATAAAAGGACAGGAACATTGGCAGGTCAGATGCTAGAAGCCTGGTGTTGATCTGCAGACAGCAACTGGAGGAGGGAACCTGCCTGACATTTTTCTCTCCTCTGAATCCCCAGACAGACCTTCTGGGAGCCAGTCTGCGGCCTGGGGCTGTGAGAAGCAAGAACAAGCTGTTCTTCTGAGAGTGGAAAAGGTGAACTGCTCAGCTCCTTGCAGGGAGGGGGAATAGCAAAATGTTGCTCTTTTCATCCACTTTGATGAAGTCTTTTGTATACCAACATTTGGATTTTAAAAACAAGTCTTCTAATTTGTACCTAAGCTCTGCACTTTGAATTACATGCAATGCTTGTTAGAGTGTGCTGGGGTTCTTAACATTCACTTTGTGCAACTGAGAAGAAAAGTCCTGCTGACCCTTTTGAAGGAAGCTACACGGACTGACAGATTTGGCAAGGATAAGGGGCCAAGAGGCTCAGCAGATGTCATAAGGACAGAGATGTATATTCTTTCAAAATCCACTTCTACATAAAGATGATATAACTGATGCAAGAAGCAAACCCTAATACACAGCTCTGCTCTGCAAAGTGACTGTCTGTGCCAGTGCACTAAAACCAGTCCTGCTGTGCACTGTGAATCATGTCAGTTCATGTTGGTGAAAAGTTTTATACTGGATAGCCTTGGCAAAACCAACATAATTAAGTCTGAATGAGCTGCAGTACCATTCCCTATCCTATATCAATAGAGGTGTTTAATCTATTTAATCATGTCAGTGCCAAATACACTAAAGTAATTCATCATGGACCTAACAAAAGGGCGTCATTTCACTTGCAACATTTTTATGACAAGTGATAATGTGCAACATGGAAAGAAGCCAAGAGTTTCTAATAGCCAAGACTGAGTTTGCTGAGCTGCATTTACAAGGGGAAAATCTGCAGTTGTAAACATTATTATTTTACGTGACAAAAGAAATGCATATTTCTGAATTTAGTTGGCCACACTGAGGATTTCATTGTGTTGACCACATGAGTAGGAAGTAAAGTTAGTGTAGAGGGAATAAGAGCCTCCTAATGAGCAGAACCCCAAAGTCAAATATAACAGCTTCCAATGTATCCAAACCAGGTTTGAACTAAGTCCCTCGGAGATCCTGAAGACAAGCCTTTGTTCCCTACTGGATTGGTCACCAGAATTTATCTGTGATGGAGGAGGGCACTGCCCTGCTACATAACAGCTCAGGGCGTTGTCTCCTCTGTTCCTGACTGAAGGTGACATGCCAAAGAGCAGGATGGGGGGCACCCCAGAGCCTTAACCACTCACTAGACCCCAGAAACCTGCTGCATTGGCAGACCACTGATTTTCTTGGTAATGCAGGCAATGTGCCAATCTGAAATTGTGCTGCCTCAGTGCCAAGTCAAGTTCTGCTTCTGCATAAGTACTTGCAAGAGCTGCATCCATGAAGCTGGAGGATAAATATAGAAACTGCTTTTAAACCTGAAACTCAACAGCTGAGCAGCTGACACCATTATTCTGTGGGAACAGAACCCCCAGGACTGATTTACTTAAGCTTTTGTTAGGGCATGTAATGTCACATGCAAAAAAGTCATGTTTTGACTTTGCTTATTCTGGCTAGAACTAGTTGCCACTACAGTGAAATAGATCACTCTGTAACCAGTGTGAAAGCTGTCAAAGCTCAAAATGAGATGCAGAATTAATCATCTGACCACTTCAAGGTCCAGCAGAGGTGTTTCTCTAATCCAGAGAGCCTTTTAAATCGTCAGATTTGACACCAGGAAAATGAAATGCATGAAGAGTTAGTAACTCTCTCTAACTTATCCCAAGTCCTTCACTGCCATTTTAAGGTTAAAAATTGCCTGAAATCAGCGATTCATTTTTGGAACATATCAGGTACGTTTGATTTGGCAGGATGCAAGATATACATCTGCTAAAAATACCTAGTCTACTCAGCAGTAGTCAAATGGTTAATTAGAATATGTGACTACCAAATTGTTTCTCTGGTGTTCTAGTGTGTTCTGTTGAATTTGCTGTTAAGAACTTTTACAGGGTCCAATACCAATGACATTGTCCATTAGTGCACAGAGACTCAGCAATTTTTTAACATCTGGCAAGAAAAATTAATCTTTAAATCTCTGTTGTAACTGCCCTTTCCCATCTCTGGTGAAAAGAAATAATCAGCTACTTCTCAGAGTATTTACCATGTCTATCTTAGGCAGCTATGGAATTCATATCCCTAAAGGGAGTGTTTCAGCTCAGCTAACGTCATGGTATGATCACTTATTATACATACAGCATTAGCAGGTTTTTTTCATACTGCATGTGTTGTACTTCACTTTACAATACTTACTTATTATGATTATTACATTTTTATTGTATGCCTTTGCTGCTATGGTAATGCTGTCAGGTGGATGCCAGAATCCCATTTTGATTACCTGTATTTTATTTGTCAAGGGCATCTGATGCTTTGGGAGGGCATTCTTTTTATGAAGGTATGATCAATTTACGTAAATTAATACCTACTTACACTGTACATGATATCAGGTAAAGAATAGTACAGAGAGAGAGAAACAAGAATAGATTATGTTAAGAGTGGAATAGTTTCTGTGATACAATACCTGTCTACTCCAGCTGGCACTTGGACAATTAAGAAGGAATGATTTTCACCATAGGCAATAGTAACTTTGTCCTTGATAAATGTAATCTCCAGAGGCTAGGGATAAGGTTAACCCAACTCTACATGTAACATCCAGGAGAACAGAAGTAACCTTGAAGAGGGCCCTAAGCTCGAATTATTTTTTTTTTTTAACTTGAGTGAAAATGAGGTTATACCCCAAAGGACACAAAATATGCTATAGGACACAATTAAAGAGGAAACATGCTGAGAATCACACACACAGACTTTTAGTGTCAAATTCTTGAACACAAAACTCAACCTTCTAGGAAGAGGAGCATTAAATGTATGAATACTTGCAAGAAATTGTTCTTAAGTTCTTCTCTGAAGATCCTTTAATTAGCTAGCCTATTTATTATGCTTTTTAGACCTGATTTAGGAATCTGATTTAAAAACTGTAGTATCCAGACATGCTGATGGGTTGTGCAAGTAACTAAAAGAAAAGCTACAAAAGAAAGACACACACCCACACACAAAATTTGGATTCCAGGACTGCCAAGGAGATTAAATTCCATGAGGCAGTAGCTGTCTACTAAAAACCCAGCTTCTAGTCCTGGAAAATCTTAAAGATCAGAGCATTTCAAATGAAGTTAATTTACCAGTCTAGCATACTGGACAGAAGGCTTGTGTAAGCAACAGAACTTTTTAGTTCACTGGGAGTTTCAGAAAAATTGTTGTAGGTAAATAAGAATCTAATATTTTTAGATATGGTGAAAGCTCATCCAAGCTTTACTTGAATAAAGCAGGATGGGTTTTGACCTTTTTTTGATTTCGAGTAAAGAAACAAACCATCCAAATGGTTTTGGAAATGAAAGCTCTATCCAAAAAGAGTTTTAGGATTTGGGTATTTAGCAGCTTAAATACATCTAAAGGGAAATGTATTTAAGATCCATGGAGACCCATCTACTACCACAGAAGAACACTTGTACAATGAGCCAGAACATGTAAACAAAAAAACTGAGCTGGCAAAACAGTTACTTGTTTCTAACAAGAGTGTGCGGGAACCCCAAAACTGTCCTTTGCTGTCATTCATAAACTTTATGCAAATATCATAGAATGTGTAAATAAAAATTCAGAAGGACCCTACAGCAGAAACACTCTTCTGAAAACTTACACCACCACCCACTGTACAGGGGCAGTAAGAAGGAAAGAAAACTGAAACTAAAAAACTGTCCAGTAATGGAGGGAAGGTGATGAAACAAACCCAGAGCAGAAGAAAATTACATAGCCTCCCATTTCTACCATGAGATCTCAGAGCTCTAATCCCAGGGAAAAAGTAAACAGAAATGCAGAGCAGCAGAGCTCATTGTGCTACAAAATGGAGCATCTGGTCAGGAGCCAGATTTAGAATGAAGTCACAGAAACCATTAGGCAGCCTCACAAACAGCTGGGATGCTAGGGCAGCTAAAAGAAACCTTCTCTGCTAAAAGTGTGATGTTAGTAATTGACTTTGGTTTTATCTTTTTGCAGTGTTTTTCTATTACTGCAAATTTATGTTTTTAAACACCATTTTCATTTATATCTAGCCTAGACTTGAACTCTTGATGATCTAGTTCAACAAAGCCATTTATATAAGAAGAAGATTCCCAAAAGAGATTATTGGAACAGCAATAATTTTTTCCAGAGTTTCCAAAGAGTTACAGGGTAAATCTCCAGTCAAATTGCACAAGCTGATTTGAGAGCTGATAGTCAGAAGTCCAGGAAGAAGTGGGCTCTCAATAGCCAGGAAAACTCTCTGGTGTTATGATGAGGCAGAGATGGACACTCCAGAAGTCTGAAGGTCCTTACAGATTTCATAGCACAGATGAATGACCAGGCCTACAGCTGATGCAAATATTGCTTTCATAAAATGAGCCAAGTCACTCCAACACTGGTGGCTCTGTGCCAGCTTCCTCAGTTTAAAATCTCCAATTCAAAATACCACTTTTCTTGGCATAAGCACAAAAATGTGCAGAACAAGAAGGAAAATTACTAAATTTTTTTTCAACAAGTCCACCAGTACCCCTCAAATTAGATCACCAAAATCCATCTGAGAAAAATATATATGACTCCAGAAACCTCAAAAGGACTGCTCATTTCTGAGAGGTTCGAGATGAGACCCTGGCTCAAAACTAGAAACCAGTTGGAACAATTGTTTTTTAAATGCTCGTATTCCCTTATGCAGAGTTTGCCTTCTAAGAAATAAATACTCTCAGACTGACAACCAGAGTCACTTACACCTAGTTAGGGATATGCACTCACCATTATTTCAGGGGATTTATGTAACTGTTTTTTTCTCCTGTCCATCAGAAGACCACCTACTAGACAAACATATGTAAATAGTCCTATGAACTGTTCATAGATGTCATTTTCTGACATGGGCTTTTAGTTGCCAACAAGGTCACACAGCTTTCCTAAATATTCTTGGTTAATTTGTTATCCTCAGTATGGTCTCTCTTATTAACAAAAATATTAATCTCACTGTCCTTTTCAGATAATGCAATACCTTCATACCCAGTTCCCTTATCGGCTAAATTAATTTGTTGCATTGAAGCAACCACATAGATCTCACGCTGTAACGTAAGATAAGATACAAAAATGCAGCCATGACATTCTATGTATGAACTAATTTTTGATAACATAAAACAAGATTCTGAGAAAATTTGGAGGCTGTAACTGCATCAGTGCAGTAGGTCTGCAGAGCAAAGTAGCTGGTGCTGACAATCTGACATCCACGCTGTAATTCTCTATAACTCTGGACTGAATGCATATTAGTGGTCAGAGCACATCCTTCCAGTTTCTTTTCATCAAGAAGTAATCTATCTTTATACACTCCAAAACCATTCCACAGTGTGAACCAAAAATCAATAAATGGGGATGATCAGGAGATTCCCTTCTCTTCTCTCTCCCTTCTGCACACTAATGTAGATGCATCTTGACTTGCAGTTACCTCGCAGGGTTCTCTCGATTCTTTACTTAAAATTACAAAATCTCCATTTCAGTGTTACAGGAAGAACAAAAGTTCTGTTCAGCCTCATAGATGGGAAGGAAATCACCGTCAGGGTTTTGGAGCAATGGTTAGGGGTGATTATATTGATAGTGGAAGCAGAGAAATTGCAGAGGGTGCAAAGACAAGAGACCACACAAGCACAGTAGATCTCTGTGTACTTGTAAGCTAGCTGGCAAGAGATGACAAGGAGAGAACTTTCTGTTTGAAAATAAAGTATTCAGAAAGTGACATTGACATTTGTTAGTTGCAACAATAACAGACCAGCTACCTGCAAGCTAATCACCACATGGGATAATAAATCACTCTGAAGCTGAGGTGTAATACTTTTTAATGACCTCATGAAGCTAAGATTCACCTATTTGTAGGTACAATACACAGTGCAAGACCTTTTGTTAGACTAAAGGGGTTATTCTGTCTCCTAGTGGACTCATGATTATTTGATAGACTGGTTTATTTGACATGAGTGGTTTTCAATTAAAAGAAACAAGCACATTGACTGGCATTAATGGTGCTTACGTTCTTCAGCTAATAATCCTCACATCCCACAGCAGCATTTCTAATTATTTTGCTTCACCTTGATATCAAACTAAGCATCCTACAGCTGCTCAGGTCATCCTCTTCATTCTTAGCCATGATTGCAGCTTTGCCCACCTTTTACTTAATAGGAATTTTGCCATATTACAAGGTATATTAAATGCTGGCTTCAGCAGTTCAAAGAACTCATCAGCAAGCTGTTTTAAGATTTTTCACCAGTGACTCTCCCAAAGACAAGCAGGGCTGATAATATCTAGAATAGACTGGATATATGAAGTCTGGAATATGAAGTGGAAAAGGACAAAGTGACCAGGTTAACCCCAGAAACTTTAGGTGGAGACAGACAAGAGAAGGCTAACATCTGCTTTCACGCAATCTCATCTTATATTTTCAACCACGCTGGAAAACTGTGGTCAGTTTTCCACTGAGGTCAATGGGTTTTTAAAATACTTTGGCAAATTTGTATGTGGAAGATGCAATATTTATCTGCATATTGTAGAAGTATCCATTGTGGTCCACTGTTAGTATAAGAATTAAAACAAGAAGGAAAAATCCTAAATTTCTTCAGCTATCTAAGTGGAAACATTTTCCAATGGACTATGCCCAATTAGAATTTAATTTCTGAAACTTTTAATATAAAATCTTTGGCTATTTTAGTGACAGAATTCTTTATAAAGACAGAGGGTTTAAAGCTTAAAAACCAACCAACAAACAAACAAACCACAAAAGCAAGGGAACTTTGCCTTCTAGCAAAAAATGAAAAATGTCAGTCAGAAAAATGTCAGTACATGTGACTATTTCAGCAGAAGCAAGTGTTTCTGAATGATTTCTGGAGGCATTTCAAAGTCATTTTCTAAATATGCAAAGTAGCTACTCATATCTAAATTGTTAGCAGTGTAAGACATATTGCTACAACAGCAGGGATACTTGATACTATGGAATTCACACATTACAGTTACAAGTGTAGGAAGAAAGTGGAGCTTTGAAATCTTGAGGGCTAAGGCCCTTTATACTGACTTGTCTTTTTTAAAAAACTTTGTTTTCAGAAGAACATTCCATAAAAAACAATAAAGAGTGAGAAGGCTTCTATAACTGGACAGTGTGCACAGTAAAGCTAAAACTCAACCATTCTCTTAAAATGTGTGTACCTTTTTGTCATGCTTTTTCCCTCTTACATTGACAACCATGTATATTGACTCAAAGTTGCTTTGCCTCAAAGTACAGATCCTGAAAATTTGTGATGAAAACTCAACAAGGATTCCCCATTGTTTCAGCTGCTTGAAAGTCTGCATTATTGTTTCTTATAATCCATCCACTTTAAGCCTTTAAAGATCCATACTTTAAGACATTTTTTTTCTTTTGCAGAAGAATACACACCCTGGAGTTCCTTTTTCACACAACTGATTAAAGCCGAGCACTCAGCCTGGAACAGCGGGTGAACAGAAGATGATGTTAAACACATAGCTAGTTTGCCTACCCTTTTGTTACTGCTCTGAGATCTAAAGAGACATAGCTGTCACAAAAGTATCTGTGCAGGACCTTTATGCAAGGATGAATTTTATTTGATCCTAAATAGACTTTAAAGGCAGTGAAATGCATGCCACTGATCTGTACCCTGGGAATCTCTCCAGTAAAAACAGGCTGCCTATTTGTTAGGCGCTGATTATGTGTCACACCCATAGTCACCCAACCTTGACTTATATTAAATAACCTAAATATAGAGTTCAGTGTGGTTCATCTGAATTAACCCAGGAAGATAACGATATAAAAGCTTGGATCAGACATAGACATCCTATATAGCACATGCTATAAGAATATATAAGTAACATCCTCAAAGAGCTGCTTCTCTGGCAAAGACAACTTTTCAAAAAGAAAGATTTTTTTTTTCTATATTCCGGGCAGATTAACTGGTTTTGTCTTATGCCTTTTATTAATAGAGATTTTCACACATTTTTACAACTAATTTTTAAAGGCCCCAAGCTGAGATCAAGGTGAAAATAATTCCTCCCTCTTTAAAGACTCAAGGAGCACTTTCTTCCCCCCTCACCTCCTCTCTCTCCAAAGGCAGGCAGGTGTCCAGCATCACAGGCCTGAGTTCCCAAATTCACTTTCATTTAGAAATTTCCTCAATAAAATCTTTCAAGAGCTTCAAAATTATTTTTTTCCCTGCAAAACAAAGTGTTTGCCAATCTGTTAAGAACTGATGTTTCCAGCCCTCATTTGAAGATGAAATTGATTCAGTAGAGTGTCCTGCAATTGTCACTTCAACCAACTACTTGCAGCACTCCTAAAACCAAGTTTGATTCCAGAGCAGCTTCTGCAAGTTCCTACTTGGGACATGATAATCATACTTTTCAGAAGGCATTAGACATCTTTAATGATTCCTTTTGTGTTTCCAATTAAATCACCACTCTCTTAATGTGGTAACAATAAAACTTTTCCGCTAACAGAATGTGTCAGAAGCCACTGTTTGATAACATACCAATAGATACCAGCTCCTAGTGGTGCCATGGAGTGGTAGGATATGCTCAGTCTTAGGCACGCATGAGCATATCTTCTGTCAATATTAACAGATGTTGTGGGGCAAACTGCCTGAACAGCATGATTAAAATTTTCCCATAAGAATAGATTAAATCATGCTTAAGAAGGCTTGATAGTGCAGCCAACTGAAACCACTTCAGCTTCAGCAGCTTTTCTATTCAAGGTTGTTTTGGGGTGCTCGGCACATATCAGAGATACTTCATGCCTCTTCAGCTCACATTTGTAATAGTCCATTCTTTTTCCCTTTGATAATTTTGCTTACACATGTAAGCAAACAGTAGAAACTGTGTAAGAATGCTACTCCTACAAAATGTCTAGCACAGAAAGGGTAATTCAGAATGAATAGAAATTAAGGTCTAGTAAATGTTGCTTTAATTTAGTAGTACTTTAAACAAGTGCAAACACCTTCTACTGAGGAACTTTCATAAGACACTGCCCCAAAATGTGATTTAAATGCAAACTTCCACTGAGCAGTCTCTTGATTTTGGACCTAAGCCAGACTCACTGGCACTAAATATGTGCTGCTGTAAAGCAACTTTTGTTAATTTGCTGCTGTTTCTTCAGTAATTTTGCAATCTTGCACTACCACTAATTTATCTTAGGTGTAGATTATCTAATGTTACCTACCACAGTAATTGTTCCTATTGACATACATGCTAACATAGTTCAAGAACCTACTGGCTGCGTACATACAATGCAGGATTTTGTCTCTGGGGTTTTTGTTCTTTGATTGCTTAATGGTGCCTAGGGAACAAAAAGAGTCTTTCACCTGAGTAGTTTATTGGGGCTTAGACTAGCATCAGAGCTCCCCTCTAGGTACGTATATTGAGCTCACCAGTTTCACTAGCAGTCGGTGGCATGGTGGGAAGGCAGAACGCTAGGAAAGAGAACATCATTACGCAAGAAGTTAGTGTTATCAGAGCTGAGTGACATTTTTCAGAAAATTTATGTGCTGAAAACTTCATTTCAAATTGATCAAGATAATACATGAATTTAGCAAATAGTTATTTAAGCATGCAAAAGGCATAGAAAAAAAGAGAGGAGGATATAAGTTTCAGAAGAAGTTGTAATTCTTGTATTGAACTCTTTTTCAATTTTTTCATTAAAAAAAATGGGCCTTTTAATTTTTGTCAAAGTTTTAAAAATTAAGAACCCACAAAGAGATGTGATCTTTAGACAAAACCACTAACTGACCCTTCTTTCTACCACTTACAGTACAAGATAGATCCGGGGCTGTTATGTCTTCACTGCCAGGACCACTCTTAATGCAGTTTTATAGTTTAGATACTTTAGCCCTGAATTTAGCTCTTTATCCGAGGACCTGAACAGATTAGATTTGTAGGGCACAGGGCTAAGATGACAGAGAGACATGAGCGTTTTAACACCCAACCTTACGGCATTCCACTGTGAGGAGGGGTACACCCCCTCTACCACTCAGCAGCCTATCTTTTGTGCAGTACATTTGGTTATGGGCAACAGGGCTTATATTCACTCTGCAATTATGAAAAAAGCCGGAAGCACAAACCTGTGGTTTCCTGAATCCCTAGACTGTGGTTACCATACATTTTTAGCAAGAAGATGTAGACCTTCCCCAAAATTCTAATCCTCACTTTCCTCTTTGCAGGTTATCTGTACATGAGGCCCAGCTCTGGGAGCAGCTGGTGGGGAGAAGACACCCTTTGAGAGGCCACTGAAGCTTGGGCACCAACTGCTATGCTTGAACAAATGCCAGATACTCTTCAACATCTGGCCTATTGTAGCTGCTACAGAGGTTTCTACTGTTCATGCAGAGGACAGAAAACCTCCTCAAAAGCGTCTCAGACCTCACCTGTGCAATTCCTGCCATGTTATTTCATCATGCCACACTGTGCCCTTGTGCCAATCATTGACAGGTTAAGCCTATCCCTAAAAGAGGGGCAAAGTAAGACAGAAGTAGAGAGTGTAAGGAATGGGTAAGATAGCTGTAGAGTTTGTTACAGGAAACAACAATAGAGAACTTTGTCTATCTTAGATTTTTCACCGAAGTTCCCATGACTATTATCGGCTACACTGTTTTCACAAATGAAACCACAGGCTAGGGCTGTATTGCTGAAAAGCGTTATTGGCCATTAGTGTTTTAACTGTTGTTTTCTCACTTCACACTCATGAGAATTGGTTAAAACTGCAGACTTCTGATGGCAAGAAGACAAAATCTAGAGGTTTGAAATACAATATTTATCCAGTCACGTTAGGTTCTTACTTACACTGTGTTAATATCTTTTTTCTGGAAACAGTTCCTGGTTTTGTGAAATGAGCTGAAAAGAACAGAAACAGCCATGAAAATACCTTAATTTCAGAGTCATGCTGCCCTTACAAGGACTTGTACAGATCCATCAGCTAGTGTTCCTGATTCAGACTGACTTTGTTCAAATTAAAGGACAAAATTTCCAAGATTGGCTTGTAAAATAATAGTCACACAGGAATTACAAAACATATGGATTTATTAATTTAATACTTTCCATAGCTTCCTCTGGCTCCTGATCTTTGCACTGAGTAAATGTATTTTCAACCAAAATGTTATGAAAGTATGTCAGTTCTTTTAATGGGGTTAGCTAATCCTTGAATGTGCCAGCAGATACATTAACCATCTTGAGGAAAACAAACCCATTTGATTCAGAATACCCATTTTTCATATTTTACATGATTTTCAGCCAAGAGATCACTGGGACTGTCTTTAAATCAAAGCAAGCTAATGAGAAGAAAGGAAGGAAGGAAATAATAGAAGACATTTAGCAATTATCACCCTTTTAACAGTCCTGGTGAATTAAGACGATAAGTTCTGTACACTGCAAAAATATCACACATATCTGTTGTGCAGTTCCTTATAAAAAAATCCCAAGTTATATCAGGCCCAATTCTTTAAAAGGATAATTATATTTCCTAGATTACATAGCAATACACCTCTGACATCAGCATCACAGATGGCCAGCACTTCCCTTGTTCAGCAACTTCAGTGGAAGATATGCTGAGGAGGAGTGGATCCCATGGCAAGAAGATTTATGTAGAGCATTTAAACATTTCACAGCCCTTCTACTGCAAGCTTCTCTGGCAATGTTTCAGGATTAATCAACAGTATTTATACCAGAATGGAAAATTCAAAAGTAAAATACATTATTAAACATAAAATGTCAAATGGAAAAAAAAAAATCAAGGAAATTAAGATCTTCAGAAATGGAAAAAAAAAAAAGAGAGTGAATGTTGTCATTTTCTTTCCCTTGAAGAGATACTATAAACAACTTCTAAATTAGATTAGTCATCTCAGTCCATCCTTATGAGAAAAATAATATTCCACTTAAAACACAACAGGTTTTGACTGTTCAGCACAGTATTTTTAAAAAGAAGAGAGACAAATACACATACTTTATTGATACTATAGCAAATATATATGTAAAATCATCTTTATATCCTAAAAGCAATATCTATCATAAAGAGATCTTCTTTCTTGTTTACTTACAGAAGTGCAGGACTGCACTCAAAACTGTATTAGTCTACAGATTTCAAACCAATACAGCTTTGAAAATACAAGGCTACCATATTTGGCTGCTGAGGTCAGCGTAATTTTTGGACACTTTTCTGTTCATTTTGCCACGCCAAAATGTATAGGTGCAGGCAGCCCAAAATTCCCAACATGGATGAACTGTTCACACATTAAAAATCTCAAATAACTTTTCATTCAAATGTACTTACATGAGATCTGATGATAAGCAGAAAAAAAGAGTAATTGGGGGGGGGGGAACCAGAAGCATAGTAGCTTTAACAGTACTAGAGGAAAGAGGTTATAACAACTCTTCAGACTACTCAAGGGAGAATGCTTTCTGACAGTCCTGGGCTACACTGCTTTACCAGGCTCCTGTTTGTGCCAGAATGAGTGATAAACCCTAGCATTTTCTGCTTACAACATTCCTACAACTGTTCTGATTTCCCATTAGATCATTATTGTGAATACTATTTTTAATCCAGAGATACTTTCTTAGAAATTAAAATCACTTATTTCCCCTACGGGATTGCTTATTCTTAACCTGCCCAAGCATGAAGGTATCTTTGATCCTGTCTTCACTTCAGTACATGGTCCTGCAGAGTTTAGGGCATTTGTGCTTTTAAATAAATCATCCTTAGTCTATTTTTTTGTCATGCAAATTGAATGAATTGTGGATATGAATATATGTGTAACATTAATTTCAAATTTTGAGCTCTAAAACCTGTTCACATCCACGGTTTCATTCCTGACTGAACTCAGTTCAACACTAAATAATGGAAGTTGGGGACAGATTCCTTACTCATTTTTTACATTAAACATAATAAATGTTGTAGGGTTGGTTTTTTTAGTAAACAAACATACAGAAAGAGCAGCCATTTAGCTTAGAAGCTGATATTATTAACTCTGAAGAAATCCAGCAAAAGGAGAGAAGTGCTCTGAGCAGAATATGGATGATTTTATGACATATTACCTGTTCCCCATTGCCCACCTTCATTCTCTGGAATTTGGTCCACTGCATACAGAGGACTGCAAAACTCATTTGCATCCCAAGTAAAGCACTTAAGACAAAGACTGACACAAATAATTTAATTGCTAAGGAACTCAGTTCAAAGTGGAGAAATGCTGCTCCCATCCCAGTAGAAGCTATGGGACCAAACAACTTCAGCGTCTTGTATCTCAGCTACTGTTTGGGGAAGGCTTGGGGATATAGATCTCAAGTGGATAGAGACGCCTCCCTTCCTGTCTGGTTTCTGACATCCAAGCTACAGAAAGCGCACGCGATCGACAGACCTGTCTTTTTGTATTTCCCAGTGGTTAGCTCTCAATTCAGACACCAGGCCTGTGGTGGTGACTGTGTACATTATAAAATGGTGCTTGTTCAAAGCCATACCTAACCTAGGTTAAATGCTTTACAGATGTGAACTGAATTAAGGCATTATTTAAGCACTTCTGTCTACCATACAGATAATGCAAAAAGGATTGCATCACTCTGCTTGAAACGCAGCTGCTACATGGTGTCATGGAAATAGGTGTTTAAAACTTTTGATTCATTTTCTTCTTTTAGAAAAGTCTCAGTTTCAAGACCTATAACTAAAAGGATCACCATGAGCCAAGCGTCTCAAATGTAATACTATTCTGGAAACTATGTTTGCAACTGCTCACAAGTAGAACCTTGCAGAGTTCACAATTTCTAAAGGCTTTAAATAGTTTGGGAATATCAGCTGGTTCCATGTGTTCCTCCCACACTAACCTGTAGGCTTGTGTGAAGAATTTTTTCTACCTAGAAGAAATCTGCTTTTGAAAGGGCCTGGTAGATTCACTAGATTTTTCAAAGACTGGCTGAATTTCTGTTCCAGTTTGACTGAAATCAGGAACTATTTGGATTATTTCATGCACTAAGTAACTATTTCACTGATGATTTATTCTGTCCCAGCTGTAGTTGGCTTCAGCTGAATATATTGAGATTGAAAGGTTGATCTAACAATTTAAAGCCATTCACACTTCAGTCTAGCACATATAACACTCTTCTATTGGTGGGGCCTCCAAACACTTCAGTGATTAACAAAGGTTAACAAAGTGTATTGTTAAAAAATTATAAAGGCAAGGATGCTGTGCTGGTTTGAAAGTAATGGGAAATTGCCTCCAGGGGTATGTTCACACTATATTTTCTCTTTTTTCTCTGCAACACTGACCTAGAAAACAGAGGTTCTTGTGCAATTACAGTTTCAGGAGGTGAAGCTTTTGAGAAAACTCTAGATTGTGCAGCACTGGTTATGTTGATGTAAAGACCTACTTGACTTCAGTTAGTAGCATTGTTCCATGGACAAAGTAGAAGGTGGAAACAGCAACTTTTTTTACTTTATCCAAACACTTTGCTTCCATTATTTAAAACGTTGTCTGCAAAACCCTCTAGTGGAGTTTGCAGAGAGATTGAACACAGTTTTAAGGTGTGACTGCTCACTCGCATTTCTGATACAGAGATAATACTAATATATGGTAGCCTGAAGGGAAGAGTGGACTTGTATAATTTTCTACTTGCATGAAAATGCTCAGCTTGCAACAGTCCTCCAGAATGTCTCATTAAAATGCTTCTTTTTAGCCACAATAAATGATATACTTTTACACAGTTCAGAAAGATTCTTTAGTTTGAAATTTTCTGTGGAAATTTGCCCCACCCGAAGTGCAAAGAGATTGGAAAAAGCTATCTGGGGGCACAGCCTCTGGTTGCCAGCTCAAGTGGGTGCAGAGGAAGCTATGTGACTCCCCTGACTGTGCAAGAACTTGAGTAACTTTTCTGCCAGAGTCTCTCTAACTCATGCCTCTCTATTTGGTCACAAGCACATTTTGGATTCACAATCAATCCTGAGACAGTTCCCTTAAGTTAGCCTGGGATCCTCTGTACCCATCACATGAATCAAAATTCTTGCTGAGCAGAGCCATCAATTGAGATGCAAAGAATAAGTATATATTGAAAAATAAATCCTTTGCATTTTGCCAGTTCAGTCTGTAATAAGATAGCTTTTAAACCATTATCAGAAGCTTGGATACTTACCATGTTGGTCTTTTGGTGTGAGATAAATATCAATTAATTTTAAATAGAAAGAGAAATTATTTGAAAGCTCTTCTCACTTAGTGTCAGGCTAGAAAATCTGTATAGTGAATTTTTAATGGAAGTTAGATTAGGGTAACTGGTTTTAGTGACTTAAGTATAAAGGGTGCCTCATGGGGAAACACAGCTCCAACAATTATCGTGATACATACAGCAATGACAGACTGCATATGCTATTCGCTCCATAGTTTCACAACTTTTAAGGCCAGAAAAAAAAAAATTCATCTTATCTGACATATAGTTCACAGGTCATTGTATTTCACTGAAACCATTTTCAATAATTTTATTTAAACTCTCATTTTTCAGTCCTCCAAAGATTTCAAATGATAGATGAAGTGTAAGAGAACATGGTGCTTCATGAACATAGCCTGACTCAGAAGAACACCAGGCCAGTTCAGAGCACAGCTTATCCATCACTGACAACCCACTTTTACTTTTGATAAAGCCCTGCTTCTTGAGAGAAAGGTGAAGAACATTTGGGCAACTGCATATCATCCTGCATGATCCAGGCAGGCAACCCACTGCAGCACAAGACTTTCACACTTGCACAGGCACCAGCAATTTCCGCAAGTGTCTTTTGTAAAAGCTTCTAAAGCTTTAGTGGGGTAAGGACACTTAAAGACAAAATACAGAAAAGCAAATTGGGGGGGAGAAGATCCTAGAAGCAATGCAAATTGCTGATCTAAAATATGACATAAAAGGATACAAAATAAAGTAATACTACATCTCTTGACATACCCTACTGTCAAATCTATTTTTGCACATTTTGCTCAACTGGAGAAGAAATAAACTCAATATTTCCATGCTGAATATGCATTTGTGACACCTTTCTTCATATTGGTCCACTTTCACACTTGAAACCAGGTCATGCTGCAGAGAAACAAAACCTGGTTTTGTGGCAGCTAGTGACAATTTCCTCCTGTGCTGCAGACTGGAGAAGTTTGAGTGTTGCTGTGCAGCAGATGATAGCTGGGTTCCTTCAGGGCTATGTTTAAGCTAAGAGGGAAGCTCTCACTTGCTTACCATTATGCCACAGTCAATGTGGGAGAAGGTTCCTGGTTTCCAGAGTTCAAAGGGAAAGGATAGGGAGAGCGATTGAGGCAAAGATCAGGATCAGCAAGAAGGGCTCCTTGTAGCTGTCACTGTTTTCTGCAGAAAGAAACCACAGACCTTAGTGTCATCCTTCTGCTGGTTTACTGCATACTCTAATTTTATTCTTCACGGTTTGCATTGTCATACAAAGAATTTTGCTCCACTTTCAGTGTACTTTTCTCTATTTTTCTCTGACTATACATATATATAGGTGGAAATATAGCAGCAGTCTTTCAGCTTTTCTTTCTGTCAAAAAGAATTTATAGCTATTTACAACTTTCACTTCCTTATAATGTAGTTTTCTAAAATAAAGAGAGCTGAAATTCATGGAGGAGCAACCCATTAATACTAATTGGTTTTAAATGACTATCTGTTTTAAAGCTTATGCAATTATTAGAATGTTACTTCATTCTCTTGGACTAAAGAGGGAAGACATTTTAACCATGCGTAACAAATTCAGCCTAGTAAGTTACTGCTGTATGATTCAATAATTCATGAAACATAAGGAGCACAAAGAAGTGTTGCCAGGCTGCCCAAAATTTTGGATCTGCATTTTGTGTTATACTATACAATTTGCAGTCTATTCAACTTCTGATTAGGATAATTTGCTGTCATTCCCTATACCCCTGTACAGAGCTTTTATAAAATGAATATTTAGTTGTTCACTCACAGATATCACTTTCTGTAACAGAGTGAGTTTCATGAGTTTAGGGATTTTTTTCCTCTTTTTTCCTGGAATAGGCTGAGGCAAAAATCCATTGCCTCAGATAAGCAATTTCCTTGTCCGTAGTTTTACAGCATGGGTCACACCATTGCGCTGACTTTAATGTGGCCATTACAGGACATTTCGGTAGCAGGGCATAAAAACATACTTTTGTACAAGTTTCAACAGTGCTGAAATGTGTATCAGTCTCTCCTTGATAGGAAGCATGAGATATGTGTTAAGAATTGTTGCAAGCCTTTCCAAGATCTTGCCTGGCTCGTAGATTTTCATAAATCACTCTGTCATCAGAGGAACATTTAAGCAACTCTAGCAATACAACACTTGTTTACTTGCATAAGAAAACAGCTAAATAAAATCTAAATAAAATGTGATCTCTTCTAAAAATGCAGTTTAGCTGCCTTAATAGCTGTCAAAAATTCCACTAGAAAAACGTGAGCCATTTCCTATTGCCTTTTGAAGCCCATTCTGCCTGCAGCTGTACTGTTGGTGATGCATGCACAAAATAGGTTGTGTGCCTCATTAGGAGCAACTTTACTTCTCAGATTCAGACACCAATCTTGCCAAATCATCTGCAGTTTCCTTCTTCTAAGAATGAACTGCATATGCTATTTCTCAAGCAATTCTTAGCAGTGTTCTTGTGGCTGAGCAAATATCAAACAATATAATCTGTCTCTTGAAAATTAAATAAAGCTATATTTAGGTATCTTCTAAAACAATGAGAACTTTTCTCTCCTAAGCTTTAATAAATACTTCAATTCATCATCATACCTCAAAAGCAAAAGAGTGTGTATCACATTCTAGTGACCCCCATTTGCTTTGGCAGTCCTCATGAAAACCTTGTGTAGGAGCATGGCCAAATACAACATTTCGGCTCCCTTCATAGATTACAGCCTCAGTTTTGATGCCTAGCAGAAGCTATGAGAGAGCTCATTAGCTCTATGGAGAGTATGCTGTGGACATATGCAAGCTTGCTCTGTCTAAACCACTTGCCATACCAAAGCTGCTTTTGGTTAGCCAGAGAAATGTTTAACTTGCTTTTAAGAACACTTCTTATAACGCAATTTTCTTTTACGGCATTCCTACAGAAAGAAGTTCTGTTTCATGCCCACCAGGAAAAGTTTACAGTGACTTAACATCCAACAGTACAAAATTTCTCCTAGTCCTTTGGGCTTGGCAGGATGTGTACAGCAGTTCCAGAGTTCCCTAAATATGTCTTAGGGCCCAGAAATATCCAAACACAAAACTTTTACTTGGCTTTGAAGCCCTGAGGTAGTACACACCTCTAGTAGATCCATTTTCATTTGGCTCCATCTGAAACCTGACAGGCTTAAATGTGCCTTCCTTTAGCAAAGTACAGGGTTCCTGAGGACAGGATTGCAAAACAGAAAAATAAGACAACCAAATGAAATTCTAGACGATACTTAACAAGAAGTAACTACCTGATTTGATTTCCAATGTTTCCCAGTCTTCTGCAGCTTCAATGGCTGACAAATTTGGCACCTCCTTTTTTCCTTTGAGGCTCTCTCCATTTCCCTTTGATACTTTCCCCCCATAATTTACATAGAACTTCTCCTTGTTTGTCATGTTGTGACATTTTTAAGGCTGTTACAATATTTTGCAAGTCATACATCAGAAGAAGCATTTTCTGTTTATACACCTTAGAAATGTTTCAGGCTATTAGCACACTTTTAGTTCCCATCCGGGAGGCCACATGTGACAGCTGAACTGCACAGATGGAGATCTGTCATAGTGCTCTGTTTAAATCACCTCTCCTCATTTCGACCCGGTTGCGTCACATGCCTTCCCACTAAACTGTGGCTTTTTGACAGCAAAGATGTTGTGAATCACTAGCACAAGGTTGTGGGAAAAAAAATGGGACAAGCTAGAGCCCAGAGCTGTACTCTGTTGTAGCCTAGAGCTACAACAAATGCATAAGGAAAATAAGAGGGTTTCTCTCTTACAGAAGGGGTTGATATCTCTAGCGAGACATCAGACTGAGCAGGAAAAGCTGTCTAGGGAAGACAGGGAAGGCATCTAACCTGATGATGTTAACTGCATCCAGAAACTACCGCCCAAACATTCTCTGGAGTTAAAATTTCAATTAACTACTTGCTCTCCCCACTCCTCTGTACCTATACAGCTGTGTATCTGATGTGTACACCTGCTGTACCTGAACAGAAGCAAAGTAGAAATGACACCGTAAGACAGTCTGCTTTTAATAAGACACTTCTGTTGTCATAACGAAAAAGTCTGTTCCAATGATATTTCCAAGTGCATTGCAAAACCAAAGGATTCAGAACAAACATCTGAAAAAAAAAAAAAAAATAATCAAGCCTCACAATTGTTTATTTTAAAATCAGGTGAGGTATAAAGAAATTAATGCTACCTTTTTTATTTGAAGTTGTGTTTAAATTTAGCCATGTATTGTGTGTTATATAATACCAATACTAGTAAAACTTTGCAAAAAAAAAAAAATAAGGATCTGTACTTTTGTGCAAGTTTGTGCTAAGAGATTCAGACTTCGTCCTACTTATAAAGCCACTTCAGATAAGGGTAGCCTACTTGCATCTTATTACTTTTCCAAAATAGCACAAAGCAAAAAACAAAATCTTAAAAGAAAAAGGACTGAGTCGGAAAAGGGAATCTCTTTCCTGGAAAATTATTCCAGATGCAGGCAGCAAAAAAATACACAAAAGAAGAATAAAAGCCTTCACTAAAATATCTAGGGAAGCTTACCTGGATTCTAGAATCTCTGCAGGTCCTCCATTTCTTCTCTCACTCCAACAGTTTATCTCTGCTAGGCCTAGAAGAACAAAACCAAGAGATTTCAGGGAAAACATTGATAAAAACAGAAACTTCAGGAGTTATAAGTGCACATGGGAACTCCATGAAAGCTGACAGTCTGAAATTATTTCAAACTGCACTGAACACCTATTACAAATAGGATTTATCTCTTCATGCCAGTTTTTCTTCAAGGCGGTCATAGGAATAGCCAAAGTTGTCTTCTTCAAACCACTGCATCCTAATTACTGAAAGGACACCTAGGAAATGCTCACATGTTGGCTACAGTGCTGTAAAGTCCCATTACTTTTTCCTAGTTATCTGTTGATTTTTTCAGTCCCAAGATAGGGTGTGTTGCAGGAATCAATTTCAGATGACCGGTGGATACAACAAGAATGTAGATTGTACAGATCAGGGGGTCTGAGACTCTAGGGGGAGTAGGCTATAAGGAGTAAATCACCTAAGTCTTTCATGGCTTCAGGTAGTTCCCAGCTCACATCCACTGACAATTCAAGGAATTCTTCTTCTTTCTTCAAGTGATGGATCAAGGCCAGGTTAGATGTTTCCCTCCATGAATATTAAGATCTATGAATTGTTTTGGATTTGATCAAAACCTGATTAAATTTATTAATTGACTCTTCTTCATCAAGAAAACAGCCCCCCTCTTAGAACTTCAACTACATCAAATAAAAATTTAACTTTCAGTAAGAAGAGAGGGAGTTTTAGGGGGTTTTCTATTTTGACACTTAGAGAAAATGAGATTTATCTTAAAGAAAGTGAACAGTTACCTTTAAAAAAATTAAGAAATGAAATTTAAATGAAAGAATTTATAACATAAAATTTCTATATTTACTGTAATAAATGGCCTAGGAAGTAATAAATTTCCAATCACACATATTTGGCTGAAATCAATAGATAAATATACAACTTAATTATTCTAAACAAACTTAGAAATCCTCGACTTTTGCTAAATGTTTCTATCATAGTTGGCTAAGGGAAAATATGCAGAGCTGGTTTTTAGAGAGAAAAAAAAAAAGAGGAAAAAATCTCAAGGTCTCATCATGGAAGTTGAGATTCTTTGGGGACATTCAACCCAAACATATGGAAAACTTAAATGTTAATACATTAATTTCCTTCCCGTATTTTTCATCACAGACTAAATTTTAAGGCAATAATAAATGCAATACAGCAAAGATTCCATATAGGTTTCCAGAAAAGACCGGTTTTTCCCCTCAAGCACCTGATATCAAGCATTACACTTGCATAAGGAGAACGCATATCTAATAGAAACATCCGTGTTCATTGCCAGGGGGTGCTATTAGTCACCACTGGTAAAAACAACCAGAGAAATTAAGGTCTGTGTTAACACAGATAAGCTGTAAATCACGTCCAAAAGTCACTAATCCAGGTTCTTCAGATCAAACATTAAAGGTGCCTGAAGTGATTGGCGGCATTTTTAAAACAAAAAAATCTTTAATCAGTGTGAGTCTGGAAGGACCTTGTACCTTTCAGTGCTCCTCAGTGCAATTCTGCAGCACCTCACAACATCTATGGCCCTGAGTAGGCACCTGCTTTTGAGCGCTGAGCGCAGAAAGGATGAGGTCCCATAGGATAAGACTTACTGCGCAGAGCAAACCGACCTCCACAGGAGCCACCTAAGCTACACTGACAGGGGACACGGTTTAAGTCGTGTAGGGTGAGGACCCTGTGGTGGAAGAGCAGCCCTTCACTCCAGCTCCTGGCTGGCTCAGATGCCAATGCTCGCGCATCTCCTTGCAGAGGGTGACCTGAGACAACAACTGTGCCCGCTGCTGCTGCAGGGCAACGTGGTGAAATACACCAGGAGGCACCCCGCTGGCCCCCTCCCCTGGCAGGGCGGCTGGGTGCCAGCAGTTATCTGGGCACCGTGGGCTGTGAGAGGCCGTGCATCTCCAGAGCCAGCACCCAAGAGCGGGTAGGCTGCTGGGCTCGGGCTTGGGTCATGGGCAATGCCCAGCCACGGTTGAGAGGCTGCCGGGTGTGCTGTTCGCAGGCGTGTTTGTGGGAGCCTGTCGAGGATGCATAGCCCCACAGCGCCTTCCTTGTGAGCAGGAAGGTACTAAGGGGTTCCCTGCATTTGGTACCACCTACACGTTTTGCCTCTTTTTCTCTCACCCGCTGTGTCCAAATTAGATGAGTCAAGGTCTGTCCTCTGTTACACTAGGATAAAACAAAGGAACTCTGGAGAAGATGAGAAGTTACTCCAGGTGGTATTTGAGGGTTAATGGAGTAAAATTTGCTTCTGTGCCTGCAGCAACTGCCACTCCTCTGCTTGAGTAATAGAGCCTTAAACATTTAAGTGATGGATGTTAGTGCCTGCCAGCTGCAAACCAACAGAGCGGGCTGTAAGCACATTTTACTCGTTTCTCTCTTTGTTTTTTAATGTGCTCTTTTTCTCAGCTGAGATCCTCTCACCTCTCCAGCATTGTATTACACTGACATGAACGGGCCCAGCCAGTCGGGGTAGGGGAGGTACAGCCAAATATGACTCATGGTATTCAGCAAGTTTTAGTCATCAGGCTTACAGTACAGTGATGGTTAGCATCCCGACTGCAGCATTTCAACCACTGCAAATTTCCTTCACTATTCTTTTATCTGGAACAAGCCATTCTTGTGTATCTGTAGGATTTTTTCATTAAGGCTGCTGGTGTGCAAACATATGTACGTTTACATACCTTTCAGTAGCAGCATCAAGAGAAACATGTTTCTAAACCCGTTAGATCTAAAGCTGAAGCTGTCACATTTGTCAGAGTGAATTCTTTTGGAGATGCAGGTACGTGTTTCCTCACAGGACAGGACTTGAGCTATCTTGGGAAAAATCTATTTTCTGCCCCATATTTGATGGGGCCATATTCCATAAATCAGACTGTTTCCTGTGTAGGTAAATTGCTTCATTAGTAAGAAACATATTGGGTATACTTAAACTAGGAGCATGGGGAATCTGTGCACTTAGATGACACCCCCAACATACAGTCACTCAGACCCAGGTTCGAGTGCACTCATTCTCCCTCACCTACTGTCATCTTATTTGCTGGGAAACCCATAAACTGGATTAAAAGTGTCAAGGCCCAGAAGGCACCAAGAGGCCCTATTTGCCTTGAACAGCTTCACCTGGGACCCCCACCCACACACCCTCTGCCCATAGTCTCAGGGCACCATTTAAGCTCAGGCCTGGGTTCTATTCTTTCCCTAAGCCATGGTGTGGGTGTGTTTGTCTCCAGCTCTGTCTCCTGACTGGACTGTAGACCTGTGCTGCTGGTAGCTTGTCTCCTGGCTGGACCTCAGACCTGTGTTATAGTCCTGTCTCTAGCCTGTCTTCTGCTGCTCCTGGCTGGGACCTGGGCATGGTCCATCCCCTCTGCTTTTCCAAGGCTGTTGGTGGACCATGTTGCAACCCCTGGTGCTGCCTGCCATGTCTAGACCTGTGGGATGGTGCTGTGGGTGAGGGCCCTCAACTCCTGGGTCACCGTCCCTAAGAAAGCAGAAACAAAGCTGGTGAAGGACCCTGGGGGCAAGCTATGAGGTGCTGCAGGTAGGTTTGCTTTGTAATTGTAGCACTGCTGATGCTTGTCAAGCCACCAGCATGAGCTGTGTGAAGCTTGTTGGAGGCAAGACTTTTCCTTCTGGGTAGCTACATTGCTAAACAAGGGGTGCTCCAGGGTAGGTCTGTGATCAGCTGAAATAGTGTCAACAAAATGCAAATATGAAGACTCAATTTCATTAGGCTAGCCCAACTAAACATCTATTAACAGTGCAATTTTATCTTGACTCCTCTATAGGTGCATCTTCCTGTTCTTACATACATTTTTGGTGAGTTATTTTTCAACTGCTGACTTCCAAAATCAAATACCTTTGTTAAATTTGACAACTGACTTAACTACTCTGCAGTGCCAGTAGTTTCTTTCCCTTTTTGCTCTGTTTTCTTGAACTCTAGCAGTTGCACTGTGATGGGTTAGTTAAGCACTGAGGTTTTTGCTGCCTGCCTGTTCTCTCACTGGGATCCCACAGTAAAACACAAATTAAAATTAATTCTAATGCATCATCAGTGCCATTTATTATTTCCCCTTCTTACATCTGCTCTTGAAGCTTTTCAGCTCTCTCTGCCTTGGAAGCTTCTAACTATCTGTAAATAAGGCTGGTAGCCTAGCAACGTTGAGTGAATGCATTTCCCTTGCTGAATAACACTGGGCATAATCAAGTCAGCTTGTTATGCTATCTGCAGCATTAACACTATAAGTTGGAGACAATTACAAATATTTCATGTACATTGGCATCATTTTGAATTGGAAACTTTTTTCAGCTCCTTCAAAAGCAGTCTGTGCCCACAAAGTGAAGTAGAAATGTTCAGCTTAGTAGCAAATAAACCACCTCCAGAACAGGTACCATCATCAAACTGATTTGATTGATTAACCTGACCCCTCAAGGAGACTACAGAGAAGACAAATGCCGTATCTGAGCATTTGTACTCACCAGCACAGACAACCAGACAGTCTGGAGCTACCTTGGGTATCTGTCAGAGAGCGCTGCTTTGTGCTGCAGACATGACATTCTCCTAGGCAGGAAATGAGCCTATGTCATAAAAATGGAGCAAACACCTCCAAAAAACAGTTCAGAGTGCAATCTACAATCCTTGGGACTGTCTTGCTTTAATGGGGAAACTTGCACTGTCAAACTGCATTTACTGCAACATATTTCAGGGGTGGAAGCAAGGCGTAGCCTTCTCCCTACCCTGTCATACTTGCATGCGTGTGAGGAGCAGCACCATTCTGAAGGATGCATCTCCTGCTCTTTCCACACCCTGTGGTATTAGGTTATTCACCCTAGTACGAAGAGGGGTGGCATAGATCTTCTTTAGCCCCTGCACAGTTAAACAAGTTAGAGCATGAAAAGCTTCTTAATTTTATATCAAAATGATGTCAGAACAAATTCTTCAATTCGTAGCATGCTGTACAGGCTTGCCATCTTGAAAACTCTATTTTGTGTGAGTAGAACTTTACATTTTCAGCTGCTCTATCACTTCAGAACAAGGAAATCTTTGTTCTGCTTTTTTTAATTGACGTTTTTAATCTAAACAAGTTTGACTGGGCAATGAATGAATGAATGGTTCCAGCATAATGTTATCACAAGACAGAGATGGTGATGCCAAGTGCAAAAATAGCTCTGGCTTTTTCTTCCTCTTCTCTCCTCCCATCACTGATTAGCACAGACATTAGTAGATAGACAGCAAGAAATCTCTTTCTACTCAGATTTTATAAGCTTGAGTACATTTTTTTATTGGCTGGGAAGATTCTATAATAAAAGTAACCAAGTGTAAGAACCAGAGAAACTAAACACTGTTAGGATGAGGTTCAAATAGAGAATTCATTTTGGTATTTTTGAAAGCTTTACTTATACTAATAAATAACTTCATGCAGCTTAAGATACAAAATTTTAATTCACATTGATATAAATATTACTGAATCAACATAACCACTTCACTTTCTTTTCATGTTCAGTTCTGCCTAACTAGCTTATACTGCTGAAACCTGGCACAGAATGTGATTTACAGCCACAGCAAGAGCTTGGTTTGGTCTTTGCCACAAGCTGAAAACACATCTAACTCTGCTTTCTCAACTTGGTACACGGCCCAGCATGGATGGGACTGAAGATCATAGGCTTGTAAGACAAATGCATTTATTTCCTGATACCTCATTCCAGGCTCTGCGAGCTAACACTGTCTGCTGTAAGTAATTGTATTTGCCATCCTTTTTTCTCACAAAGTGGCAAAGCTTTCTGCTCAGTATAATTACTGCTTGCCACCCTGAGACAGAGACCTAAGAATCAGTGATGTGTCTGCCCTGTGGTCGTTGCAACCTGGGAGGTAAAAACTGATCTTGCTACTTTGGGTGAAATTGGAGTTTGGGAGCAATTTCACAGAAACTCTAGGAGATCTGTCTGCCTGTTTCTCTCATTAGCATTGCAACCCATTTTGCACCACAGTCTCACTCCTCTCCATGATTACTTCTCTTTCTGTCAGCCTTCCCTTCCCTATTAACTGGTGAGAAACCTCAGCGGAGTTACCAGGGGAGGGCTGCAGCCAAGCATCTCCTAAACAAACAGGAAGGTTCTGACCTTGAGAAAATCTATAGCAAAGAGGAAAGTATGTGTGAGGGGAGGTGCACAAAGATGAAACCAAAAGAAGCGCCTTGAGATGTAGCTGAAGAATTAGGAGTGGAAGGTGAGATACAGAGCGGGAGACTGGCAAGCAAAAGGATAGGGGGGACTTCCTACCAAAATGGAGGATGAAGGGGCAAAACTGTAATGTGAGAGGAATAAGATGTAACAAGACTTAGAGTGATAATGTGGAAAGTGACAGAATAGCAATATATTAAAATGTCTGAGTGGAAGACAATTGACAACTGGAGTTGAAAAGGAGTGTAAATGCTGCGAGTGGGAGGAAAAGTAAAAAAAGTAAGGAGCTATATTTTTGATACACCTTCCGAGTGCATAAAGGCAGGAATACCATCACACCTACACACTGTGTCTGATTTGCTTTTGAGATTCACAGGAACATTTTCTCTTAAAATAATTTTAAATATCCCCTTAATCACCCCTTTTCCCATTTTCACTACAGAGAAGCTTTTTTGTTTTTCTGTTTTTTTCTGGTTTCTTAAACAGGGGAGAGCCATCACCTCTAATGAGATTCTCTCCTTCCCTTAAATGCAGAGAGAGCTGCTCATAAAGAGCTAAAAGACTTGGCTGGAGGAGGAAGGAAAAAAATAGTGTGGCAGCTGATCCCGGTTTTTAGGAAAACATTATTGAGCTAAACAAAGAATGACCTAATTGAGGTTTTATATTGTGGACAGACTGAGTAACACACTGAAAGTGGAAAACTGAGATCCCTTTCCCTATCTACCTGGCTCTATATTTTGCATGGACAGAATTAGATGTATATTTTGCTCACTAAAATCTCAAACATACTGTAATACATGAAAAAAAAAAAATCAATTCAAGTACTCAAGGAAAATGAGTATACTTGAAAAGGAAACATTAAGCACATATCCAAGGCTACAGAGCCTGCCTGTATAAAGGTTTGCTGAGACCTTTGCAGGGCTATGTAAAGTTGTAACACTTGCAGCTGAAGGGGGACTGAGCATGCCAGATCAGTAATGAATGATTGGGGCTCTGCTGTCTTGTGATCCCCCCCAGCCCCTCCTCATATCTGCAAACATTCATTATTTTCTGGAATGTCCTTTTGAAGCATGTTTCTTCCTCAGTGCTGCAGTGCCCTCCAGTGCTCAGAGAAAATGCTTTGGCTTCCATTATCAGCAATCCAAAAGGCAGACACCATTTTATAAGACTGAACTCTTCGTGGTATTTCAGATGACTTTTCCTTGCCTTCCAAAGCATGAAAGCAGTATAGTAGCTATACCTAGCTACCTCTTCCCAGTGCCCTCTTGCCCTGATCCAGCCAGAGCAAGTACCCTCAGGAAGCTGCCTCTTGGTTAGAAACCTGCCCCAGAAGCTGCAGGACACTGGTCAGGCATCTCTGAATTCACCTCCACCACGGCCACAAAACAAGGCTGTGGCTGTCTCTGTAACCTGGGGCATATGCCTGCTGCAGGGTGGGCTGTGGCCCCCAGCTTGCAATGGATTTTCTTCTCCAGGTCATCAATTTTGATGCTTGAAATACTTTAAACAATAAACAAGCTGTCTGTGGTGAATGATCTCCTCAGTAAGTCATATCCCAAAAGTGGTTCAAATACTCCTCTAACAAAAGTACTAGGAGCAGCATACAGGCTGTAGTTCAAGGACCGTGTTCAGAGTAGTAAAGTTTTCCTAAACTCTTGAGGTTGCAGGTTATTTTAATGGAAAATCCTAGTTAAGGATGGGTGAGAAAGGCATAATGTGAGTCCAAGTTTCCTCTGGGAGTTAAGTTTTTGCCATTGTATACCTCTAGCGCAGAGGTTTAATAAATTCCACCTAAAACATCACAAGTGCTTTCCTAAATACGAGAGAATCTGTAAGTCCAGAGCAGCTCAAAACAAACACCTTGTTAGATGCAAAAAGTTTAGGGTGGGATTTTCAACAGACTAAAAGAATTCAATTTCAGGCTTCCATCAAGTTATAGTAAGAGCTGCTCACAAAAAAAAGTATATTCTGATAAATTGTGTTTAACAGGAAAAATCATTTCAGCACTTACATGTATGTATTTTTCAGTCAAGAAGGCATCTTTTTAGAGAAGTTGCAGGTAAACCAAAAGCTATGTAAATAGTCCAGAGAGAGCAATGTCCCTCTCATTTTTCATTCTCTTCCAGATGTGAGGTGTCTGACTGACCACCACAAAGCTAGCAAGCTTCCTATCAATCCAAACACTTGCAGATCAAATATGCAGCATTTTGGCAAGTCAAATAAGGAAAAGGGGGGTGGGGGAGAGGTTGCAGAGAAAGAAGTATACACAAGGTCATAATTAGAAGAAAGGAGGAGATCAGAGATGAAAATAAGTACTTGTACTCATGGGAGACATATAGAAAGGATAAGGGAGCCCATCAAATGCCTTGGATTTTGAAATTACGATCTTCAATCTCCCTCTATCTTTTGGATTCACAATAGCATTTTGTAATATTATGACCATGTAATGTAATAGCATAGTCTTTCAGGGAAAGATTTAAAAATTACTTTCCTCTCTGCAAATGATGTACCACAGAGATTGAAAGCAAAAATAGGAAGCTGAATATTGAAAGCCAGTGGTGGTAGGCTTTGGAATTGACAGACTATATTTTGCCCAGCATTTAAGTGTGAACCTCTTCCTAGGAAGAAGTACCTGTGCTTTCAAGGCCCTTTTTTTCAGCAGATTTTCTAAATATACTAGCAGAGATTCTAACATAAAAGGGGCATGGTGGTGTTCACAGCTGATTAGGAGCAGATGCTTGAGAATTGTAATGGGCTGTATTTAGCATGTAGTTATGCTAGACAGGCTCTCAAAACTTGTGCTTCTTCTTTTTCTTGTTTATAAATCAAGAAAAGCTGTAGAATCTGACCTCTAGCAGGAGCATCTGGATCTGCCCACTGTCTCCAAAATATCATCATCATCTGGAAGTGTGTCCTCACTATTTGTGCTGGGCACTTGCACCAGTGCTGGGTATCACAATTCTGTGTACAGGGATACCCAATTTTGACAGAATTGATGGAAGTCTGCAGAACACACTCAGGCTACAGTTTTAAAGTATCGTTACCACTCACATGACTTTGCCTGCGGGCACTCTGTGAAGCAGCAAGGTTCCCGAGCAACTTAAAGGAAAGCCTGCTCTAATCCAAACCTGCAAGGACAAGTTTAGACATACAGCACTCCAAGTCCTTGTTCGAAGTTGTTGGTGAGGCACAAATAGAAGTTGCACAGATCTCAGTAGGAAAGGCTGCCCCCAAAATGCAATATTATTCCAAATGAGCTTGAATAGAAGTACAAATAAAGGGTATACTCATTCTGTCAGTAGCATATTGTATACATAAATTCCACAGGCAATCAGAGCTGGCCCAGTGCAAGGGTACTTTTAGAAATTGAGATTAGTTTTGAGGTTAAACTGGCAAGCTAAAGCATTTCCCAAAGCCATGGGCAATAAAGCTTCTGAAGTGTACATGAAGAATGTGTAAGCCTTAGAAATGCTTCTCAAATGGAGATTAGGCTACAACTATATTTGTGAATATAGCTTTCAGTGGTTAACCATCTTAACCAAACCATAAAAGGCAGTGCATAGATTGTTAGCTGATCATTTGTACGCAGTCCTTTTTTCCATTAAAAAAACCCTTATCATTTGCAAATGAATGCAAATTAATGTGATTTGTATTTTTGCATGTGTCATACTCTAGAACAGCTTTGATTTACAAAAATAGAAATCCATAATATGAACAATTAATCTCTAATTTTAAACCTATGTTAACATGCTCTAAGTACAAACAGGCATTAATTGCATTAATAATGCAATGTAACAGTGATCATTGGATTTAGGACAAATTACTTCTATTCAGCAAGACTGCTTTTATTGCTCAGTCTGCCCTAGCTACATCAGTTTAATATGGTAGACACCACTGTTTTCATGCCTCTCGCCGTGTTTCTTCTATGTAAATTATTATGAGGGCACAACTTACTACACCATCAAAGAAAAGTTGTTTTATACCCATATTCATTGAGGACTGGCCTCTGTTGAATAGCTGTGCTGAAGTAGTAGTACACATTAACCATAGCCCTCCAGGGCTCATGTATACCCTCCCCTGTCACAGATAGGCAGTTTGGGACAGTTATTTTCCTGTTGCAAACATCCTTTTCAAGTACTTTATGTGCTAGACTGAACCTTGAAGGATCAGTTCTGATTTCTTATGTTTATTGTAATCACACACATACCTGGGTACCATGTTACAGGTAGGTTCTTGTTCTCATTTCATAAACATTAGATGCGAACAGAGATTATTTTAGTGATTCTTCAGAAAACCCTCCTGCCATAATAATCTTATATTATCAATCATTTTATTAGGTACCAAAAATACTTTACAGAAAGATTCTTGGCCCAAGTATTTTACAGTTTTGCACTGTTGATATGGATGATATGTATTGCTACATTTATAAAGACAGTTTTCAGATTAGATTTAACAGTTGCTCTAGCAAGAGTTTTATATAAAAAAACTCAAGACTCTGGAATGATTTAGAAATTCTAATTTACTTTTTTTTTTTTTTTAAAGCGGAATTATAATTTATGCCCATAGATTCTGGTCTTGCAGTGTAGCAGGAAAGCTGTTACTCAATTGTTGCTGCAGTAGTAACTGTAAAATTATATTCATTGGACTCATTTGTGCAAAGATAGCCAAATGGTCCTAAGAATGAGGTCATATATTTCTTTCACCTAACAAAAACAACTTTTCATATCATTTCACTAAATGTTTCTGCTGCATCCTTTGAAATATGGACCCAAGAAAAAAATTTGTCCAAAGGTTAGAAGTGTTCTCTTCCACATGTTTGACTGTTTTAACTCTCCAAAAATGGCTGTTGATACACATTCAGAAAAGACTCAATAGCTGCCAAATACTGAACTGACTACACGGGGAAAACTATCAGGCATCTTCCATCCTCTCAAAGCTATTTGGTGTGACTGGGTAGCTCACATTCAGTCAGCAGTCAGAGACATCACACTGCAGTCCAGAATGACTGGGATGAGGCCAAATTTTCCCCGTGGTTACCGCACTTAGGTTTTTTTTCCTCAAGTCCAGCATGGTGCTGGGCAGTGTGTGAGGGTAAATGGGAGACTTTGACAGAGGGAAATCAGGAGAAAAGACCAGAAGGGGGAGAAGATTTGACAGCACACCTTTTGCCCTGGATGCTGAACATGCCTGTACTAGAGGATGCAGTGAGTTATGTTGGCTTTGCAAACACTAGCCCCCAGATCAGCAGAACTGATGTGAATACACAACCCATTTGAGTTCAGAATCACTGTTTCCTTCATTTGACTTGAGTGCTACAAAAGCTACATGCTTACATACAGATCTTAATAATTCTGGTTTCCCCTGGTTGAGACTCCTGTGTCACATTCCATGTACAAACGGATCCTTGACTCCAAAGCTGGTAAGTACTTTGATAATGGTCTATTAGCACTTACTAAAATGTTGCGTTTCCCCAAAGTCAACATAAATGAAAATATTTCTGGAGGTTATAAGATGTTTTAAAGGATGTGTTCTTAAATGGTGCAGAGGACAAACTAATGAATATATGTGCCACTAATAGCAATGAACCTATCTGCTTATACTCTAAGGAAATAGAGGAAGATACAGTTATTATGTAATTTGCAGATTGTTAATGTTCTTTAGGTGATGTATTATCTGTAGGCTAAATGCTAGCCGTACCTCAAGTTTTATGATCAAAATAACAATTATAGTAGGTGAAGTTGAAACTTAATATTTTGTGACAAGACAGCCTCATTTCAATTTAGCTGGTGGGCAGTATTTTTAGGTGTTTGCTTATTTGCATGTCCCCAAATCTTGGGATGCTCCCAAATGGCATGTAATTTAGGAGGGTTTTTCCAATTATCATATTAAAAAATAAAATTGAACTATACATTCTAATATCCCTTTCCAGTCTACATGAAATGGTATTTCTTGTTACTGCGCAGAAATAAACCAAGACTCATTAGCAGGGCTTTGCAGTTACCACTGTCAAAGGACCTTCCATCCCGATTCTGCACCAAGCAAGTCCCTGAATTTACGTAAAGCATCATTTAGTTTGTCTTCCTCTGCAGTGTCAGCTGCAGAATAGTGTACTGATACCTACTTTATCTTCTGAAGTAATTTGACAGCTGACAATTTTTTTCCAAGGTTGGAAACAGAAATAAAGACACTAGATGGCAGCAAACATCTTAAAACTGAGTTCTGTCTGTAGCCTGGCCCAAATCTAACAGATGTAGGTAGCCTTCCAGCTGTGAAATGCCTGTTGGGACTTCTTCCATGGTTCAGCTGTGAAAAGACTGTTTTGCCAAAAAGCCGGTGTTTTCTCAAGCTTCTGAAATACAGTTTAAATTCGGAGCTTTGCTAGTACTGCTTTCTGCATGAGAATTGGAAATTATTCTTTTTCAGGATTCCACCCCTTCTCCCCCCCACATATCTATATTTAATTTTGTATTAATGATATATAATTGAGTAGGACTGAGTTCAAATGTTGTCTTTACAAAGGCTTAGCTGTAACCAGATGTGGTAACTTGGGCTACTTGCTCTGTTGAAGTTTAGCAGTATTGTATTCAGTATCAGCTCATGCTGCTTGGTATCATCACACATATCTAACACTCTGTTTTCCCTACTGAAGCAGCTTTAGGCACACTGAGTAAACATGTCTGTTTTTCATGAGTGTCTTATCTGTCACTGATGTTTCCCTGAGCTAAATGATGTCTACTGCTTTATTAAAATACTCCTATTCAGGCTAACAAGTACTTCTTAAGCTTCTGTAGAGGGAGTTAACCATAGACTTCCTACAGATTCTGGGAAGCCAGATGTTTCCTAAAGATTTGGTTTTCCTTTATTAGGAAAAAATGGATAATATAGGTTTTGTATGCCCCTTTGTAAAGTGTTCTTTCACTGAACTGATTCATTAGGCAAACGTTTCAAGGGCTATTTTTGTATACATGCAGCTGTAAACTAAGGATGTGCAAGGTATAGGACTGAGCATTGCAGACCTTAAGATGTTTGAGAACTTTATATTTGCTTGCTTTGTGAAGGTGGATTTTGTGCATTAGCGTACAGGCAGATATTGAAGCAGCACCGAAAGATCATGCGAACTCCTCAGTTCCACAGAAAGCTTTTAAATCTGTACATATTCACTTTAAATGTGGAACACAGACCCCCTGCAGCCTACTGCATCACTATACTGCTCAAGGTGTATGCAGGAAAGAGCTCAGACTCAGCTTTCAACAATGATGACAGATAAATCCAAGGAGGTATCAACTTTTGCCAGGATTATGTATCTGGGGGATTCTTATTTCATTGGGGTTGTATGTTGAGTGTCTTCTCTCCAAGCAAAAATGAAGACCCTTTAGCTTACTTACAAAGTCTGAAGAAAGTGCAGGCCTGCAAAGGAGGAAAAGAGTGTACAGCAAGAGTAACACTTGAGGAAGAAGGTTGGTGTGAGCCCAATGCCTTGTTTTCCTTCTCTACAGGAATATCATCCATGTCTCTGACAGCTGAGACTTCATCTTTTCATTGCTCAGCCCAATTCATGGTCAGAGCCTTTTCTCCCATCCAATTTTATTTCCCAAATTTATTTTCCAGCTTTCCAGTCACAGATGTTTTTTCATGGGTTTTTAGTCTGCCCCCTAGCACAGCTCCTTTTTGAGTCAATCTCCCCCTGGTTCCAGTTTTTTGACCTGCTGTTGCTTTAAAAAGATGAAACATTTTCCATAATTTTTCTTTCCTCCTCACTGGAATCTTATCCATCTTCAAAATCTTCCCTTTGCTATAAAAAGAGGAATAATGCATGAAATGTGGGAGGGTGTTTTAGAAGAAATCTAGCTAAATTATTTTTTTGTTCAAGTAAAATTACCGAAAATGCTAACCTCCAAAGAAACTAGATCATGCTTCATGTTATGCTATGGCTTTATCCTAGGCCTTGGGAGTAGCTCCTACAAGAAGCATAATGTCAAACATTTAACAAAAGCTTGTACAGTTACTTTGGATCTAAATTCAGAGGCAGTATCAATCAATGCAGTATACAACTTCGCAGCTCTTTCCTACAAGGCCATTTCTGGAATTGATGCTGATCTGGACAAAATACTAGTCAGCTGCAGCAAATTAAAAAATATTTTGTGAGACCATGCAGTTAAGTGTGGGTTTTATTATCCTGTAAACATTTATAGAGCAACACCCATTAGTAGACTGTATGCTTTCCCTTATCACTGTAGCTCTGTGTTATACTGTACCGATGCAGGTTCAGGAAGCATTTTATTAGGAGGCATTGAAGTCATTGTTAGGTTTAAATATGCAATTATTGATATAAATTAAGAAATAACTCATGACATGGCTTGTTTATTAACCATTAAGAACGAACTTCTTAGGATCTGTGAAAGGAAGAATCTTCTCTGTGTTCAGTATTACCAACCACAGAAAGATGTTTACTTCTCCTTCCCTAATACTCTCATCTTTAGAAAAAGAAAAGAAAAAATAATAGCAAAAAAAGACAACCTTGATTTTTATCTGAAAATGTAGTGAAAGGTTAGAAACTGTTTGCCAAGTTAAGCTTGTTCCCTTACAAGGAAATGCAGTTTTGGGAACAAATAGCATTCCAGTCTTTTCCCCAGTGGGCATTATGCCATTGTACTTGCAGACATTGTGTCATGGAAATGTGCAAGAAGGCCTGAAACAGCTAAGAAATGCATTGCCTAGTTATATATTTATTTTCTACTACTTAAAAGCTACTGTCTACTCTTATTCAACAATAGAAAAAGACACAAGCTGAGGCTTATGGATTACATGTTTTTCTGCTCTAGTGACTTAATGAAAAGTCAAAACTTACATAATTCTGGAATAGTTAATAAATGCAAAATTTGTTCTTGCTGAAATTTTTTAATATCGGTAAGAACATTTTTAAGCAAGCAATTCTGTAGGTGATTCCCATGCTGGTCACACTTTTCAGTGTGAACAAGGAACACATTCAAAATTAAAAACAAAGCCTTTTTGCTAGAATTTTTTATGGAAATATTATTCTTTAGCAAGAATTTTAAAGAGATTTCTCCTTTAGCACTCCCTGCTTTTACACCAGCTTTTAAAATACACTTGAGAAAATTAATAGCAGATGCTCATCTTTCTTTCCTGACTTTCAAGGTCTTATTAGTGAGGTACTTTTCTAATTAGAAGGGGTTTTACAGTTATTAATGTTCTTAAATGAATCGTTCTTAGGAAATTACTTTTGTTATAAAAAGTGTGATCTCTGTTTGGAGACCTTTGTTTTATTCCTTGATACTATCCAGTAAAAACATGGTTTAAATCCACATGAGCATTTTAACAATCGATTGTTTTCTTGGGCAACAGTTTTTAATAAAACACAAGTGCCTTTATATTTCTCTCATTTTCAGCAAGCTTCAGAAAATATCAGTTTCAGTTTAGATATTAAAAATTCTTTTTTCTGACCTAATTCAGATTACTTTTCAGCAATGAATTTGTTCTTGTGCTTTCTCCTGCCTACTGCTGTTTGCTTTTTGGGGGGGAACAAATTTCCATGTAAGTGGGATATTTCTAACTGCCGTATCCCCTCTGCCATCTTGCTGACAAGGAGGTATATTTGAGATAAGGCTGAGGGATGAATGAAAACCTGTATTGGCTCATAGATAACATCCATAACATTCAGTTGCCTGTGACATCTTCAGCATCACCACTGTCTTCCAAGACTCAAAAGCCTACATCAGGAAGAAATTACACTCTCAAGTGCCCTTGAAACTTCAGGTTCATTCAGTGGTACCAATGGGGTACCAATCACTCGTAGCACAGTAACATTTGTTCAGACAATGAAGAGGATAGTTTGGTGAATTGAATGCAAAGTTTGCTCCTAGGGCAGCTGTAAGAATGCATCCAATGAAGGAGCTTCCAACAGTATGTTGGAGAACTCTCAGAGACCATCTATATTTTTGCTGCCCCAAGAAAGGATGGTCTGTGAAGTGCTTTTGACCATTAAACTCCTGCAGATCACATCACATATTGCATTAAAGCTGAACTTTCTTATCTATGCATTCTGTATGGTGAATCAATAATGCAATGCATGCTGACATAAATGTGCATACACAAGTACAAAGCTTTAGCAAGTATTTGACCCTTTTCAAACAGGACTTCAGACTGGCTATTGGAAAAGAGTAAAGCACCAGTTCCTGTACCTTCTCCACTCCAAAATATGCACCAACAGACTATTTTACTGATAAGATGCACTTTAATTTATTTCATAATTATGCTATCAAAGTCCCTGCACATTTTTCCTATTAACCCACATTTAAATGTAGATACAAGCTAGCCAGTTCTTTAAAGTTTTGCCAAAAGCAAAACAAGAATAGATGAAAGCTCACAAAATCCCATGGTTGAAGTTTACATTTTCAGTGCCCTGCTTTATGTGGCATTCAGAGCCTTTGCGTGCTCAAGGGAAAAAGTGACACTGGTGGACACTTCAATTGTTCATACTATTTTGGGCTTAACTCTTGTATGAACTGCAGTTATAGCAGAGTTTCCTTAGGAGGGATGTGAATGATGAAAATGATGTTTCCTTTTCCTTAAGCTTAATATTCTCTTCAGTATCATGGTATTTTTGTACGCGTTAAGGACAATTTTTTTTAACTATTAGAGAAATTCAGCATTTTTCCTCTGTTCAGCCCACAGACTTCAGTTTCATGAAAGAAATGGCTCTGTAAGTGTCACCACAGGAGTCAGGTCTTTGCTTTCTTAATAATTACTATTTGTTGGATAAGTGTTTTTACCCACAACTTCTTTTTTTGTATGACAAGCTGATTCCCATTCCCACTTACTACCTTGGCAGATAAAAAAATGTAATTCAATTCATGCTGCTCTAATTCCATACAGCAGTTTCAAGATTAAGTCCTCAGTGATAATATGTAAAACGGTTATGACTTTGCATAAGTTATCCAAATGACGATTACTAAAAATATCTTGCAACAGTCATAAAAATATTTTTCATTCTTTTTAGCAATATTCATGTTAGCCCTGAAGTCTGGCTTCTAATAGCTAAATTCAGCTGATAAATACGAATATCAAAATGATGAAACATATTAATCCATTTTTCAGAGAAAAAAAAATATTTTATGATTTCTGAGCCTCCTTCAGCTTCTGAAGGAGTAAAAAAGCCCAGGTAAGAGAGCTCATGGAACAGTCCTGCTTACTAAGTTTTTGTGACAAAGTCTTTTATTCTGGTAATTTATACACTCGCTAAGAACGACAAATTTCAAGGTGCACAATTTTTTTTATCCAAAATGGCTTGTGTTTAACTTAAAAAACCAAACAAACAGAAACCATCTGAAGTTCTTATCTGTGCTAGCAAGCAGAAAATAGGGAAAAAATGCAACTGATTGACTGTAAATTTCCTTGCTCTCAGAGGAAAGGAAATTAAATTGGTGAATTACCACCAGAAATACAAATTAAATCAACCTGAATAGAACAACGACCCTATTATAGATCCAGAACATCTCTTCTGATGGCTGTTCAGCTACTATTAACAATTTCTATACTGTCCACACTTATGAAGAGTAAAGGACAGAAGCAGTTATCAAACTGCTAAACCAATCTAAGAATTGCAACGCTTAGTTTGTAAATTGCCTTCAGTGCATGAGGGTTTGTGTCACTTGTTGTTGTGGCCACTACTGAGTATAAGGAAGGCTTAAATTGTCACCACCACACCAGGATACCTTTTTTAGAAGGTCATTCTGTGTTTCCATGAGTAAATTATTACTTCCAGATTTGTCTTCCCAGTCATCGCTTGCAGTTAATGAATAAGTTGTGTGACAAAAGCCGTCATTCAGCAACTAAACATAGATGGTCTTGGGATCTTGCAAAACTAAATCTTCTTTTCCTTATGCATGCCTAAAAGGGCTACATCAGCCCATGGAGCTGAGGTCCGAAAGCTGTGCCCTATGTTAAGGGTGTGCCACGCCCTGGGAACTGGCTGAGAGAAAAATAGCAAGCTGTTGGCAGCCAACTAAATTTATGGGTCTCTGGAAGGCACGGTCACAGATTTGGCTCAATAAGGCACATATGCTGAATACAAAAAAATGCTTTCTTGATCCATGCATTTTTAGCATTTCATTCTTGGTATAGTTTTTACCCAGAGCAGGACTCTATCCAGACAGTATTTCCCTTTTTGCAAAGTCATTGATTTTGTGGATTCCTTGGGCAAGAAGCTTATCCATCAAAATGCAAACACTCCAACATCCAGGATTCTCCAGTCTTGTGACTTCCCACAGCTTCAGGAAAGCAGAGCAGTTTGAGGGGGCTGCAACAACTAATTGCCTTAGGCAGATGCTAATTTTTGCCTCTGCAAATACCTTGGGTAGATCCACAGCAGTACTCACGCAGCATCACAGTTTCCCCATTCCTCTCCTCACAGGTGCCTTAACAGGCTATGAGGAGGCCTCTAAAGGCAATTGTAATATAATTAATAAGTATCAGTATTACCCTAGATTTACTAACAGCTTGTATGTAAGTTTGACATATTTAAACTCCTACATAATTTAGCCTGTTATCATTTGTTTCTCAGGCAGTGTTCTGACCTGACAAAGCAGTATTATGAAAGCTTCATAAGCACACTGATGGAACAATACATCATTTTTAAAGGCAGGTGAGCTTTTAAGATACAATTCATAAAGAAGTGTTATTTTTGCTTATGAATTTTCATTACTTACCTGTCAAAATTGATTAATATTATAAATGCTCAATTCAGTATTTAGTAGTTCCTGCTCTTTTGCTTTTTCTTCTCTGGTCAGTCCATCAGTAGTTCTTTCTATTAGTTAAAAGATGAATTACTTCTAATAAGGAAGATGGTTGCTCAGCAACTCAGACTCCTGCTGAGCCTGACAATGGTACATGAAGGAAATTTCTTGAAGCTCTTATGTGCTAGCTGAAGGAGGAAAAAAACCCCTTATTTTAAATAGTTCTGTCATAAGCATCTAAAAATAACAATGAGACTTCTAAACAAAAGATGACTTTTTTTTTTCCTTCCCAAAACAGGAAAAATCTTAAGCAATTCTGTGCTGGGAATGGCAATGAAAGGGACAAAGGAGTGAATAAAACTAGTTCAATTTCATATTACATTTCTACTTTTTCTTTGACAGGTGTCTATTTCTGTAGTCTGACCTGTTTTCAGAATATTATCCCCATGTCTATTAAATGAACAGTTATCATGAAACAGTAGTAATGAAATAGAAAAGCTAGGGCTTCAATTCTGCATGTGCGCATGCATGTGTACTTGGCCCTGATTTTCGTATGGATGTTGGTATCTGTCCTGGTTTCAGCTGGGATGTAGTTAACTGTCTTCCTAGTAGCTGGTACAGTGCTATGTTTTGAGTTCAGTATGTGAAGAATGTTGATAACACTGATGTTTTCAGTTGTTGCTCAGTATTGTTTAGACTATAGTCAAGGATTTTTCAGCTTCTCATGCCCAGCCAGGGCAGCTGACCCAAACTGGCCAACGGGGTATTCCATACCATGGGACGTCCCATCTAGTTTAGGAACTGGGAGGTGGGGGCAGGGAATCGCCGCTCGGGGACTGGCTGGGGGTCGGGCGGCGGGGGGGGGGGAAATGCCCTGCGCATCATTTGTACATTTCAATCTTTTTATTACTACTGTTGTCATTTTATTAGTGTTATCATTATCATTATTAGTTTCTTCTTTTCTGTTCTATTAAATTGTTCTTATCTCAACCCAGGAGTTTTACTTCTTTTCCTGATTTTATCCCCCATCCCACTGGATGGGGGGGGAGTGAGTGAGCGGCTGCGTGGTGCTTAGTTGCTGGCTGGGGTTAAACCACAACAGTATCAATCAGAGCGGGCTTCCTGCCTCCTCTGCATCTTGCCAGCCACGCATGAGTAGGAAATACTACAATGGTGTTCATAATTAGGGTGGTAGTTTGTGTACCATAAAAGGTCCCAATTCATTTACCAGCTGATTGGGTATGCCTCAAAAAAATCCTTGCAAGATGTAGTTAGTTACAGGTTTCATAATATTATTTTCCTGATATTTTCTATGTAGATCTACTGGTCTAGAATTGATATAGTACCGTTCTGCAGTAACACCACTTTGATCAAAGTCCTGACTAAACACAGACCTGACATTGGCCCCTTGCCCAATTTCAGCCAGTTTCCCTGACATATTGCTGAGGAATCTAACTTCACCAGATTCCTATGAAGATATATGATAAAGCTTCCTTCTTGTCTATTTTGCAAACATTGCAGAACATAAATGTAAGATTAATTGCACTTTCACTCTGATAATAGAAACCACATGATGGTCTTTAAAGTTGTTATCTGTGTAGTCTTGTGTTCAAGGTCCAGAAACCATTATTTCTATCATCAAAATGTTAAAAATAAGTTGGATCTCTCTAAGCATTAACTGTTTTCACTGGAATGATTCCTATTGTAAAAAGCTGTAATGGAAAGAAGTCTACAAATACTCAGTATCTGTATTAAAAATCAATATAATCATAGTCCCTGCATTCTGACACTTCGAGTTGGAAAAATTTGTTTCATAACCTATATCTTTTCGCTGTATTATTCAACATGAGCAATTCAAAATGGAGCACATTATTAGTAAGGACAGGTTGTCATTTTCATTTTTCATTCATTTGTAAACAAATTGGTGTCCAAGAGCTAACATTTGTGAGATCAAACAATGTAATGTAGGATTCTTCCTACATTTGTCAAATGTTCTTACTGTAGCTTCACTGATGTCTTCAGAATAATAGATGATTCCCTTCTCTGTTGTGCAGTCAGGAAGCTGAGAAACATTTTGATAAAACTTTGATTAAAGACACCGGTGGCAACAGAGCAAAACATCTTTATCTGCCAATTTTTATTTCTTCAGCTGAGAGATAAGCTAGTATATTATTGACATTACATAAATCTCAATCTCAACCAAGATGTATCAAGTCATTTATGGAATCTTGGGAAACAAAAACATGTACTTCATTGTCACATCAAGATAAATTACCTGTAGATAACACTGGCATGTGTTGATTACTTCTTCAAAGGCTACCTTGTAATTTTCTGTATTCTAAAAAGAATGCCTTAAAAAAAGTTTTAGTTTTGAAGCAGTTATAAAATGATTTCCAATATCTACACCTTTTGAATGGTGTTTTGCATTGACAGTTTACTGTCAGCAACTAGAGAACTTCCACATAGATCACAGAAATATCAGTAGCAATTATCATTCATTCATCAGTGAAAAGTTAGGTCACTCTTTTTCTGGAACACATCTCTGTCTTCCAGTTAAAGGTTGGACTTAGACTAGTCAATGACATGTTCACAGTCCAGGTAGAGCTTATTCTGAGACACTATGTCTTCTAAAAATATTTAGTTCAGAATCAATATACAATTTTTAAAATCACCTTTAGATAGCAAAAGATATGAAATATTGAGAGAGAGTAAAGTTCACTGCATACTTCATAGGTAGACTGAAGATATTCAAGAAGTAAGTGTTTCAGTGTTGACTGCTGGCATTTTTGAATCACATCTGACAAAGCATTATGTGTTTTTAAAGCTTCAACATCCAAGTAACTACAGAAGTCAGGTAGGTAGGACTACTGTTGGAACAAGAAAATAGTTTAGGGAAATGAAACAGCTTGCAGTAAATAGCTCAGATGCACTCACTTAGATGCATGCTTGGGAGAGCCAGTACCTTGCTTGGTCCTTCCATGTGCTCTGTGCCTATGTTCTTCAGCCTTTAAATACAGTGCTAACGTTGCCTGTGGGGGTAATCTCTACTGCTGGTTGACTGATTTGGGGTTTTTTTGGTGGAAGAATGGGGAAGGGGGAGACAAATATACTAAATATAATAAATTCCTCCTAATTTCTCCTCCACCATTCTTGTAACAGCCATGACCTAAGCACCCATTTTCATCATCAGGCTCTGAGGCTTTCTGTCTACAAATCTCTTGACAGCATTGACTGTACCAAGCATATGTCCCTTTAAGGTCCTTTGGAACTGGAGCTCTGCACAGCATATAAACTGCTGAGCCTGGATAAATGCATCCAGGTAATACTTGAACTTTCCATGCCTGAAAAAAATGTGATTGCTAGCAACTTTTGAAGCCTACTCAGTAGGCCATACTCCCAGAATTGTTATGATAAAACATACCAATGCCTCTATTAGGCCAGAATGTGTGATAATGAACTTTTCAAAAAATTTCCCTCTTTGTCCGTCATTTCCTTAACAAAGCTATAGATCAAAGGAGAGAGATCAATGTGTTTTTAGAAGCCAGTTTCAAGCAAAGAGTCATAGCCAGAATTTTTATCGCAGTACTATCTCAGTAAGTCAGTACTATCTCAGGATAAACAGACTGTTACAAGGTAGAGTTATTGTTTGTGAATTCTATAGCAGGTCATGATTTAAGCAAGAATTTCATGGCTTTGCCCTGCTGCTCAGTTATGGGATGAGTCAATGAAACACCATTCTTTTAGAAAGAGATGGATGATTTCTCTAATGCTTATTGAATGGATTGATGAAAGAAGCAGGGAGAAGAAAATTCCCCATTTTTAGACAAAGTGATTTGAGAACATTAGCGATGCTGTTTATGGACACCACTTCTGGAGCCCCTGTAGTGCTGACAGTAGTCTGACTAAATATACTGCTTGATGCCCTGCAGAAAGGCCAGACTTTTTTTCACAGGCCAGGATACATTCTCCAGAATGGCTCAAAGCAAAAGCAAGAAGGGAAAATTCTGTGTACCCTCAGTGGCCCTCATCAAAGTTTGTTGAATATCCAACTCTTTCTGTCAGCCTCAACAGGCTTTCTAGCAGTTCTTCATGGAACAACTTCTGTTTGCACTTCGGATTCATTGCAGAGAATTGATTTAATTCCTTTCTGTCTAATCAGACTGGTCTCAGTGCCTTAGAAATTGCTGCTACTCAGTGTGACAATGTGCTGCTACAGCAAAATTTCCTATGTTACCCATATCATTTGCAACACTGCTTATACACTATAGTATTCCCTGTATATGTAATTTTTTGAATTTAAGAATTGCCCTAGTTTTCTTTTTTAAAAAAACTGTCTTGCTAAGACTTTAGCTGTTTGCTACTGAGGTACTGTTTCTGTGCAGGGTAATCACATGAACTTCCAAGACAAAAGGACATCGTCAGCAACATTAGCAGTAAGGATCTATGCTAGAAATATTAAGTGAACATCATTGTGCTCTACTGCTTTTGTCCCAAGAATGTTTCCAAGTCCATAAGAGATTTTAGCAGAGGGCTGTGCCTCCAGTCTTCACAGAAAAGTATTTTTAAGCATCTTTCTTCTAAGGTTACATTTCCTAATGTGCCAAAAGTTCTGTTTCCAGCCACAGGGCAGCGCTGGCTTTATCAGTCAAACGTTAACTGAAAATCTACTAATGAAGTAAGATAGTAGAAGTGCAGCACCATTTTATTGCCATCCAAGTCCCATTCACAGAGTTATACCTATTGCTGCAGGACATTTCACTCAAGCCCAGGGGCTCAACTGCACATGTTTACTGGAGACCCTCAAGAGTTACAGGCAGACTGCATACTGTGCATATAAATGTTATACAGCCTAGGGGGCTATTTTAGACTGGGCATTGGAGTAAGTCATAAAAAATTAACTGAAACTGAGCCAGTGTGTCATGAACATCAATACAGTGCTGTGTCTGACATGAGGCATAACCATTACAGAAGTTCATACACATTACTCTATTTATTTCAGCGTGATGTATTGCCCCATGACACAAGAAGGGAAGAGGATGCATACCACAACTACATCAGACTTTCATTTAAACATCAGTTGACTATCACAAAGAAATTATTAATGGAGGAATGGCATTATGGAGCATGAACAAATCACCCATGTAGAAGGTGAATATCTAAGAATCCTGCCCAGAGAATTGTTTTAGAAACAAAGATATGCCAGAAGCAACAAGAAGAAAGGAAGGTACAAGTGCAAAAGGGATTCTACTAAAAAATTTTCATGGCAGTGACTGAATCAAACAGTTTTAAGAGAAAGATGCACTGTGGAGTATAATGGTATGGTCATGGAAGTAGCTAGAATTTTTTTCAATATACAACTAAATAATTTCATATTAATTCTAACAGTGAACATGAATATTGGCCACCACTTTTTATTTTACATGGCATTATACAACCCTGTACTATTTACGCTGCAGACACTAGGTCCCTGATAATCAAATGGAGTCAACAAAAAGTAAAGCAGAAACACATTGTTTCTCTCTGTCTCTCCTTGACAGAAGTTCTAAAGTTTTCTTGTGAGTCAAATAAAAATAGATCAGAGAATTTAGCACCTACTCAGACAAATATTAAACTAATAAAAAAAAACAAAACAATGAGACAATCTGATGGGCACATTCACAGGAAAAAGAACACTGAAGTGAGATCAGAGTGGACTAATAATGTTTGTCTTTGATCCGTCCTTTCAAGGTGAACCTTTGATAGAAGTTTGAAAACTTTCATTTTCATCCAACACAGGTCTGAAAATGACATTAATATTAAATTGCACAACATATTTCAGGTGTTTATTTATTTACTTTGTCTATGTTGGAATTGTCTGTTCTAGCCTTCTTTTGTGGCACATCCTTATGTGACTATCATGGAGAAGGGTCCACTCCTTATCTTTACCTCTGTCAAAGACAGGAGTTTTTAACCTTCACAAGTGGACGCATCTGCTGACAAATCCTATGCCAAATTGTCCACCCCTAAATACTGAACCTGTGACATTACAAAAATGACTTAACTACAATTAATTCAACAAAATTATTTCTAATTTATATGAGCCAGAGACAAGAATTCAGTGCCTTGATTTCACTGTTCCTTTCCTGACTTGATCTATCTGTAATTACGGAAACCCAAGCAAAATGAAAGTAATCCTACCTTGGTATGTGTCCTAGTTGTCACAGAAGTCTAGATCCTCCTTGTCTAGGTGGAAGTGATCTTAAAAATATTTATGGTAGAGTAAATCAAGCAATGTAGCACATGTGGCAAATGAAATGCACAAACAAGGACATAAAAAAGAAAAAAAGTATTATTTAGCCAGTTATCTGCAGCTGGGTACTGAACTTTGCAAGACGGAGAGAGAGAAGGATGAGAAATGGTGAGTTTATGCTAACCTCCAGGCTCACTTGAACAGATGTAACTCTAAAACTGCCTTACTGAATTCAGTACAGATTTAAGAGATATTTGGCAAATTCCTACTCCTCCCTCCATCTTCATTTTCTCGCAGTTGGAAGCGATACTCTAAAGTGTGCTTTGTGCATAGGTCATTCCTTTCACATACTGCAACCAGTGCAATGCTTATATAAATATTATTCTTGTGATTTTAGCCTGATAAAGGCCAATGAAGAGTGACATCCAATCTCCCTCTGAAAGGAACATAAATTTTTATCTCATACACTCAATTCTGTGTCCTCCAATCAAAACCTAGAAGACAAAAGGTTTTTCTCAACTTGAGTCCCTAGGCAGTCCCTAGGCATTCCTCAAAAATGGCATCATTTTGCCTTTCTTCCTGCAGATTACCTGGAGGTTACATCAGAATGATAACAGCAATGGCTAAGTGGTTTTTATAAAGCAAATAAGAAAAATAGGAAGCATATGGCAAGAGTGGATCTAGATAAGAAACCACTAATAAGTGCTTATAAAGTCACTAGATCCTCACTTGACCTGCTCTAAAAATATTTGCTAACGTTACAAGCTATTTCCATTTTTGTAAAGGGATGGCTCAGGGTAATAAAAATAACTTGCTATTCATAGGAGCAGAGCCAGGGAAGTAGCTACTTTGTTCCGCTATATGCAGAACTGAATGGGAGAGAAATGCCTTCTCACAAAACAGGCAAGGAGCACTAGATCCCCTAATATTTTGGATGACCCTGTTAGCTCTATTTCCCTCCATCCCTCCAGTCTTGCCTTACAGGTAGGTATAGACTTTGAGGTAACAGGTGGTTCTTCTCCCTTTCTCCTGGGACTTCTCTGCCTAGGGCTGTTCCGTCTGTAGCCAGGACTGTCTGGCAGGCAGAGCCACATCTCCAGCATCTACCATCCAGTCGCACACCAGATCCTTCAGTTCTTCTCACTTTATAACCTTTCTCAATCAAATGCAAGATTTCATAGTTCAATGGAGTTAAATTTCAAAATGTCTTTCATAGCATATGATAACACTTGGTTTACTTGAAAAGATGATACTTTGTCCAATGTTTACAGCAGTAAATTTAAAAAGAAGTATTTAGAAAATTGAGTTCTTATTTGCAGTCAGCTGATGACTTCAGCAAATACTAGTATTTTCCAAGAAAGAATCCAGAATTAGAAGGGAAATAGACATACTGACCTAGTAGGGTCTCATTTCTATGTATGCCAGAAGACTGCAGCAAGCTCTTAGCTAACAGCTTTGAAAAAATACTGCTAAACACAAACGCTTTTATTGTAATACTCCAGCTATTTTAATTGTAGCAACTAACAAAGCTTTTGTGTTTTCTATGCAACCACCAGTTCATAGTTTGAGCAGAAGACATTTCAGTTCTGGAAAAGATTGCTTCATTATCAGGACTTTTGAAAGTGTTCTGAAGTTATGAAGATTCCTTGTGATTTCTGCACATTTCCAAAATTTATTAAGAAATCCTGTGTCTTCATAGTTGTAAAGGGTTAACAGTATTTGAACACTTGCTCTTGAAAAATTATAACTCCCTCTTAATACTGTCTCAAATGCTTCTCTGTAATAATTAGTATATATTGTTTTCTTCTGGGTGTGGATATGAAGCTGAGCCAACTTTCCTCTTTTGTTAGTTTTTAATGTCCAGTTATGACTGAACTCTTAACCTATATTCAGTGTTCTAATTTAAGAAGTCAGATTTTTGAAACATTGAAAAACTAGAAACTTTTAAATTCAGGGGAACAAATGAAACATGGGTCAGTGGGAGCTGTAGAGTGCTTAGAGAAAAGGAGAGAGAAGACATGTCGCTAGGTGTCTGAAAAGAATTCAGGAGACTAATTTAGGCCCTTCTATTTTTTAAGTTTATTTTAGGCCCCTCCTTTTTAAAAAAAAATTTGTATCCATAATCATGAAAAAAACAATCATGCAAGATATTTCCCAAACATCCAGACTTACAGCAAGAATATATTTCATTAAATAAATTCTATTTTAAAATTTTCTTTTTTTCTTAACCTGCATTCAATGTTGATGAGTAATATTTCTTTTTAAAGCTTGTTGTTGCTTTAAATGACTTTTTGCCAGACATTTCCACCAGCCATTGCACTTCTAAGGCAATGGACTTTAAACTGCTTAAAGAACCATTGCAGGATGTTATGAAAACCTAACTAGCAAGAAGACTGAACTAGATTGAGGTACTTGTACATGTAGTAAAATAAAGCATGAGCAAATAGATTCCAGCTCTGTTTTACATGGTAATTTTTCTCTTAATGAGTAGGAGTTATTTTAGGTATGTGTTATTCAGAACCTAGGGACTTATAAATCCAAATATCTTAAAAACTGTAGTGACAGAAAAAGCATTGAGCTATCTTTCCTCTATAGAGAGTAAACAAAAACCACATTTCCAACTCTGCAGCTTCCTAATATCCCAAGAGACTTTTTCTTCATTAGCACTCACATTAATTTTCCAGCAGCTGTGGTAGGATAGGTAAAATGCACATTTGTCTTCAAAACCTCATCACTGCAGTTCTAGTGAAGCATTCTCTGATGGCCACTTGTTTGAACCTCTAGTAAATGATCGATCATGACAAGTAGATCTCTAATCAGAAGCAAATTATAACAGTGGCACCACTTAGCTCTTGTGTGTCATTTCTGCCCCTTTCACCTCCTTCTGCAGCTACTAGTATTCCCATAGTTTTCTTTGGCAGACGCAACAGGCGCTTCATTATTTTCTGTTCTTTAGTCCCCAGCAGAGTTTGGGAAAAGCTTTTATTTGCATTGCATGGGTATAAAACAAATTATCAGCAGACAGGCAGGTATCATCAGCAACCACCTACATCTACAGGTTGAAATTTATATTTTTCTATGAATTGTGCAATGGTTTAAGGTAAAAAGAATATTCTTTTGGCCATTCTTACTGCCAAGGAAAAGTTTGTATTCTAACTTCTCAGAGCACCTTTCAATGAATCACAGAAAAAATCTTTCATTAGATAAATTGAAGTTGCTACAATGATATTTTTTCAATCCAAGAGATGTGTTCAACAAATAAATGAATGAGCTTATATAAAAAAAGTTAAATTTTCATGTTTCTTTGTAGCCTGTTCATTCAATACAAGGCAGGTAATTCATATCAGAGGAAGTAAAAAAAACATCTATCAGCCATAGACCACACGTGCAAAATCTGAAACACAGGCTTCTGAGCCGGTAGACAGAAATTTAGCATATGTTTGCCAAACTCAGTCTTATAATGATAATCCCTTAAAAACTTCTTTAGAAAACAGCTACATTTTTCAACCAACTATTCTAAGAAATTAAAGGGAGGTACTATCATTTCAGAAGTTCTTTAAAATATATTCCCTTTAGAAACTGCCTTACTGATCCATAAAATGTATCCACCTAATGTAGTCCCACAACTTCACTTGCCTGTATTTGATACTGAGGGAAAAAGTGTACAAACCAGTTATATCTAAAATAATCACGGTATATGCTTCTGTTTTCCAAATGACAGCGATGTACAAGCTTCTTGAGTGAGAGGCAGCATCCAGACCACAGTTTCCCAAAAAGCCTACCCTACATAAGTGCATCTAACCCTTCAGCAGCTTGTGTCTACGAGCTGGGCACAGAGGAAGAGAAGACAGAGGACAAGGAAAGGGAAAGTGAGTGCAGTAAAAGACTGCTTCACAGCGAGACGGAGCTGAAGCTGGTGGGAGCTACTGGAGAGACACAGGAGCACTTCACTGATGTGAGGATTGGGAGGTATGCAAAGTCTCGTTAGCCTTTAGTCTTTGCTCTCTGCCAGCTTGACTTCACAGCTGGTGTATCTCCTGCACATGCGTGGTGTGTGGCAGCCAGAGAGGAGCTACCAAAGGCTACTGAATCAAGGGTTATGCTGCTATAAACACACAAACAGCAGGCTTTAGGGCTCCCTGCTGAGGAGCACACAAGTCAGATGGAAGCATGCAGGAAGCAAAATCCTAAAGGCATAGGATGCTGGTGGTAGTTAATCATCAAATCCTCACATTACATTTTGTCTCCAGATTCTGACCCATTACTTGTCATTTTTAGGGCTGTGGCATTTTGTAATAATAACCTGTAAAAATTTAGACCTTTCCAGCATCACAAGTAAGCCCAGTCAGTGAATAATAGCACTGTTGTATCTGAGTCAACTGATCTAATTATTTCTTGTGGCTTAGCAGGGTTTTCAGACATTCGCAGCTGCTTAGACGAGGCATCACGTTTTTAGTATGAGAACACACGGTGCTAAAATTTCACATGATTATTTCAGCTTAGGCTGAAATGTTGCTGTTTTAAGACTGGTCCCATATTTGCAATTCACCTAACTCTTGCGTATTCCTGTCCCCCTCATCCTAAACACTGCTTTATAAGTTATGTTGCTGTTCTCCCTAAGGTTCAAAACACATCCAGCTCTACGGTCAGTACATCTATGGGATGTCTCTGATTACAACCAGCTTTCCTCTTACCACCTACCTTGAAGTAATCCTGAAACGTGAAAGAATAGCAAATATTGATATGTAAAATCCCCTATGTTCTTATTATACAATCATGGCAGAGATGAAATATATACATAGTTCATCCATTGTCTCTGTGACAGATTTAGATCTGTTTCATGAGAATTTAGGGTTTACTGTTTGCTCACACAATCTGCAGCAGTTGCAGAAATGGTGCCCACAGCTTCAGCAGCATCTATAATCCCTCCTGACTCTGCCTCACCATGCTCTTGTGCAGGAAGAAAAATGGTGCCTATCTTTCCCTCCTTTACTGTACAATCTAGAGATAAGATCCAATACTGCAATAAGTAATAAACATCCACTGATTGGAATTGCTGTCCCATGTCCTCCTCTACTGAAATTCTTGCTCTAAACCCAAGTTTCCTGCCAGGGGATCCTATGCTGGAAGAAGACGGGGGGTGGCATTGGGCACGTGTGCCACAGGGGTGCCACCTGCCTCCACCTAGACATGCACATCATGGGACCTGAGAGCCAGGTCCCAGGTGCTGGCTCTGATGGAGGCTGGAAATATTGTGAATTAGCCCCCAGCCACAGCCTTGGCACTTGGCGGAGGCCATTGCTGGCTCCTGCCTCAGCTCTGGTTAGGCAGTGGCAGAAACTGGGACCTGGGACTAGTTTCTGTCACATACCAAGCTAATGTGGTAGGTGTGCCATGACATGAGAAGCACTGACTTTCACTGTCGGGTATTTTTTTTATTATTTGCTCCACAACCAGCATTGGTACCGTCCTGTTATTCCCAGTTACATTCTTACAAACATACAGGTTCACCATCTCCTAGAGTTCATAGGCTGCAACCACTTATCCTGTCCTCACTATGCTTAACTAAGGAATGCTGCTCTGGGCTTTTTTTTTTTTTCTTTTTTTTTCTTTCTTTTACTTCACACCCTAGCCCTCCACTCAGTTTTGCTGCTTTTTCCTGAAACCTTTCCAGCTTATCAATGTCTTCCCTCTAATGTAGTGCATTGAACTCAGCGTGATTATTTAAATTTAGTGGAATTAGCTTAACACGGAGAAACACAGACCCCTTCTTGTTTTATCAGCTGAAATTCTGATATAAGTACCTCAGTAAAGATTTGCAACTATCTTTTTTTAGCAGCCATAGTGTTCTGCAAACTCAGTTCGACTTTGGTGTTCTCCCTCAGATTTAGGCTTTTTTCTTCACTTCTCATTAACAGAATTCTTTTCTTGCTATATATGTAGATAAAATCCTTACAAAACTCCTCTTTGCTCCAGAGATTTGAATTTAAAAATTCATAACTTTTATGAATATATCAGCCTACTTCTTTTCCACATAATAACATTGTTTTCTGTTGATGATTGTTAGCCTTAGATTCTTTGTGCATTTTCCTTCTCTTCACTGCTGTTTTCATTGCTTCCAATAGTAATTTACATTTTAATTAATTAGTTTTATTTTATATCTTAAGTTAGATCAACACTTACAAAATCCATTACATTTGAGAGTAACATTAAATTACTGAATAGAAACATCTGGGAAGATTATAAAACACATATAAATTATCTCCTCATTTGCCTTACAGTTTTTGAAAGGGAAAAACTAAAGAAGGCTTTCTCAAGACAGGGACTTTTAAGAGCAGGTTTACACTTCAGTCTAAATGTATTATCTCTGGATTTGTTCCTGAGATATTTAGGATTTGGGGGGGAAACAAACAAACACCCCAAAACCAAACCAAACCCAAAAGATTAAACAATACAATTATCAGTCTTTTCCTATGCCCTAATAGCAAGTAATGAGCTGGTTTTGGGATAGCAACAACTCTTGCTCTAAACCCATAGCAGAAAATGGAAGTGAATGTTCCAGGTGAGCAGCTAGAAGGGGAATAAGAGTCCAAAAAAGAGACTTTTTTTACTTGGGAGCAGCACTGCCCCATGTAAGCATCAGCAGTAGGAAATAAGGAGTTGAGTATAATGAGAATGGTAGATATTCCTATATATTTATTCTTTCCCATGGCTCAAAAGGACACTCAAAGATGGGGAACCGATGCTGAGATATCCCACCAACTCAGCACACCACCAGGTACACTACAAAAATTAATCTGTGCTGAAGAGGGCACATTGTGAATAACTGTAGGTCACTGAAGGCATTAATAAGTGTTGGCACATTTATTTTAATTAAAGAACAACAAATAACTTGGTTATCCCAGCAGAATTTTTCATGCCTTGAATCTATCCATAGAGGTGGAAAGTTAAAATATAACATTTGGTCTTGTCTGTGTGGGAAAGATTTTTCAGTAAGTTATGATATGACTTTATGTCAAAAATTAAGGCAGAAAAATCATGTGGCTTGTGGCTTTAACTGCCATGTTTTGTTTTGGCATACCCTATGTCATTTTAAGAGGAGTTCTAGTATGCACAGCTGTGCACCTTGGCTCCAGTGGTAATTGTACTAGTATAACTGACAAACTCTCTCTTGCAGGCAAAACCTTGGTTTTCCTAGATCTGATGCATGGGGAATAGCTATGGCTTCAGGAACATCCTGAAACAGTCACCCCAACAAATTTGGCCTAAAAACCATTCTAAACTATCTGCTGGGACATATTAAATTACCATTTGAATGATGCATTGTGATAATTCCAATCAAACCAAAATTAAGTAATTAAGTGAATAGCATTGGTGTGACAGCCTTCCAATTTAGCAGTTGTACCCTTCTTACAGGACCAAAAGATTTGTGCCTGCTTGGACGAGCAGTGACAAAGAAAAAACTTCTTTCTTCATTTTCTCTGGCAAATAAATGCCTCTGTGTACTCTTACTATATGTTTGATATACATCCTTCAGCTTATCCAGGCTTTCCAATATATTATACAAGTTTTGCTAGACCAGCCACTGCTCTACTTCTTTTAAAATTTCAGCATAAAGAAAACATTAATCATCAGTCTTAACTTTCCTGTATTTTTTTCTTCCCTGTGAGCAAGTCATTACAGTATGTCTGATTATTAGGAACAAGGAACAAACATTTCCCCTCTGTGAAGAACAGGAAACAATGTTTGGAGAACAATCAAGTCAATTCTCCATGGAAAAAAAAATGTAGCAACAGGGGAGAGGCTTGATCTTTTTCCAATTAAAAAAAAAAGAATCCATTTTCATCTGAAGAAGAAGAAATCAGCTTATGTATTCACCCAATCTGACCTCTTTTCTAAAGATGTATTTCATTGTAAAGTATATTTAAATATCAAGTATAACCATGAAAGGAAATCAAAACACTAGGAGTTTTGGAATAAGTATTTTGCTTTCATCTTGTGAAATTCTTGTTTATATCTGCCTGCCATTGTAAATTATGTTTTCAGCAGAACATGAACAAATACACAAGGTACAAAGAGAGGCCATTCCCCATGAACATGCACTGCCACCTGCTCGCAGCTGTAGTTTACATGGGGGAGTCAGCCTGGGAAATAACATCAGCAAAGGCAAAGCGACTGCTCTGACCACAGCCCAGCTGAGGTCTTGTAAACATCAACAGTTCTCTCCTCTGGTTGGAGCTTTTCATTTTGTTCTGTATTTTTTCCAACATTTATTAAAGATCAGGGAAAAAAAGAAGAGGCAAATGTGTATGGCACTGGCACATGCAGTGGTACATGCATTGATTCCCTTAATCTGACACAGTTTGAAGTCATATGTGTATGTATGCCTCCTGTCACTTGTCTCATCCTGTTGCATTTCATACTCCAGATATCTTTTGTATTGCATAGTTTTTCCCTTTAGACTAATAATTAATTCTTTAGTGTGAGGCAGTATGCAATTTTGTTGCCACAGAAGCTGAGGAGTCACAATATGGTTCCCAGTTTGGCCCAAAGGGAGGAAGTAATTGATGCCAATTTTTAACTGATGAACAATACTTCCCTGTGTGTCAGCTCAGACATGTGGTTTGTGCATCTGGGAGCTAAACACAAGGTTTAAATGTTCCCACTCGCACCCCACACAGCAGAAATTTGATGGAAATTTTTCTCCTCACTGTGCTCTACAACAGCTGCACTGACCGTCTCAATACTGCTATTAAAATCCCTGGGTCGGCACTCCTTCTCTGGCCCCACAACAAGTGCCATGAGAACCCTGACATCTCAATACATTACATTTCAGAAGAAAATGCAAATTTACCAGTCACATGCAGCAACGATGTTGCCAGAGCTTACAGTTTTAGTATTAGTTTTGCCCTTTTCAGCAGTATTTCCCAACTTGCTGATGAACAACAGAATCTCAGGGAACGGAGATTTTTTTTTTCTCTCTTTTTAAAGCATATTTCTAGATCTTTTGGCTAGGACAAAAAAAAAGAAAGGCTTGAAAAAAATGAAACACAGTTGTTGGGGCACAGAAAACAGGGGGCTGCAAGAAGAAGCTAATATTTATTTGTCATATTTTTTAATTCACTATTTTTCATCTGAACTCATTTCCATGGATGTAGTCATGGTTTTTAGACACCTGAGTCCAGTGTTACTGAAATAGCAAATGCTCCTTGCAGTCCCTCTGCGCGCTTAGAACTGACACATTTCCACCAAGTGCCCAGCCTTCATGCTCGTTTGACAGGAACAGCATAGCTGCTCTGACCTTACCATGTCCAAGACCAAGACACTAAGAAAGGGCAACAAGAAGATCAGAACTGCTTATTCTAAGGGGAGAAAGACACGTTGCAAAGGAAAATTCAATGAGTGGTGCCTGTCAGGGACAAATTCTTGCTTGGAGCTCACAAGAGACTGATGAAACAATGTTCTTTGAAAGGCTGCAAACATAAAAATTGCTGTGAACTGATAACCCATGAAACTCATTGCCATTAGACGTTACAGAGCTTAAAACACATCAAGAAAAAGATTAGTGCATATGGGTGAATTCAAGCACTGACATGCACAAGGACACGAAGAAACTGGGGAGAATTTGACCCGGTGAGATGGAGGGTATGAAGCACTACCTGCACTACATAAAGATTATAGGTTTTTTCCCCCCAGAAAAAAGTGCTCCACTGGTGCTTGCCAAAGCACTCAGCCACCATCTGACATCAGGCTGAGAGCTTGTTGATTAATATGTGTAGGATAACCTTTCTGGCACACTTCTTTAAAATTACTGGTTGCATTGTAGCTGTGTTTCAGATTTTACTCCCTCTAGAACCAGATAGTCTGTCAAATGCGTTCAGCAAATAATATGTTTACTGAATTTCACGATGTATTAGAAAACTATTATTCAAAGGAACGTTCTCAATGGTTCATTCAGCTTTGCTGAATGAATGGGTCAAGGCTCTGCTATATCGGCTGCTGTTGACTGAATTTGCAAATCCTCCTACACATGCAGCTAAATACCAAGGCATCACAAGAACAAGTTAACTTTATAAATCTCAATCACGTTTTCCCTTTGCTTGAAACAATGCTGCTATTGTCTTATTTGCAAAATTCCTCCTGGGATACAATGAACTTTAGTTCCAACATACCACTGTACTACCACAGAGATCTTAACATTTACAGTTTGTTTGCAAAATTAAGTAATTAAGCTTGCAAACAAAATCCTCGAAACATTTCTCGTCTCAGAATTCTGGTGTCTGGGGGCTACTTTATAAAACCTAAGGAGTAAATTCTGCCAGTAGTTGTCTCACACTGAGTACAGAGCAAAAGATTGATAACCATATCTTAGAGATTTAGCTGTACATTTATCATAAACTGTGGGAATATTCTAGCAAGTTATAATTAGTATTCATTAATCACAAAAATGGATTAATTCCTCTGTTCGCATTCCATCCAGGTTTTAATGCATATTATGGACTGTATTCCACCTACTTTGTGGGTCTTTTCCATTTTAACTCATGCCATTTGAACGGTTAGAGTTAAAAAACAAAACACAAGTAGACTTCTTCATATCTCTGTAGACATACTAAAGAGATTACATACTACCCCGAAAGTTAACTTCCATTTCCACTGGCACTGGAAAATCATTTCTAAATTAGCCTTACAGGAAAAAATCACTGTCATTCTAGTTTAGCCTGTGAAGATTTACCGCTGGGTGTTCAACCCCTTCCAACTGGTAGAATACTGAATCCACTGATCCAACCTTTTCTTTTTTTGCAACACTGGGCCTTGTTCTTTCTGTACCTCCTGCTAAGTAAGTGTCACATACCTTTTGCCTTTTTTTACAGTCAAAATTAAGGCTATCTATGGACCTGCATAAGAGGCAACCCTCAGTGAAAACAATAGCGAAATGCTAGTGACACCATTTCTAGTCTGGCAGTGAGCCTGGCACCACAGGCCAGTCAGAGCCTGTTGATTTTGGCACCAACGCATGATAGAATTTGTCATGGGAATATGCCGTAAAAGTTCGTGAAAGGGGAGAGAATGTTTGCATTTGGTGTGTTAGGGAATTGAAGGCTACTAGTAAGATCCAGAAAGAGATCTGCTATGGTCACAACCTTTGCTAGTAGTATTATGAATGGCTGCATATATGGCAACATTGCAATTAGCAAGCACACCCCAGAGACGAGGGTGTTTCAGGACTCCAGGCATGATATGAGAGCTTGTACAAAACTCTTAGCTGTGGGTGGAAGAGAGAAAGCTGTATCTTATAGAAGCTGCACAGAAGAACTGCAAAGCTGCATTTGATGGCAAAGTTGCAGGCCTGAGTGACAAGCCGGCTATTAATGTTGTCCACAGCAACAAAGGAGCTGTCTGCGAGGATTTGAGGAAAAAGATTAAAATCTTCATTAAACTTTAGCTGCTGGCAAGAAACCCATGAGATGGTATCAGGCAGAGGCCAGTCAAAACAAACTGGAGGCTTGGTATTTCGAGCCAGTTTAAAAAATACAGACAATGAGGAACTGTTTGAAGCAATGGTGAACTTTCAAATTCTTTTTATAGTTTGTCTTGAATTTTTCCCAGAAAAACACTATCATGGTGTGAAAAGTGCCATGCAAAAGTTAAAAATTCATACATTTCTGCATTTGCAAAGAACATAAAAGGATACTGAATTAATATATATCTGGTGCAAACTTCTAATCAAGAATGACCCATGCCTATAAGGATTATATTAAATACATATTATGATTATTAAACATATATTATGATTTTCCTTAGCCTGCTCTTCAATTCCTTCAGACATCTAGTATATTTAAATCATTATGCTCTTTACTATTTACTTACTGTCATGACTGGAAATCCTTCTATAGCAAGAGCATGACTTCATCTTAGAAGCCTTTTAATTACAATTTCTTCCCATATTTTTCTGGCTTTTCCTGGCTTCCCCCAGTTTAGCTTTACCTCAGTTCCACATCCCAGCCCTGAAGTGCCAGGGCATGGGAGGAAAAACACTTTATACAGGGCAGCTGGAGAGCAAGTAGAGATGGAGACAATAAGGCTCAACTGAAAGGCTAGGAGGGAAAACAAAGCTTTGTCTTCTAAACTCTTTGGCCTTCAAAACAATTGCACCTCTAATTTGCCCTAAAGGAATTGTAGCTCCAAGTCCATAGGCAGCCATGACTGCCAAACACAAGCTGCTGTACCCCCTCTTGCCCTGATGCACACACCCTCGAGCCTCCCCTCCACTCCTCCACAATGAACCTTAGCAGCCCTCCATTTCACTGTCGTCTCCCAAGAGAAGCTTACATATTTCACATTCTTCCTCCCTAAACTATCTTCCACTGGAGAAAATTTGACCTTGCCTGAGCTACACTGTACATACGCTGTATTGTATATATGCTGTGCCTGGATTTGCACCTGCCTTGTGACTACGTGGCCTTGCCTGCTGGTCACCATGCTGTTGGCTGAACTTGGTTTCACCGGACCTGCTCTGTCCCTCCTGGCCAGGGATGGAGGGACAGCGCCCTTGCCCCTGGGGCCAGCCTCAGCTGCCAGCTTGCCTCCACTCCTGCAGGCCCCTAAGATATATGGCTGGGGACAATCTAATCTTCCAGTGTTCCTCCTCATTGCTTTCCCCACTCAGGAAAGCAACTCTTTCTCTATGGCTATTGCTGGGGACCTACCTTTCAACGTGCTGCATTCAGCTGAGTTGTGTTGAGATACTCTTAATCTTGCTCTTATCTTTTCTGCTTGGTTCCATTTTTGAGCTAACTCTACGACAAGCAGCCCAGCCTAGATAAACAATTCCATACATCATCCTCATCCTAAAAAAGACAATTGTTTCCCAGTTCCTGTGCGGCTGGATGCTTACACAGATGGTGTGAATATCCTTCTGCATGAAGATTTTGGCTCTGGCATTTTGGGTCACAACTGAATGCTCACTGTCCCACAGTGTCTCCTTCATTTACATAAAATTGTTCAGCCGATTTACAAAGCCTTGCACTCAGTGTCTCCTTCACTTGCCAGAAGAGCAAGAGGCTCAGGAGAAGCTTTACTGATCACTTCTGCCAAAGTGAGGAAAGTTTTCAAGGAGATGCTTTATGGTACTCATTTTCCAGTGGCTGACTTGACTTGCCATGCTCCATTAAGACAGCCTTATGTACTAAGGAAGCCTGAGAAATGGAAAACTGTCTTACTGTAATTTAGACACCACCACCCCCAAAACCCAAGATTAATTCCTATAGGATATGTGCTGGCACAGTCCCAAGCAGCTGGGCTTGCACAAAGCAGTCTTTTTTTCTTTAAGAGATTCTGGTGAAGTTTTGTCCCTGTCTATAAAAATTGCCTGTATTATCCTGAAAATAGAAGCAATTTAGCTTTCCATGACCTGATCTGGAGGAAAAATAAAAAAGCTCATTTTGTTATGAAACCTAATTAATTTATGCTCTCAAAGTTCATGACAAAAACTTTGTTGACAACTACTTGGGAAGGCAAAGGAAGCCTCAAAAATGCTGGTACTTACCATACATTGCATGGCCATCACCCTTTCTGATTCCCAGGGAGTACTCTGGAAGTTTTCTATGTGCAACAATTACACGATAGTATCCAAACCAGACACATGATTTCCTAATATTCTCCAGTTTCATGCTGGAGAACTACTAAAAACAACTACTTGCATGGCTTTCTGGGATGCAAGGCTAGGCTCGCAACATCATCACATTGCTTTTGCAAATGCTATAACACAGGCAAGGCTGCCATGTTTCATAAACAGAGATGCTCATCTTCTATGAGAGTTTTATTCTACACCAAGGATTACCTTTAGAAACAATCACCCTGTCTTGAGTAGTCAAAAGACATTTAAGGATTTATTTAATTTTCATTTAATGCTTTTGTCCTGTTTTTTTGTTTTCATTGAGGTCAGCTTGAAACTGTTTATAAAACAAGCTTGGAAAGCTCAAACAGTGAGTTCTGCATGGCTGAATTATAGAAAAATAAACAAAACTAGTCCTACTACTATAGTTATCTATCTGTCCTTTTGGATTTTTGGTTTTCTAGGGGCTTTTCTTTTCTTTTCTTATTTTCTTTTTTTTCTTTTCCTTTCCTTTCCTTTCCTTTCCTTTCCTTTCCTTTCCTTTCCTTTCCTTTCGTTTTCTAAAGCCTATCTTCAAAGTATTGCTCCATTTTGGATTTTACCTCTCTCTTTTGAGCAATTGAATTTGAAATATGTCTGTCAAACACCTGATTTTTAAGGGCATCACTAATTTTATCCTCAAAATTATATGTATTTCAAACCCCCACCAGGTATCTCTCTCTTTGTTGAAATTGTGATCAAATCAGGATTAAGGAATTGAGAAGAAGAGGCTAAGGAAACATTCAATCAGAATGTAGAAAGAAGTCTATATATCTGATGTATGGCTCCCTTTATTGTACTAAGCATCTTGATTTTTGAGCAAAGCAATTTAAAGAAATAGGTGATCGCTTTTGAGAAATTATTTGATACACTTTAAAAAAATAGACAAGTTTTCAGGCACAGACCTTAATCAATCATAAGTCAATGGCACCTCCATTACAATTTTTAATGTAGTTATTATCACAGATCAGTACACAAGGCAAGAGTCACCATTTTACTAGCTGTGAATCAAAGTACATATGCAAATAAGTAAAGGTATTGCTATGCAAATGATATTCAATTAGACACTTAACTGCACTTACAAATCTGTGCTCTAGCTGGTTGCATACAAACGTGCAGGGCACCTGACATGGAAGAGACACCTGAGCACTTGTACATGAACTGAACACCCATTCCCACAATCCCACAATATAACCAGGTCTTTCTGCCAATGTTTTTTATAAACATACAATTATCTTTTTAACTACTTGCATCCTACTTTTGGGCAGAAAGAAAATGCCATGGAACAATAATTTTGTAAAAACTGAAGCTAGACCTCAGACAAACTCTATAGGCAAAATGAATCCTAATTTGAATGCTTCCAAGTTAAGGAATGTTTCCAAAACTCAAATAAAAAACCATCTGATTGCATGTAATTTTTAGAGTGCTCTGTTTTTTCAGTCCATAATATTTCATAAATGTTCTTTTATGTAACTGAATTGCCTTGGATGTGTGAGAAATTCTATACATTTGAAGTTCTGAACTATATCAAAGCTCCAGGGAAAGGGGCCATTTAAAAGGACATACTTCTGTGTAGCTGTAGATAAACCACCTGACAGACAAAATGTCTACAGCTCTGATGCTGGGTCTTAACACTGGTATTGCTAACTCCTGAAACACACTTTTGTCTGCTCCCAGAGCTACAATAAAAAATAATCACTATAAGAAAGCAGCTGCCCATAGAAATACAGGAGAAGAAACACATAGAAAAGTAGGAGATGAAAGGGAAATGTGTGTTAACAAGAGCCAGTGGAAGCACACAGGGCTTCATTAACAGCCCTCTGGTCCCTTGGGGGCTTTGCTTCACAACCCAACAGCCCCTGCCTGAGACAACGAGCTGGCAAATGTCACCCGTTCCAGAACTTGGCTCCAAATCAGAATGGCCTAATTAAAGATTAATGCTCTTTGCTGAAAATTAATAACTGCTTCGCATATCTCAGAGAATGAATTGAAATATTTTCATATTTTTACAAGTAAATTAAAGCTGTCTAATTGGATTGCAGCTTCAGGAATTGCAGGTATTCACCTGGACTTCCTGCGATGATAGTTTTAAAGCTGATTTGAAGCTGTATTGTCATACATGGGGCTATTGTCATCACCCAATTGATTGGCTTTCAAAGCTGTTATCAGACCCTAAGTCAGCCGTAACTCATAGAATTTTAGGAACTATTTTTCAATGATAGCATTAGGTTTGTGTTGAATTTTCTAATTAGAGTTTAAAAAAATGTATTACCCTCACAAAGTGAGAAGTCAAAGGGAATCCAACTGTTTTCATGTGCCATACTTTTACTAAAATATATCTAAAATGGTAAGTAATGAATGTCCATTTTAAGAACTGTTTGATAGCATAATTTTGTAACTAATTAATTAATTTGATGTAGTATCTAAGACTATGTCTTCAGTGAAAGAGAAATCAAGTGAACTATACGAATGAGCCCAGAAAAAAGTATTATGAGGAGGCAGCGTCAGAGTCAATGCTCACTTCTGCCCTTTGCTACATTTCTCCTCTGTTGTGCCAGGCAGAAATAACTCCCATTTTATGATTAAAAGAAGTTCTGCTCTCAGGATTCATTGTGACGCTCACACACACATATTGTCAGTGTAGATTTCATAACAAACAGGAAGATAGCTTTTACTTTTCTGATCCATTTTGACCACTCTGAAAAATGTTAAACGTTCAGTTTCCCAACATCTGTGTGTTGTAAGAAAACTCACCCATGGAAAACTGAGCTTTCTCCAAGAAAATTGCCTCGTTTCTAAATCTGTTTCATTCATTCATCTTTTTTCATTACTGTATTTAGATTCAGTTTGCTGCATTATTTTAAACTTCTTTGGGTTTTGGCTTTGATTGCCTATTTGGAGCAAATTTCTTAATGATCTTACTCTGGAAACCAGAGATCTAACACATCATGTTGGGAAGCACTGACTCTCGAGGGAGCATGTATCATCATTATCACAAGCCTGAGCCAACCGTTACCATATTCCCTGGGACTGCTGCCATTAAGTCTTCAGGGAATGTTCTACCAGATTTTAAATGAGGAATGACCTTTAGATAAAATGGCAGCATCCAACCAGTTTTGACATCCTGTTTTAGCTGGAAATGTATTCTGAGCTGAAATGATTTTACAATCTTTTTTTTTTTTCTGACAAATATTCTGCTACACTTGATCCATATTACTTTGCACCTCGAAACTGCAGCATTATGTAAAATGTAGCATGTACAGTTTAGCACCTTTCACATTGATTATGAAGCCTGAACAAGTAGAGACATTTGCTCAGACAAAAATTCACAATATTACATATTTATATTGCTTCAAAGCTGAATAGTTTGCCAGAAAGCACTAACGTCCTTCCTCTAGAACCACATTAGGAATTTCTAATTTATCATATCCTTCTATGCAGGAGGCTGTTAAACTGGTTTAAATGAAAACCAACTCTGAATTGTATTTGCAAAATGTGTGGCATAATACTTGGATTGTTTGTTAAATGAAAAGTATTGTTAATGTAACATGAACCACAGGTGAAAACTTCATGTGTGGATAAGAGTATAAGGTGTTCATTTGCTTGTGTTCTTGCAAGACCCTTGGAAAGCAGTCACAGGATGTCTCTGAGGGGCACATTTTGTATCTGGAGTTAATGGAAAGATGTGTCACACCATGTCCAATCTAGCAATTCACTGTTATCTACTGTGCTTCTGAAAAGTTATTACTCATTTTGGCAACTATAGAATATATTTTGGGATCATTAAACATGCTGAAGAGCCCCATGCTAAAGTTAGTGTGAAGAATTCTCTATTAAAAACCCACCAGTATAAATGAGAATCAGAACCCCATTAGGAACACGTAAAGAACTAATGTGGATAATTCAAAGTTTCCATTTTTGTGAAATCATGCCCAGAGGTGTATGTAAACATCATTAGTATTTAGGGAGGAGATGGGTAAACTGAGAGAGAACCTAGATACAACCTCACATTACCTAATCCTCCATTAGCTATCTTCTTTCCAAATTCTATTGCTAGCCCCTTCTTTGCCTGTGATTCATGATGTGAGAGATGTGCCACAAAACACAGCACGCTGACTGGGCAATCTCCTAACTTAGCCAGAAGGAAATGCTGAAAGCTGGATGTCTACATGCAGGCTGGAGGAAATAATCTATCTCCATTGGGAATTAACAGCTGTGGACTTGGCCAAAGTAGTCCTTTTCCAAAGGATCCTAATGGTTAGAGCACACTTGTGAACTGAAAAGTACCTGGACTGAAAACCTCCACAGTTAAATAGTATTTGAATGTAGGTAACCCACCTCTCTATGGGGGAAGGAACCCTTACAGTTGGGAAGGAACCATTACAACAGTTTTCTGAAATGGATATTTCTGAATTTCTTCCTTGGAACCCATTTCAATGAGCACTCAGAAAATTCACTAGAAAACTTTTCAGGTCAGAACAGATCTCTGAAATGCGGAGGAATCAAGCTCTGGTCTCTACTATGTTCATCATCCCTAGGAAAAAGACATGCTAGTTCCACTGGGCTTTGAGCACGACTCAGTATGAAGACCAAAGGCTTAGCTTCATGGAAATTTCTGTAAACCAGAGAAGTTTTTTCTCCACTGAAAAATATCAAAGTCGCATAATACATGCTTCATTTCTGTCCAGAATGCTTGAACAGATCTTGGCAATATCTGTATGCCAAGTGAGAAATGAGAAGCTTGGGAATATGATGCGTTAATTGCAGAAGCTTCCCTGGAACTGGAGGTTCAGGTTTGAGCCTTACAGGACACAACCTTCCATTAATGCCAATAAGGACTTTGTTATGGACTTGAAACATATGCAAGAGCGGGACAAAATCTAGCAAAACTAACCATACGCTGTGTTGCAACACAATCCTATTGTGGCTCCAAGACTTGAGGTTGTTAGAGTGGCCCCCAGGGATGGAGTCTGGGGGAGAGGATATTAGAGCTGGCTACGTGAGAAAGTGTGGCCTCCCTTGATCCGGATCCCACAGTGAAAGTCATCCAAAGTGCAGGACTTTTCCAGGCCTCTGTCATCATATAGTGGCAGGGAGGGTGGCAGCTTATAAAAACTTCTGTTCGAGGAAATTCTCTTCGTTTTCCTAAACATTCACCCAGTCCTTAAAAAGTAGGATAGCCATGCTATTGAGCTCCACAAGTTGTTTTTGCGAAACTGAATGAATATCAGATCACATTTTCAGACCTACACTTCTGAAGTATGCTTTTCTCTGATGATTTGCAGTCCCTCCTTACAAGGTATATTTACACAGTTTTTGGCAGGACTCCTCCACCACCAAAGAGGAAAAATTATTTATTTTTCCTTGCTAATTACACTATTACCTATGCTTAAAATCAAGGAAAGTGAATAGGCTGAAAATTTGACCCTAAACTATATGTGAGAGGCAGGATGCCAAGAAGTACTGAAACACATGCGAGTTCTGTTTTCTTAGCAGGAAAGGCAGCAACTGTGAAAGCTCAAGGATATCTACACTGGGTGGTAAAGCTGACAGCAGAAAAATCAAAGAAATCTTAGCACTAAGGCAACAGTGTAACAAAAAATACTCGTCAGCTGTCCATGGCCATGCAGATTATCACTCAGATGAGACTGCGATAGAGGGTAGGAATTCTTTCCCAGTATGGTGTTGACACTGCATAAGCTTTAATGTGTTGTTCTTTGCCTTTTGGATCTCCTGCCTCAGAACACAAACACTAACAAGTTGACAAAAGCTGTGTTTGCACATTATAGCTACTTGCAAACTAGCATTTCAAGTTCAAGTTTAGACATACGAGCACGCAAAGCAGAATGAAGTGGAAAGCTGTGATTTTAATGGGGATTTAATCTCTTTTGTTCTTTGACCTTTTGTGGCTCTCACAATACATCAACGCTTCTGTCGCATGAGTTGCCTTATTGGCTTAGTCCATGCTGATACAGCCAAGCAAGCATTCAAGTGTGACTAGAAGTATAGGTTTTGATGGTATTTTGCAGTCTTTCTAGCAGCAAGTACTATAAGCACTACCCAATGGGGTATAAAACCTGTGAAGCAGCCCAGGCCCCAACTGCGATGCCAAGCGCAGTGACTCCTGCAGCTGGACAGAAAGAGCCTCATACCTCAGTTGGAAAGCAACTTTAGAAAGCAACTGCTCAGGTAGCCAGCAGTGCACTGAGTCTGGGGGAACTGCCACGTTTGCTGAGCATCTTCTCTGCAGAAGGCCAGAAAAAGGCAGAACAGAACTTGAACAGAACTGTAACATCTCATAATACAACTTTTTCAAGTCTGATTATTAAGAAAACAACACACTGCATTTTTAGTGAATGTAATAGGCATTTTTTATGTCCCCTTCCCTTTTATGCTACAAAGTCTTCTCAACTAACAACACCGTAATGGAAATCTCCTGGTTAAAAGTGCAACAGGAACTGAATGACTACAAAAGGAACCCACAGCAGGAGGAATGAGCTAGCTGAGGCCCTCCACAAAAGTGATCAGTCAAGATGGAGCCAGCAGGAATTTGCGGATTGCCTATGTGATAACAGGTCTCATATTCTTTCATACCACACTGTTCAAAAAAAACCCCAGGCTTCTGAGATTTCTCATCACAATCTATCTCTCACCTATGCCCTCCTCTCAAAAATTGAGCTAGATACACTCTAATAATGATACACATGAAATAAATTAGCAGATTCTCTCCAGGCATTTAGGTATCCAGGCTGCAACTGCAATTCTGGATAGTAACAGTGGTATCTATCTGCTGTAACAGGAATATTATATGGAAGAAAAAGATCTGGTAATAAAAAAAAATATTACTTTTGTATTTGAAATCTGCAAGATGATTGGTACTGATGCTTCACATCGTTGGAGATCACCTAGAGAAAAACAAATGGGTATTTATCGGCTGCAAGAAGACTTGTATCTTGTGGGGATCAGGTGCAAAATAAAAACTGCAGGTGTAGTTTTGGGAGTTTTTCATTTAAGTGATTCAGTCCCAGAGGGACGAAAGGTTAAGCCTATTACATGGAAAGAATCAGCAAGATTTAGGAGTATCCTGGGTATTCAAACTTAGAGAGCTGTCCAAGTTCAGTAACATTCATGTTACAGGCCAGTGACAGCTGTGATGATAGAATTGTCCATATGATCATGAAAAGAGGTAGCAGAATGAGTGAATGGGAGTTTGTCGAGATATCTGTTACAGCCATGTGAGTCTGAACATCCTATCCAAGATAAAGAGCCTCAGATGCTTTCTTCACACAGTGAGGATTTTTAAAGCTAGGTCTTGTCATATTTAACAGGGCAAATCCTTTTATCTTCCTTCATCATGATGCTTTTATAAGGCAGCTCTAGCTTCTGTTTGAGTATCACCAGTTTACTGCAGCTATGCCACAGCTGCCCTCAGAGTATGCTTCAGTCAGTTCTCACTTTAACTTTTTGACTGCATATTTCTTTTTCAGGAGACCTGAGGTAGGAAAAAAAATAGGTGACCAGAAAAGACCCTTTCTTAGGTATGTGATATATCCACGTGTATCTGAAAATTAACATGTATGACCTGCAGTTGTTTCAGAATTCCCAGAGCAAAGCAACTCGCTGGACTGCCAGCTTTTACCATCTGTCAGACATAGTTCTCACACTTCATAAGGCTGGCTTTCACACTGGTGCTATTTTCCTTAACAGTTAATAAATTCCATCCAAATCTCAAAGTGTTTTGCATAGCTAGCTGAAGAATACCTCTGATAAGGCGTGCTTGTGCAGCTTAACAGACCTCCATGGAATGTCATGCCAGCTTTTCCATTGAAGGAAATACAGATAATGTTCCTGAACAGTCAATGCTGAAACCAAATGATTAAATAAGAAGTAAAAGTACTGCAGAAGGCTAAAAATGAAATAACTACTGGAACTGAACTAATTTCTAGAGAAAGCAACTTATTTCAAGATCTTATTCAATTGAATAATGGCATTGGTATACCCAGTGCCAAATACAGACAGAACAATGAATCACAGTTGGGGAAAAAAAAATTGTGTTTTGTGTGCATTTAATCTTTTCCAAAAGAACAAAAGCAATGGAACTGCTTTTGGAAAACCATCCTTAGGCATTAGAAGGTTGCCGTCTGCTTTCTTTCTTTTTTTCATTGAAGACAAAGCAGTCTCACAACAACCAAGCATCTCCATCCTTGCAAATAAAGATAATTTTATATATTCTTATAAACAGGGAAAAGGCCAGAACACCTTACAACATTGCAGCTGGTTGAATAGCCTTCAAATATAAGAATATGTGGAATTCCCTTCTGGGTCCCACCAGTGGGCCACGTAGCCCAGTAGTACTTCTTAGACTGTAGCAATGTGAGGTGAGCACATGAGCTTGGTGCAATATCTGTGGCCCCTTTCCCCTATATTCCCTGGCATCCAGAACTGTTGTATTAGGAATGTAGGGGGTGAAAGCTTGCCCAATTCTTTATAAAGTACATATATAAACTTGCTGTTCTTGAATTTGTCTAATGCCCTTTCAATCTCCTGATTCTATTAGGTTCAACAGTCCCTCATGGCAGCAAGGTCCAGAAACTCAATACCTGCTGTGTGAAGAACTTTCTTTTATCTTCTTAAAAGAGATACCAGTTTCACTGGGTGCTTCAGACCTCTGGTATTGCAGGATTTGCTGAATAACACTTTCTGCATTAACCTCATCCACCATCTTCATGATTTTGTAAACCTAACTTACCAGCTTTCTCATCTTCAAACTGAAGAAACCTCTCCTTACAAGACAGTGGTCTCAGCACACTGATCACTTCAGTTGCTCTTCTCTCTACTGACTCTAACTTCAGCTCGTACTTCTTGAGATGTGGAGACCAGGCTGCACACACAGTCCAAGATTTAAAACCTCTCCAGTGTTTTAAATAGTGACAAGGTAAAGCCTTTACATTAATCCACACCAAAGCTCATCTGTCAGGTTTAAGCTACTCAGTTTCATGAGGTTCTTCTAGAGTTCTTCACTATTAGTCTGTCGTATGAATGTGCAAAAGAGCTTAGTATCATTTGCAGCCTTGGAAATTTCACTGTTCACTGCCTTCTCTATGTCAGTGATGAACATGGTGAATAAAATCAGTCCCAGCACTGATCACTGGAGGACCCCGTTGCTTGACTTTCTTCCATTCTGAGAAGCTCTACCCTTTGCTAGCCATCTTCTAATCAGATTTCAATCCACAAATAAAGCATTCTTCCTATACCATGGAAAATTATTTTTTTAATAATGTAATTTTGAAATACAGTTCACATAATTCATGAGACATAAAAGAAGATACTTCTGCACTGCTTATTTTATTTCTTATTTCAAATGTTTGTATTTGGCTAGGTGAGGGCTTCCCGCAGAAATACAGGTGGAACAGGTTGACAGTCTTCAAAGAAAACTTGTAGATCCTGCTTGAACCCCACAGATATTTGTTTATAGAACTTGCATGCCAAGTTCTATACCCGTGCTACATCTCAGGCAACTCTCCTTCTTACTTGTTTGTCACTGTCCTAAGGTCTCCTTTTGACCTCAGAGTTCAGTTCTCCAACCTCTGAAAATATGGATTAACCTAACTGACTGACTTACATTTTTTTATCTGGAAATGGGATAATTCAGTGGAATAGCAATGAATTTACACAAACGTATCATCTGAGAGAATTTAGCCTGAAGTATGCAGCAATGTGCAAAAATAAATAATGTTTTTAATAAAACAAATCAAATTACTTTGTGTGGGAAAGAGAATGTTTAAAAATGTTCAAACATCTTTGTGTTTCCTATTAGTCTCTCTTGGATCATGGAAAAAATGTAAGCTTCAGAGACCAAAAGTTCTCAGGCTACTTTAACTCTGTGTGAGTCTCTATTCTATGTAGACTTCAGTGTCTTTCTCCTGTACTTGCTCATGGTCTATTATAAAGTCTACCAGTCATCAGTCACTGCTTCTGTTCTGGCATCAATAATGGGCATGGCCTTTTCTGCTCAATGTTTGTGTAAGTAGGCATTGTCAGAATGGCTAAAGAAGGCAGTGAATACTAATGCTGCAGTAACCAGAAGCTCCACAGCTACAGTGAATCAGCTTAGTAAAAAAGAGTTTCAAGTCTCGTGAGTAAACAGCTAGAAAATACTTCCACAGGAAGAGCTTCATAGTCTGGTTTGCATTGTTTCTCTGAAGAAGCAGTTTCAAGGCCATACTTCTTTCTAAACACTATCTAATCATAGAATCACAGAATCATTTAGGTTAGAAAAAACCTTTAAGATCATCAAATCCAACCATTAACCCAGCACTGCCAAGTCCACCGCTAAACCATGTCCCTAAGCACCACATCTACATGCCTTTTAAATACCTGCAGGGATGGTGATTCAACCAATTCTCTGGGCAGCCTGTCGGTTTTGTTATTGCAACTCAGAGATCAGACCTGAAAATCTGATTAAGATATTATTTTATTTTATATATTCCTGGACATTATATGACAATAGCAGCAGAGATTCAAACAATTCATTACTTGTGATAACACTTTTACTGTTACTAATAAAAGGACAAATAAATTGACTTTTAAAATGCACAAATTCCAAAAGAAAATGGAAATTCAATATCTAATATAAAACTCAATAAAAACATCTGAGTTGATATCACTGGCAGTTTAGCTCAGATAGATACAAACACATTGCTGTTTTTCTCTACATTTGTAAGTAGAAAACTTTTAAGATTATATAAATGTGTTAGCAAGGGAAGAGTTAATCCTTTGAGAACAAAAGTTTCATCCATAATAAAGTTTTGTTTAAACTTCAACTTGTGTATACCCGAAATTGGACTTATACTCACAATTCTACATGTAAACAGCAAATTGTATAAACAACTCTTTATTAGCCAAAGTGACCATTTTATAGACACAAGCCAAAGTATATATACATATACATGTATGTTTGTGTTCACATACACACACATGCATGAAAGTGTTCCCAGAATTGCTACTGGAAGCTTGTCCCTTAATGTACCCTAAATCTGTATTTGCTCATTTGAAACCATGGAATTTATCTTTCTTTAATATAGTGCATTATAGAATACACCCACAAAAAAGGAAGGAAACTGCTCTCACAGTGCTCCACAAAAGTTTTCATGTCCTCAGCTTCTGAAACATTTAAGATTATTAACTTGCTGGCAGGCTCCCGAGGATTTTTAAGGCATCTGTGCCTGTGCTATTTATTTTAAACTCTGTCTTCCAATGTTATGAAATCACCAAACTCTCTTGACTTTCTTAGTAATTCCATTTCATGTGGTTCTGCCTTTCAGGCAGATTCAAGAATGACATAATCGTCTTTTCCCACCCACAGGTTTTGGACTGTTGCCATTGGTTACGCCCTTCCAAGTAATATGCAACATGAATCTTCGTCTGATCCCATATGCCCATAAATGGAAGTCAGCCCAGCAAAGATGACTAAAACAGTTTCTTGGCTTTCTGTCCATCACCACCGTAGGTAGAGTAAGTCTTCTTTGGGTTTTTTCCTATTGGTTAATATTACTTAGGCTCTAGTGCAGGAATGTCAGTCCAACGTCATCCTGTCTTAAAAGGAAGTGGACTGATTTCTGAATAAACTTTACCCCTGTTACTGAAGGGAGAGCAGATATATTGAGTGTAGTAGCAGCGAATAAACAAGTTCTGCAAAGTGCTTCTTTTGTATTGTTTACTGGAGCATTTATGCAAATGCACTCAAAAATACAGTATTCCTCATTTTTTTAAAAATACTCTAGAACTTGGCTAGTATGTACTCATAAGCACTACCGCAATCATACTTTGTATGATTAACAATACTCGATTCAAGTACCAAGCTCCACGGCAACAGGATAAACATTATGGAGAAAAGGCATCTTCCGGAGTTTGTTATCAACATTAGAGAATTAGAAGCAATTTACAGTCCAGTCCCACTGCTCAATCTCATAAAGCCTCTCCTGACTTCCCTGAAGACTATGAGAGTGTTTGTACACATAAGAAATATGGCATGATAACACAGCATAGAAAGCAAGGCCTCCAGCTATGCGCAGTGCAATGCTAAGGCACCATTGCAAGGTGAGAGCAGGCTGCAGAATGCCTTGCCCTAGACCCAAATTCAGACTTTCAGAGAAAGAATTGTTTCTTTGCCCTTCAAAAGTGTAATGTGTGCAGCAATGGCACAGCTCAGTCTGCCTTGGCCATTCACTCTGGACTCACTGGTCCCTGCAGCAGTTCTGAGAAGACAGTGCCTTCACGTGCCTGTCTGGTCCATACTGGACAGCACAGAGAGATACATCTATTCTTCCCCTTGTACTTTCTACGTAAATCTAACTATTGTTTCACCCTGCAGATTAGCTCTAATGACAACTTCATCTGTATGCCTCTGCCACCAAAAATGTCTAGTAAAAAACAGCATTCATTTCCTAAGGGCATTCATCTGCAGGATTTGTCTCCAGAAAATCTGCTCTTTACAGTTATGCTTTTCATGCTTGGTCAAATTTTTAAGTACTGCACAGCATCATGACTACTTGGACCTCCTAAACTCAGGACTACTGAGACGCAGTGCTCCAGGTCAGCTTCAGGGCAATTACTTACTAGTTGGCAATTACATTGCTCCTTTAAGAGCTGGCACTGAACTGCCAGGCAAATAAAAAAGCATGCATCATGCTCAAGGAAACACTAGTCCATGTCCAGAAGAAATGAAGAAGAATGCACCAAGTTATCACCATAAAAATAAATGACCTAACCTGGAAAGATAAAAAAATCCTGACTTCTGATTTCTTTCTCTTCTTGGGAAATGAGTCAATTCTGGAAAAAAATACAACTGGGCAATGTGGGGAAATGACTTGGCATCAGGATGTGCAGTCTAAAGACAGAAGAGGAGAAGCTAGAAGACAGAGTTCTCATGGGATTTTTGTTCATGATCAGGTACACTCTTGTATCTCCACTTGGCCCTCTTCTAAGTTCAGTGCAGCTGAGAGTCATGCCTTTCAATCACAGCAGCATGTGATAATCCATTTGAACAAGTATCTAGCAGAAAGAAAACTGTGAGATAGGCTAGAAAATAAGACAAATTGATCATAATGGTCATCAAGGAGTGGAATTTACTGCAACAGGAATTCCATGTGAAATGGATCCAGAGGAATATTTCTTTCTTGAGGCTCTGTTCACAGTGCAAGCTACAGTAATATTTTTGTTTCTGTGATAGAAATTACCCAGCTAATAATTTACAACATTTTAAGAAAGGGATAATATGAAAATCCTGTAAAATTCTACTTTGGTGCTATTAAAAAGTCCAAGGCACTCTAAAACATGTCCTCTCAAGGCAATAGTTAAGTTCTAGGAAGTTTTTACAAATTTGTCTGCCCTTTGCTGACAGAATAAAATAAAAGATTATTTAGATAGCCAAGCTCTTAAAATTTTACTAAGTATCTTTAACTCTGCCTATAATGAGATCTATTTCTTCCAGTAATGCAATTATTGTTAATAGCTGTTCTGATACTAAGAAAGAAAATCTGTTTTAGCTGCAGTGGAATTGTAGTTATTTAAAACATTAAATTCACCCATCCACATTAACATCAACATGAAACATTTTAGCTTCTCATACCATTACACAAGCACTTTCAAAAATATTTTAAAATCTTATACACTCTATACTTTTTTACTATACATAAAGACAAGAGTAGCTATGAAAGTATTCAACTTCTGCCATTATCTCACGGCAAGAAGATAATAGATATTTGTCTAGAAAGATAGTAAGAGTCTTTCTAAACAGATAGGTAGAAGGTATACATCATGATAGACTATATCAGCTGATATTTTATTTCTGGAGCAGATGAAGGTTAAGAATCCAAAGTGCTTATTCAACCTTCTCTAACAACCTTACCTGTGGGAATACTTGGGGCGAGCCATCAGCTCGAATCATCACCCCACAGTGGTCAATCTTAATGGAAAACCAGAGCCTGAATTGCTGGCTAGAGCTAAGCACGCAGCACAAACGTCTTCTGTGCCGAGTTTGACAACACTCACATCCTTAGTAGGTCTGCTTTTTGATAATATTCTAAAAAAATATTGTCAAGCGTATTGCAAAACCAAAACATATTCACTTATTTAGCAGCATATTCATACAAAGCTAAAGCTGAATTTCTTTTTTAAAAGTAGTGGTAATAAAGGACGATTCTGTGAGTAACACCCAGTTAATCAATAGACAGAAAGTATCAGATCATCCACCCACACATCAAAACAAGCTGTACTGAAAATAGTACTTTGTAACAAGTGACTCATGATGAATTGCACTCCGTACTGGACAGGTGAAAACTGTATTTGTCAAATTAATTACTATGTTAAAGCCATGTTCTCCTCACTCTGTTTTTAAATTTCCCTCATGTCCAGTACAAACACCTCTGCATTTAAAAGAGCTGAATTTAGTCCTCAGATTTCAAAAGATCAAAATAAAATGAACCAAAAGAAGCCCTTAGAAATGGTGGCCTTTTAGTATTCATAATCAACAAAACAAATTCCCATAGTAGATATGTTTCAGCAGGTAGATGCGATGACAGTTTTCATCAACATATTAAGTGCTTACAAATCTCTGTTCCCATTTAAATTTGCAATAAAGTTTTTACTGACTTCAATGAGGGAAGTAAGAGTAATCCAGCCTAATGTACCGAAAATCCTGTTGCTAATTTTCAAACAGTTTAACAGAAGGAGTGTTCATGGTACCTACACATTACTACATTATTTATTGTACCATTTGGTTGTTTTTCATTTCATTTCACTGGTGACATAGAATAGACTGCACTGTGTTGAGCTGCAGCTGACATTTAAATGTCGCTTTTAAACCATGTAAGATTTCTTATGTAAAAATAAACTTGAAAGTTGGGAAAAAATAAAAATTAAATAAGCCTGAATTATTTTATTATGAATTAAATCAACTTTACTGTCAGTTTTTGCCTCATACATATTTTTTGAAGACTATCTCTCAGATAGAAACAAGACTGCTTCATTCATTCATGGGCAATACTTTGGCTCCATGTGCATTTATGTAAGTAAGAAGAATTTTGGACCTCCTTTCTATTACATCAATAAGCTTTTCAATTCCTTTTCTGCCTCCTTGGCTCTCCCAGTATATTTTGTCAAGGAACAAAGACTGAAGCAACTTCTCACGTAAACGCTGGCTCCTCAGCACTGAAACTGCAGATTCAGGGAATCTGGAAAAGCACAAAGAAATTCATCAATTTTGCCATCACTCTGAATTGCAATATTTATGTTGTGGTTTAGCAATCAATTCTATGAATATAAACTGCAACTCAGCAAAGGAAGTCCATGCATGCCTAATCGTATGCATGTTAATTGCATCTTTTACAGCAGTGGGATTACTCAAACATTTTTAGACACATCCTGTAAATGTCTTAGGCTGATGATATCTATTCCAGTAACTCGGTGTTTCATGCTCAAACTGGGAAGAAACTATCTATCTTTTTTACAAAATTAATAACTTAAAACTTACTCATTGATTCCTTGTAGTATTTTGAAGTCAAGATTGTCCTCGTTTCTGTCAAAGAAACCCTTATTGTCTATAAAGGCCAAGTGCCTTCGGTCATGCCTTCTCTGAACTATGTGTGTCAGGTCAACAGCATCCTGATCACTGCATTTCAGCTTCAGTCCTTGCTGCATGCAGGAATCCTCCTTCAGAGGTTTGAATCCACAGCAGTTTCTGTCTAGTCGATTATAGATCTAAAACAAAGTACAGCAGAGTGCCAAGTGAAAGCAACATCAAAGTATTTGGGGCACATCGTCACTGTAAGACATCATTCACTAACACAGCTGACTGGAAAGCAAGCTCAGGACAAGTATAATTAAAGTCAGCAGTGAATGGCATTGAAGACCTGGTCCCCATACTTCACATACTGATAGAAGCAATTTCTCAGACTGTGTATTTTATCCATTTTATAGCCATGATTTGTTATGTCAGTAGAAATTCTTTGAAAATAATGGAACAATACAACTGTGTAACTGGAATAACAAGATGGTGAATATAATTCCATATTTTTCAGAAGGCTGTAGTTTTTTTACATTTTCTCTGCTGGAGAACAATAGAAATAGCACAGCCTGACACACACAGAGGGTCTCCATTTTGTGGGACCTATTAGACTAATATTACACAAAATAATTGAGAAGATTAGTAAGGGGCACAGCAAACCATCAAAAGCTACAAAATACAAGAGTGCATTTATAATCACAGAGCAGCCTCCCTGAGTTGCACTGTGGTGTATACTTTAATGACATGACGGTCTAGGCTATTTTTTCCTATGCGAACCCTCCCTTATTCATCACACAGCACTTAGCTGGAAGGAATACATGTGGTCTAACTTTCGTGGTGTACTTAATCATTTATGTTCCCTTTCATAAACAATGACAAGAATGAGGCATCCCCAGAGCAAAGGATGCCATTTTAGGATAACCATCTAATACAGGAAGGATAAATCACTCCTTGAAAGTGCTTCTACCCCTGTTGACTAGATGAGAGTAAATGGACAACATTGCCAGGGTCCTGAGCGCACAAATAGGCCTTAATTGCCCTAAGCAACCTCACCTGGGACCTCCACACACACACCCTCTGCCTGTGGGCCCAGGACCCCCATTTAAGCTCAGGCCTGGCACCTCAGCCCTCTTTTGAGCCCTTTTGGGGGTGTGGGGAATGTATCTGTTGCTTGTCTTGCTACCTGATGCTTCTGGATTGCTGCTTGGGGTTCCTTCTCATGCCTTTGAGCTGGCTTGCTGCCTTGTCTGTGCCGGATGCCTGCTGGGCTATCGATGGGACCCGTGGCTTTTACCATCTTTCCTGCTGGGCTGCCTCTCCCACTGCTGGCCCTGCCTGTTCTGCCTGTCATGGGGCTGCCCTTGGCTCCAGCTCGTCTCCCCAGGGAGCAGCCTTGCTCCTGCTGACAGGTGCTTACAAAGTGGAAGTCTGGTCTGGTGCATCTAAGGCTTAATGAGTAGTTTATCAAAGGTAAATAATTTTTTCTGTCCTTGTTTGTTGTACACTGTTAACTCTTCAAACTGCTCTAAGCATAAAAGCATTAATGTTCACATAAGCCTTCTAAAATTACAATTTTATTTTTGTGACACCCCAGTGAAATGAACTGTTAGGACTCTTTTCCCGATGTAGAACTATGTTGCATGTTGAAAAGGCCTCCTAATTTTGTTCATCAGATGAAAGTCTCAGAGTTGTTTTGTTTTTTCTTATGTAGTACTGTTGCCACCAGTCTTGGTGGCAGTGTTTGTTTTCAGATGTGAAAATTCTGAGGAAAGGAACAGATTTCTCTTCCTCTTTCTCTTCTCATAAGCAGCATTGAGCATCTGCAGGCACTAAAGCCCCTCTTGCTTGCAGTCTTCTAGCTCATGGGATGTCCCATTCAACTCATACGAAGGCTTTGCCAGAAAGTGAAGCAGAGTCCTTCTAGACAGACTCCTTTGATGTATAGCCCTAATTCACCTGCACCACACTTCATTACATGCATTAAATAGATGAGTTCATGTTCTTACAGACAACCTCTTCATAATATCTTGCATCATTCCAGTGTTAAGACAGAATGATGGGACATTGTGGAATTGATGCTGCAAACTTAATAGTTTAGCACTGGGTTTTGTCATATATTTATGTACATGAGAGGTCCAAACCCCCAAAATTAAAGATGACATTTTACATTTAATGTCCTTATTTTACTTGAGTTCTTGCAGAAGGCAAGTGAAGGTCAGCGACAAGCATTTTTCAGCCTGCTCCTATGTTTTATAGCATGTGAAACCAGAGATTAGGAACATCTATTATGGGCACCAAACCCATTCTTCTGAGGAAAGTATGTTTAATAGAGAATACTTTTCACCATTATTCTTTACTTCTGAATGACTCATGAAGCACAGATTGTTTGTTTTTTTAACTTAGAACCCCTTCTTGGCATTTTTCGTTTTATAGTCTTCATGTTCTACTGCTGATAAACTTTAAAGTTAAGTCTGAGCACACCCAGATAAAATTTTAATCTTTAAGAACCATAAGACCCACTTCCACTCACTTTCTGGTATGCACATTCTTGTCTGGTAGGCAACTGGAGGTTTAAATCACTCTGATTCCAGCTACTATTATAAGAGTAATTTCTTTGTCATGTAAAATTCAATCCTGTTGGTACAGTTCAATCATGTTTTATCTTATTTTAACTGACTGCTCCTGGATAATAGAAGTTCTATTATGAAGATTAAAAATTTGTCTTAGAAGACCTTAAAATTAGAAATCAACACAGAACTCATGAGAATTTTTAAACTGTTCAACAAGAAGACAATGGTATGAAAACATTAACTCTGACACAATCTGTACTATTCCTATAGGGCCATTACTATGTTTAGCATCAGAATAAACCACGTATGACTTTATACCAGTTTCTAAGAATGACTTGCACATACTGGGACTAAAGATGGAGTCCTTAGACAAGTGACTATTTTAAGAGAAGAACTGAATGCTCTGTTTAACATAACAAGTCTGCAAAAATGTAACTAAAAAAAATTTGGAAACATCCATTTATCCTGGAATAGGACTGAGAAGGACAGGGATAGGGTATGCATAAGCCAAGTCATGATTTTTATATTTCAAGAAATGTAACTCCATAAAAAACTGAATTATATGAACAACCAAACACAGTGCATAAAGCTAGTGCTTGCTGCAGTTTTAAATAAACCAGTAAAAGTGCTACAGGACGCTCAGTCACCTGGACCTGTCTGGCAGACAAGGACAATTAGAAGTAGTGCCATATCTCAGGAAGCCATAAAATTAGCTTCCAGACAGGTGGTTCGGTTCATCCTTATTAATACACTATGTGTATTAATATTCTACTACATAATTGCTGTAACTGTAGCCACACATTATGACACCACTGGGCAGAGTGTTTTGGTGTTATTTGGAGAGCTGATGATTATGTGCAATACCTAACTGAAGAACAGCAGCCATATCATTCATCAGTTCCTGCTCTGTTCTTTCCTTACTAAGTTGCTGCCTAGATTTTTAAAAAGAAGGAGAAATTAGCCACTATAACTTGGTCCAGATTTCAGCTGACCAAAACCACTTAAATCAACCCTGGAGGCTGGGGAGGTGCAGGAAGGACCACACAGTAAAAAAAGGTGTTTTATAGTTGTGAACATAGTCAAGAACTATGTTTGGAGAAAGGAGTCAAGGAGAAACAATATGCTGGCCTCAAGGTGAGGTAAAACAAGATGTCTCAAGACAAAAAGCCTTTGCTTTCTCTTTTAGAAAATGAGTCAGTTAAGTTCCTGATCTCATTCCCTGTTTATAAGTTGCATTTTGGATATTTTAATCATAAGAAACAACCAGAAACAAGTTCAAACTGAACTGTGCAAATACATCTCTTTCCCATTTAAAAAAGGGAAATAAACTAAAGTGATTTTTCGAGGAGTCACATGTGTACTCATGTAACGTTCGGGGCAGATACTTGCATTCAGTAAATGTTTTACCTGCAAAAGAAAATCAAAGAGTGCCATCTTGGACCACTCATGATGATGGATTTCAGTACAGCCCCACTCAGCTTTGGGAACTTTACCATTCTGCCAGCATTTCTGCTTCAATAGCTGCTGATATTGCCCCCAGGTTAATCTCACTGATGAATGGGTATTATCATCTGTTGGACTCAGTGAGGAATCCCAGAGAACAACAGGACAGGCTTGACCATCTGAAAAAGGAAAAACAGATCATTAGTATAGTGCAATACTGTCAGACTTACTTGATCATTCTTTAGACATTGCCTAAGCATCAATAATTATACCATTTTAGAGATGTGGCAGGAAAAATGGCCAGGAGCTAATAACTCGACAGCCTTCATTTAATGTGGCCTTATTCCACATATAAAACCACCCACCATAGGAAGGGAAGAAGCACAGACATCATAAGCATCTTCAGTGTACAGAAAGCTTTCTCTGTTTGAAGCAAGAGATTAATGTACAAAAACATATACTAAATCAGACTATTAAAAAGTTTATAGGTAGGTTAAGAGCCTACAATGCCTTTGTGAATCAAGGATGTAAATTTCCTCTGATTCCAGTGAACTGAAAATGATTTACAAGAGCTGAAAACTTATGTCAAAGTATTTTTTCTGCATAATGGGCATAGAAACACTACAAATCCTATACTCAAAGTGGATTTATTTTGTTATCTTTAGTATTTTAGGCCTATAATGTATGATTTCACAGCTCTGAAATGATATATGAGGATACTGCAGAGTGTGAGCTTAGCATGAATAAACACCTTGACAAGTATTTCTTCTTTACCCAGGTATAACATGAGATCTGTTTTGTATAGAAGCTCTTTTGGCTACACTCTATAATTCTTCTCTGTAAAGAATATTCTGCTCTTCCCTGAAATGAAGTCAAGGGCCTTAGCTTTGGTGAATTCAAGTGTTCAGACTTCTTAGTGGGAAGAAACCTCAGCAAAGAATGTAAAATGAGTTTTCCCAGCATAAGAACTGACAAATATATTTCACCCAGTATCAACTAACAGGCCTATCTATCTTCTTAGGAAAGTAGAACTCTCCTTTTCATTGTTGAGGCAATGCTGCCGCTGCCTTAAATGGTCAAGGACCCAGGACTGACTGTGGCTTGTACACACATTAGAACAAAGAAATCCTTTATATTTTTGGGTGTAGACAGAAGACCAAAATATGATGTCTCGGTACAGAGAGGAGGAACCATTTAACTGCAAAGCTGTTATTTACTAAATAGCAGGTATTGGAACATGTATAAAGATTTACATTTATTTATATTCAACTTGCAGGTCAATGAACCTAAAGCCCACACTATTGCACAATTTATGACATAGTTAAATGCAGCCTAAACTGTCTCTTTGTCTTCCACATGCCCGTGGAGCCAGAGATGCATCTGAAAAGAAGCTTTCAGAAACTTGAATGATGAGATCCATGGCACCTCCTTCTTCAGAGGCAAACCAGACAGAGAATAGCACATAGAAAACTGGTATCAGTGCCAACAGCAAGGTAAAAGCTGCTAATGTGAATGCTCCACCTGTAAGCAGCAAGAACTGTTAAAAACAGGTCTCCATACAGCTGAATCAAAGAGCAACTTGTTCAAAGGATGATCAGTGATCTAAAACAACAGGTAAGAAATTCTTTGCCCATACTTAGCAGTAACTGATCTTGTATTTGCCAACAGAGCATGATAGGCCCCACATGCAATCAAGCCCAGGAGAAAAACTCCTCTCCAAAACCAGAATGTACTCAATCTTCTCTCTGCCATGGCTTGCACATACAAGGTAGTCCTTCTCAAGTCAACCCAATGTGCAGCTCCACCACCTTTTTAACTCCCCTTCCAGCTGTCCAATGTTTCCTTAGGAACACAGAAAGTGTCTTTCCATTAGGAACATCAATCTCTCTCTCTCTCACTAGGATCAGTACTACCTTTATCATCACCATGCTCCACACTCTTTCCTCGGATGAAAAAAAGTGCCGACTGCCCCTGAAAATCAGGCTTCTTCTACTGAGGTGCCTGAATAAGTATTTAGGAAATTAATTTGGGAAATCCTACCATTTCCCCATCTCTCTTGCTCTGGCTCCATCACCTGCATTGTAGATGACTTTAACCAAGTCAGGTCAACTACTGGCTAAGCCTCCTTTCCAAGCCAGTTGGAGAAAGTCTATATAAGCATTGAGAATTGTCACAGCTTTCTTCAGGACAAAGTCTGATCTGATCTATTATTTTTATATCTCCAATAACAGCTTATGTAACTATTCATGTATTCTTCCACAAACCAAATACATAAATGGTCTTCTAACAAAACAAACAACTCCTGTCTGCCCAAAAGGGACATGATAAACAATAGTAATATAAACACTTGAAAAATATGAATAATATCTTGCCAGTTTCCATTAAGACACAAAAACATTTTTAAAAGACCAAAGCTAAATACAGGAAATGTTTGCATTTCAGAGGAAATGGGAGCAGAAAAGATGAGCCAAAATAAAGTCTTTCAACACTGTAGTATAAATTGAATTACAGGAATATGAAAGAGCAGCTTCAGTAAAGAGCAGTGACTCAAATTTTTGACACTTGCAGGAAAAGCATGAAGATGCTGAATTAAAGCAGATAAGGGGTCTGATTCATAGCTGCATGAATTGGCACGACCCCACTGAAATCAGTGGAGCTCTTCTGATTCAAACCTTGCGAGGATGGGGCTGAAGTTAAACGAACGGTGAAAAGTAAGGCCTGGCTAAGAATCAAAGCTTCCAGTTTGATACAGCCAAAAGTGAGGAGGTTGAGCACACTTCAGAATAAGTCCAGTGTATTCTGCATGTGCCTCTTTCCTAATCAGCTTATATATTAGCACAAAGGTCTACTGCTTTTCTGTTACTGCAGCTGCATTGCACTGAATCTTGCCCAAAGCTGATTGACTTAATTTTATTTTAATTGGCCATTTTAGATCTATATATCTACTTAACTATCTAAAAATGATCAGCAAAATTGTATGGGAAAGATTTTTTCAAAACTTGTGTTGGAACCAGCTTCCTAGTAATTCATATAAGTTTTTAAACATCAAAATATTTATAAAAATTTCTTGGGCCCTTACTTGCTACTGGCTCAGGATATCCTAAGTTGAATAAGCTAACACAGATGAAATCTCAGGCTGCTGAGGCTAGACTACCTCAAGGTACTCAAACTGCTCTATGTGCAGTTAGGTAATGTATCACTGCATGGCTTCTTCCACATAGGCATCATCTTAGATATCCACACCCCACATCACCTTGAAAATACTCTGTATGCTTCTTAACAACAAAGATGCTCTTGCAAATGTTACTTTTCTGTCTTGTGCTCTCATTTGTGTCTACAGCATTTTTTCTAACTCCCTCAAAAGAAAATATTTTCAAACATGCGCATGAGAGCATCACTAAAAAGAGCAAATCTTTCATGAGGTAGTTAGAATCATAAAATCATTTAGGCTGGAAAAGACCTTCAAGATCATTGAGTCCAACCATCATCCATGCCCACTAAACCATGTTCTGGAGTGCCTTGTCTATGTGCTTTTTGAATATCTCCAGGGATGGTGACTCAACCACTTCCCTGGGCAGCCTGTTCCAATGCCTGACAACCCTCTCAGTAAAGAAATTTTTTTCTAGTATCCAACCTAAACCTCCCCTGGCCCAACTTGAGGCCATTTCCTTTTGTCCTATCACTAGTTACTTGATAGAAGAGACCAGCACCCACCTCACTACAACCTCCTTCCATGTAGTTGTAGAGAGCGATAAGGTCTCCCCTCAGTCTCCTTTTCTCCAGGCTAAACAGCCCCAGTTCCCTCAGCCGCTCCTCATCAGACTTGTGCTCCAGGCCCCTCACCAACTTGGTTGCCCTTCTCTGGACACACTCCAGCACCTCAATGACTTTCCTGTAGTGAGGGGCCCAAAACTGAACACAGTACTCGAGGTGCAGCCTCACCAGTGCCCAGTACGGGGGAACAATCACCTCCCTGCTCCTGCTGGCCACACTATTTCTGATACAGGCCAGGATGCCGTTGGCCTTCTTGGCCACCTGGGCACACTGCTGGCTCATATTCAGCCAGCTGTCGACCAGCACCCCCAGGTCTTTCTCTGCTGGGCAGCTTTCCAGCCACTCTTCCCCAGGCCTGTAGCACTGCATGGGGTTGCTGTGACTGAAGTGCAGGACCTGGCACTTGGCCTTGTTGAACTTCATACGACTGGCCTCGGCCGATCGATCCACCCTGTCCAGATCCCTCTGTAGAGCCTCCCTACCCTCAAGCAGATTGACCCTCCCTCCCAACTTGGTGTCATCTGCAAACTTACTGAGGGTGCACTCAATCCCCTCATCCAGATCATTGATAAAGATATTAAACAGAACTGGCCCCAATACTGAGCCCTGGGGAACACCACTTGTGACCCACCGCCAACTGGATTTTACCCCATTCACCACAACCCTCTGGGCTCATCCATCCAGCCAGTTTTTTACCCAGTGAAGAGTACACTTGTCTAAGCCATGAGGCGCCAGCTTCTCAAGGAGTATGCTATGAGACACAGTGTCAAAGGCCTTGCTGAAGGCCAGGTAGACAACATCCACAGCCTTTCCCTCATCCACTAGGCAGGTCACCTGGTCACAGAAGGAGATCAGGTTGGTCAAACAGGACCTGCCTTTTGTAAACCCGTGCTGACTGGGCCTGACCCCCTGTTTGTCCTGGACTTGATATGTAAGCGCACTCAAGACAAACTGTTCCATAATCTTCCCCGGTACCAAGGTCAGGCTGACAGGCCCGTAGTTCCCCGGATCCTCCCTCCGACCCTTCTTGTAAATGGGCGTCACACTGGCAAGCCTCCTGTCCTCTGGGACTTCCCCTGTTGACCAGGATTGCTGATAAATGATGGAGAGTGGCTTGGCAATCGCCTCCACCAGCTCCCTCAGTACTCTCGGATGGATGCCATCCGGTCCCATAAATCTGTGAGTGTCCAGATGGTGTAGTAGGTCACTAACTATTTCCTCCTGGATTAAGGGGGGTATATTCTGCTCTTTGTCCTTGCCTTCCAGCTCAGGGGGCAGAGTACCCTGAGGATAACTGGTCTCCCTATTAAAGACTGAGGCAAAGAAGGCATTAAGTACCTGTTAAAGCCCTTTCTCAAACTCCTCATTGTTCACTGCAAAGCAGTACAGCCTACCAGTGCCACATTTTAAAGAAACAGTTCAGTTGCCCGTATACTAGCAGAAGAGGGTAATTTAGTGTGGAAAGATGAGAGGGACAGACATACAGAACATTACTTGAATTTTAGAGTTTAAGTTCTGAGGGAAATTACAAGGGACAAAGCAGGGAGAAGTTAGGCATTTTTCTTTCTTCCCTCTGCACCTTATTTGCATGGTTTCTTTCCTGCACTCATATGGATGTCAGAATTAAGGAATGCATGAAACGTGCATTAGTTGCTCTCTAGAATATGGACTGCATTATTGCTTATACATGAACTTCTCTACCCAAGAGAATATTGGAAATATACCCTCTGGTACCCCTCTGAGAGGTACAACACCATGGTGTAAGTTGTTTGGGTTTTTAGGCAGAAAACAGGACAGATAAATTGAAACATTTTAGAGCATTCTGAATGCATAAAGCAGTGTTTAATTTTTCTTATTCTGTGCCCTGACATTAGAGATTCATATCTTTGCCTGCTTTTGCATAAGTTTTGGTGGGATGGCAAGGGCAGGCTGATAGTGCAGGTTATAACGTGGAAAAACCTATGGCTCCGTTTATCATCATGCAGAGGCCAGTAAAGGAAAATGACAAGTACAACCAGCGGAGCTATCTGTCATGTCATTCATCTATTTGCACTAAACCAACCATGAAAGGTGTTACTCCAAGGAAGAGTTTCTTGCATGTTTTAGGAATAAAAGTGGTTCTGGGCAAATAGTGGGTTTAATCTTTAGCTAAAAAAAGCCCAACTGCATTGAGTACACCTGTGCTTATTCTTCTCGGTACAGGATAAAACACATTTAGCCAAACTTATGATACCAGAAAACTAGGGGGGAAGAGGGGTGGTTGTCAGCATGTAGTAGTTCAGCAAGTGGCGCAACAAAACTGCATAGCAATGGCTGCACATTTTGTACCAAAAGCTGTATAAAGAGCTCAGCCTTGTTGCTATGATCCAAGGAGCCAGAGTCCTATCCTTACAGCTGTCAGCTGCAACACAGAAGCAAGCCTGCTCCAGCCCATGTTGCTCAGGTTGTACCTCAAGCCCTAACACACACTGGCATCATCCTACCTTGTGAATGCTGTTGCCAAGCTAGAGGCAATATGTGCAGTCATTTTACTTAGCTTCTGTGCAAATTAATTAAGGTAGGGCTGCGACACCAAGCAAGGTCACTCCTGTTTCTTCTGTGCCTTAGGTTACGGTGAACAAATAATGAAGATTCTCAGTCCTGTGGTATTAATGTGACCATCCCAAAACTCAGACATGCAAGGGTCAGCCTCCATTTTCTCCATGATAGACACAATTTTATGATTATTTCTTGTTGTTTTACAGGCTTATCCTTCTTTGTTTGTAGGTGTTTTGGAGTTCTTGACATTTTTCACACCTTGTAGGTAGCAATGAGAATAATGAATGAATGCTTGTGTATGCCCAGAATCATGCTCTTTTAGACTGTAATACAGAGCTCAGAAGGGCTTTGCCCACCTGTACTTCCCACGCTTTTTAAGTTCAGCCAGTTCATTGCAAAAAATATGAGAGAGAGTTATCATACCTGATTTTTCCATCCATGATGGAAAAATAAGCTAAGCCATAAAAAAAACCCCGTTAACACTTTAAAAGGGTTTACAATTAACTAGGGAAGGCAAGGGCAGCAGACGGAGGACTTACATACAGTATTTTGCTAGACTTTAAAAAAAAAAAACTAAAAACAAACAGTGGGGGATTTGTGGGAATAGGGGAAGCAGAACCTGTACAGGGATTTACTAAGTAGTTCTTTGAAACCGCTTTTGACAAAATGAATGACAGTTTTGAAAAGCCCATTTTTTAAGATTTTAATGCTACATCAAACATGTCTTGTTAGATCACATCACAGCTTAGGCAAGCTAAAGGGATGTGTTGTGGAGAGAGATATGTCAGCCCAGAAATTGTGTACATTCATACACACATGCACAGTCTCTAATCCTGCATTGCTTGCTTTCCCATATGAATAACCATGATTCACACAAGCCACCCTGAAAAAAACTTTACAGTGCCCAACTATTCTTAACTTAAATGCATATGCGTTATAGAAATGAGCTGACTGTTCATATTATTTTTAAGAATATATTTTTGCTCATTTTCTCAACACAGATATTTTCCAGATTATACCAAACACAAGCGTATAAATAGTAATGAGCTCAAGTAGATATTAGGCATCTAAGCTCCAGCATATTTCCAGGCTAAAGAAATGGAGAGAGACAAGGTACAGTAACTGTTCCAAATGCTCTGTTCACCCTTTAGCTGGAAAAAATGAAGTGAGACCAAAATAATGTTATTTCTCTTCTCATCACCTAGCAACACTCTTCTTGCTATAGGAACATAGCCAGTTATGAGGAAAAAAAAATTAAAGAGGGCAGAATGACACTCCCTGTCCCAGACAGTCCAAAACATACTGTAAGGTGACAGACACTGAGCAACACAATGCACAACTAGGCTAATAGCAGTTTTCAGAGGCTTGCAGTTTGTCATCTCCCACAGCCACACTGTGCAGAGTTCCTCCAGCCAAACTACCTTAATGCCTTATGACAGCTCTACAGCAATAAATCTTGTTCCAAAAAATAAATGAGGCATAATGTATCTTCCATGCTCTGCAAGTATGAATAATATTCAGAAGCCTCCAAACTGTTGTTCCTAGAGATTCATTCACATTGTTGTACAGGCTGCCAGAGGGAAGGTTTACAAAGCAGGAAGAAATTGGAGATCACTGGGTTGTCTTCCTGCTGTCAAACTTCAGAAAGTCATTCCTGCGTTACTTTTTTTTTTTTTTTTTTTAAGAAACACAGACTGATATAAAAGTGTTTGGTACAAGCTAACTGCAGCACCAAGAAATGAACAGCAAAAACATAGCTAGCCACTTTACCAATGATTCATTAAAATGCAATGTAGTCTTTTTGGATTGTGATTTGTAACTGTACAAAACCAGCAGTTAAGCTGAAGACATATTTAACAAGATAGAAATGTTAGAAGTAGACTTCTAACTCACAATGTGTCTGAAATCGACCTTTAATTTCACAAAAGGTTAAAAATCAAACTTCTAATTGAAAAATTTATACCAATCATGCAACAGGTGTATTGAGATATTTACTGTGTATATTTCTTTGCATGATATATAGAAGTGTGCAGCGAACCTCAAAAGGTACAGCAGGATTCACTGAAATGTAGTTTGTTTAGTTTTTTTTAATTACCAGGGGAGATGAATGCACTTTTGAAAAAAATTTCAGTTCCCAGAGGTATTAGTACCATGAAACTAGCATCAAGCTTTTGCAAGAAGGTCCCCTACCTCTCTGAGTAGGTTATCTGACTAAATACAAAAGCCCTTTCCTACTGCCTGTTTGAGAGATGAATTCTTGTGCTCACATTCAACAATATTTTAAGTCAATTCTAAAAGATAAGAAAACTTTAAAAAAAAAATCAGAAATACCCATTGAATCACAGGGCATTCTAGAATTTTTCACCGGTTTCACTTCAGGCAGTCTGTACAACGTCATGCGATCTACAGATAACTCCCTCTCTTTTTCTTATTCCAGACTCTTGTGGAAGGGAAACTGCTACTGCCCTCAGCAGCTCAGTGGTATTTGATCTAAACTTTGGGGTACTGTGTCCATCAGACAGGATAATTGCACTGCAGAAGTTACACACAGATACCAGCTTTATTTCCCTGTAATGATGGGGTTAGTTCTCAGGCTCTCAGGAGTTAAAGGTGGTAGCTGCTGTCCCATGGTTAATGTGGGACGGCGAAGGAAACCTCAGCATCCCACCTGCAAGCTGAAAACCATAGGAATGTGTTACCTTGGAAGAACTCCGATCTCCTGCTTACAGAAGGTAAGCTCCTGTTTAGCCCCAAGATCCTATCCAAATGAAAGGCAAACACCTCGCTCATATCGAGGGGTCTTTTGACGATGCCACAGCGTCCCTGATTACAAGCAGCTCCTGTGGTGCTGGGACCTCTCGCAAATACTACCAGGACTGCTTTGTGAGAAGGTACTTCTTGGATGCTCTCTATCTGAGAATCTGCCAGCATGCGCATGTTTAGGATGTCGTCTTTGCTCAGCCAAGAGGGAGAGCTCTCGCTGTAAATCCTGATATTGCTTTCCTCAGGCTGGGGCTGTGCCTTTATAGCTCCAGAAATCCCCCCAGGTCTCCGGTGACCCCTCTCCCTGCCTGCCATTCCTTTATGCTTGTATTCATCCAGCTGATGCTTTCTTGCCTCCAGAGCTATTGCTGCTCCCATCGTGCCTGTGGCATGTGTTGCCCTCCCTGGCTGTTGGGCAAAGGCCTCTTCCTGGCTCATAAAAGTGGCTTTTGGAAAGCGCTGCCCGTAGGACAAAGGGGTTGCATGTTTCTTCCTGCGCTTTGGCTTCACTGTTCCTCTGATATTGGCAGGCTTGCTGCGCTTGGACCGCAGGGTGATATAAACTACATTGGGTGGCAGCAAGGTCCCATTGCTACCAAGCTGGGGTTCCTGGAAATTGGGTGGTGACAGGGTGCCATCCAGTGGGATGCCCAGAAAAGGAGTTTGGGCTGCATCTTGGAGACTTCTGGAACTGATCTTTTGATGTCCTCCTTTGTGCTGGGGTAAAACATGACCCACTTGACTGATGAGGAATCCCAGGTAGATCACACACGCGGTGCCCACTAGCAGATTCCTCCTTGTCCTTGAGCGCCTGCAAGTCCAGAGCCTCAGCACCCGTGGGGTGCACAGGCAGCAAATAAACAAGTTTTTTATTTTACTTGGCTGATCAAAGGTGGTCATTTCTCTAGTGAATCCACATGATGAAAACAGCATAAAGTCTTCTGTACATTCCAGCCAGGATGATGATGCATGATTTCCCTTCCCTGATTTCTATTTCTCCTTTTCCAAATAGCTTCCAGCATGGGTGATGGACAGAGGCTACTGATATGCCTGGGAATGTGTTTAGCACTAAGGATGCTGACACTCCACCTTCTCAAGCCGTTAAATTCTTATCAGCCACCACAGGGGAAATGATTGGCTTCAGAGAATGAATGGAGCCAGCTGCGTAAGCAAAGTTTACTGACTTGTAGTCTAAAAGATCTGAAGTACCTCCTTTGCAAACTGCAAAAAGAAAATAGTATTTCATTTTGTTACTCACGTATGGCATCTGTGGTTCTATATTTTTGAGATAGAAGTTCTAGATGATACAGTATGCATCTAGAAATTTGTCAGGATACATCTTTCACTTTCTTATTACAGTATAAATTAAACACCAAAATCATGAAATACAGGCTCAATTTGCAATCTCAGCTAGCTGTGTTCCAGCATTAGAAGAAAAGCTTGTCAAACCCAGGTCATTATCATATTTTTCTTATGAGACAAAGTCTTCAGTAATACTCATGTTATGAAAATGCTGTAAATAATACAATATTAACCACCAGTAACTGTAGTAGCAAATACGTGCATATTTAACTAATAAAAATATATTACCAGTGCCAAATTTCCCTAGCTGAATATGAATATAGTTCACATAATTCATAAACACCCATTAAAGATGAAAGATGATTAATTCTCTTCACTCTTGTGAAGCCATAGATAGGATCTAGCTAGCTATAGTTTTTCAAATAAAATGACAGTGGCTTATATATCCTTGCAAAGACACAAAGATAGAATAAGTGCATGTTGTGTATATATAGTGCTATAAAAATATAAAATCTCTTACCTATTCAGCTTGACACGTCCTTCGTTCTGGTAAACTCCTTAGGTTAATAAAAGTAACTTAGTAAAAGCTGACGATCTCAAAGTATTCTAGCACATATTTCAGTTTTAAGTATGGTTCACATTTAGGTATTTCATTGCAAGCTAAATACTGTTTGGAAGTTAACTGTACTGAGAGGTGGTTTGCATATGAACTGCTGTAAACTTACATGAACCTCACGTTACAAAAAAAAAAACAAAACAAAAAAAAAACCAAAAAACCCCAGCAACTTCTATTTTAAATTCTGTAATGAAAAGTCCTGTGAAGTATGTGCCTTCCAAAAGTGCATTCCATCCATTTCTAACTCCTGAGGGCCCTCTAGTGCACTGCATGCAAATGTACTGAAGAAATTCCCATTTTTCATGTTTGGGGTTTTTTTGTTTGGTTGGGGTTTTTTTAAAATTTTAAAATACCCCGCCCCCTGAATTTTAGAACTTTTGGGAATCATATGTTCTTGTGATGAGAAATGAAAAACAGATAGTGGCTTTTAAAATGCTATTAAACAGCTCAGGAGTGTTTCCTATTTATGCTTTCCAAAACAAGGCATAGCATAGTCGCTATACAGATGGAAAAGTTGAAGCAGAGAGAAGTTAAGGGCTTCTGCAGAGTTAAGCAGTGAGACACTGGCAAAGCTCTGACTTCTGACTCCTTGCCTAGTCTAAGTACAATATAATAAAATGTATATGTTTGTTGTAATTCAAGCTAATGGATATATTCTCTTCTCCATTATTAATACTAAGGGGAACAGACAGTTAAGGAATTAGTTTATGTTTCAGATGGGTCCCATTGCAATTTATAAACTTTGTGAGTGGATTTTTTCACTGGCTGTCACTTTACTTTTTGTTTAAACGTGTACTATTAAGTTAAGTTTTCAGCATCTGTGCATATTACCAGGAAAAGAGCCTTCATATCACCTGCTTTTTCCAAATCTAAGTTCTTGGCGGAATAGGGATTGTAAGAAATTTCTCTAGCCACCTAAGTTCTCTCTTTTTCTTTTTAGTTCAAATTTGACTGAAGGGACATATCCCAAACAAAGATTAATTTAAAAAGTTCCAGACAAGTGTATCAATAAAGTCAGTACAGATGTGGCTAATGCTGCTTAACATTTTTTATGCTTTAAAGAACTTGCCAGATATGGAAGTTATTAGATCAGCCTTAGATGTTTGAGGGTCCCTCTGAAAGATGAAGGGTCATTAGTGACAGGTACCAGCTTTGCAGCCCATTTGACCAACAGACACTGTACATGGCTCACAGTGAGAACGGCCTCCTATATCCTATTTAATACCAGTGCAAAGTGAGTGCAAAATATCAGCAAAGTTATATGACTAAAACCAGGGTAAATAAGGGTGAGTGGGTATTGCAGCCTGAAAGCAGAATTTCACCCATAGTGCATATTTACACATACACATGAAGACATTTTTTGAAATGCCTCAGATAGGCTTCCCCCTTTAAAGATAAATAATGAAAAAAAAAAAAATTTACACCTCCTGGATTCTTTGACTTACCACTGATTTTGACAGCAAATAATTCACCATGAAGCTTTTACTCCACTATATTTCTTCCAAGTGTCTTTGAATTATTTTGGGGTATTTTACTTTATATTGCTAATGGCACAGAGTTGCTTGAGTTGGAAATGTATCACACTGCAACAGTTGTTTTCAAATGCCCAGTTCTTGCATGTAGACAGCACCATGACCTGTCCATTATAATCAAGCAGTGCCAAAACAGTCCATTCCAGTTACTAGCAGCTTTCCTTTGCTATGACAATTTTGAAATCTGTTATATAATCTTCCTACTGCAACTCTTTAAAGATTATCTGCAGGAAATTATAAAAAGATATGGAGAATTGTTCTTCACTCCTCATTTCATTTGTAGCTTTGAAATCAAAATGTGTTGTAACCACTGATGTATAATGTTGACCGCTGAGGGGTTTTTCAGGCTTTCTAAATGTGATGATAGCAATAATATTTCCTTTATTTTTCATGTTCAGGAGGGAGAACTCATTCTTTAAATGTTGCACTGTTACATTCTTTGGAATGGATGATGGTAGGAATTCAACTAAACAGGATTCAGTGTCTTGTTAATTTAGCAGATATTTGCCTCTAATTTTGGATCTTTAAAAGGTACCATATCAAGATAAATTCTTTTTTTCAGCTTTTGTAGTGTACAGCTCCAGCACCCTACTAGATTTCACAAAATAATTAAGGCTGGAAAGGCTATGGACTTGTTTGGAAAGACAAAGAAAATGTTGTTCAGGTGGGTAATAGTATTCTTTCTGGAATCATTACCAAACCAAAGCTGCAGCAGGGCACTAAAGGGCATTACTGAGCTGAAAGGGTGCTTTCTCTGTGGTCATAAAATATTCAAGGCCAATTTTTTGAAAGAATAGACTGGCCAAATTCTGGCCTAGGTTATTGCACTTTGCCTACCTATATTTAGCCTGTAATGTCAGTTAGATTCTGTATTTATTCCTTGCTCTAAACTATATCTGTGGTATCGCCATCTGCATCCATTAAACTCAACTTCTCGTATCATTTCTTTATATACCCATATTTCATGGCCAGTGTTAACCCTGCGTAAGTTTAGGAACACAGGAATATCAAAACCAATATTAGAGAATAGCAATGAACAGAAGAGGGGAATTTAAGAAGTATTTTCTAGTCCTTGACATTCCTAGGTATAATTTGAAAATGTGAATGAGTAGCTGAATTGCAGATTTGCAATTGTTTTCTTCTTTTTTTTTTTTTTTTTTTTTTAACTTCTGAAATTCATCTTCACTTGTACCTGCATTTGTAGAAGAAACCAGATCAACTTGTGTTTGCGGGAAGGACTGTCACCCAGGGTGCTGCTGATGGTGCTGGACAAGCTACAGACTCTGAAGCAGCTGGTGGGCAGCACTGCCACCAGCCCCCCTAGTAGGCAGTCTCTGGCCAACCTGTGGGAGACCAGTGGACTGAGCCAATGACCACCAGTCACAAGCTCCTGTGTCTTGACTCGTGTGCTGGCAACCTCAAAGAGCACCATCCAGCTACTTAAATGCTCTGCTCTATTTTCAAATCTCTGAAGATGGGAAGATGATAGTAACCCATTTTTTAGGAAATAACAAAAATTCACCAGAAAGTTCTCAAAACCTCCTGTTCACAGGGTTTATGCATAAATCATCCTCCCCTATGCAATCTTCTATAGCCTTTCACCTTTGCATCCTTCTTAATCCTACCAAGTACAGCTTCTTCCTTCTCATCTGAATTATTATTCATACTCCTTTTTTTACAGCTTCTTTTGTAGGTGATCTTCTTCCTTCTTTAATCTGAACCAGGTACAGCCTTTTGGGATAGTGAATACTACACCCGGAGAACTAGAGAAAAACACAGAGAAAAACATTTGTACCAACACAGTGATAGAATATTATTATTATTATTATTATTAATACCAAGGCTACCTAGCAGCTAGTATGTTTCTCTCCAAAATACCAGACCGGGTGTCAATTTTTACAAGTATCAGTTTTGTATTTTAAAGCAATACATCTCCTATTTCTTCATCTAAGCCTTCCTTCTTGCTCCACTCGGTCATTTCAGTTTTGAGATATGGGATTTAAAGACGTTTATGTTTTTAGTTTTCCAAGATGTCTTAGTTTGGTTCTTCCCACTGTAGTTATGGCTGCACAAGTTGCTGCGATTCAGCGAAGAACAAAACATTGTCTGTGCTGGTTTGTAGAGCATTTTGCAACAAAAGATGTTCTTTAAGTGAACACTTGTTATATTCATAGAAGTCTGTGGAATTTGAAATATGAATGTTGCCATTTTCCATTTCAGTAAACACTGTGCCTTCATGGACTTCCTTTCCCATATACTTTTCATCTCCAACAATTAATAAATTTCAACAAAACCAAACAGCACAAATGCATGAATCAGAATCTGTCCATATTTGAGGTGTTTCATTCGTACCATCAGTGTCATTTCAACCATTGTGTTAATGAGAAAAACAATGTTCCAAAACCAGCATGGTTTGAAGAAATAGTGAGGAATAGATGAAACAGTGAGGAATAGGTGAGTATCAGTTCAAGTGGGATAGAGACGGTAATTAGAAATGACTGCTGGTGACTCCTCTGAGATCCATTCGTCTAAATGAAACCAGGGGCAGGATTTTTGGAAAACATTTTGTTTAATATCAGGATTCTTCTGAAGCCAAAACTCAACACCCCTCTTTATCCCTGGACACTTGAAAGGATGTAGTTTCAGGCTAGGCTCCTTATTGTGAGTGTTCTTGCTTTCCATGTGCAGGCAGTTCAGTGTAAAAGACTCATATTTTTCTTGACATTTTCTTTTTTTTCTGAATAAAATAATGTAACATGTAGACGTGCACTGCCTTTAGAATAAAAAGCACTTCTTTTTTTCCAGGCTACATTTCTGATTATCATATGGGATGATGTTCCTCTTGGATGCACTACAGCTAAACTGTTTCCATAGAGATGTTCTGCAATTCATCTCTCTAAACCTCACACAGACTGACATTTATGTTAAAATGATCGATAAATGATGCACTTCTAGGTTTACCAAGTCCACGGGACTGAGAAATTATTCTCCAAAGGAAAAAAGTATGTCCTTATTATGGATAATGCAGATTTGATTTGCAAAATATGAAGCATTACTTTAGAAGGCCTGTGCTGTGTTCGTAAGGGGATCGATTTGGGCTGCCATCTGGAAACTGTATTCCAAGAGGACAGAGAGAAATGTTTGCTTCGTGACTAAACACGCTGACTAACAGTCTGCACTTTAACTGGTCTGGGTCAAATCCTTACAGGGAAATCTGCAGAAATCTCTTCTCCACATCATGCAAAAGACTTTTTTTCCTACTCGGTTTTGGCTGTCGAACAACGCGGAGGCTTCCCAGAGAAAAAGTGGTCAGTTTTGGGCTTAGGGAAAAAAAAAAACCCAAAACCCACCGTGTGCCGGCTGCCCAGCCCGGCTGCCCTGACCTGGCAGGGAGCTTCCCGGCCAGCCGCCGCTGCACGGCCTGGGAACGTTCCTGCCTTACCCGGCAGGCCGGAGGCCTCGGGAGCAGGAGAGGAGGCGCAAGGAGGTCACCCGCTCCCCTCCGGTAGCAGTCCCGCCTTCACGCCGCGTCTGAGGGGTTCCCGGGCACACGCTGCCAAAACCGGGGAGCCAAAATCACGCTGCCTCTTCTTCCACGGGTAGCGTGGTAACAGCGGCGGGCCGTGAAGTACACCGGTGCCCTTCTGCCACAGCACGCACTGTCTCATCAGTTACCGCGTAAGACCGGGCAGAGGCGAAGGCGCATTTATCGCGCCGGGAGCGCCTACGTTTGAGGTTTCGCTGAGCGTTTCTCCCCCGCCAGACCGGCAGCCGGCGCCCCGGCCCGCCTCGCCCTCCGCCTGCGGGCCTCCACCCCTCTCCCGGCCGGG
>NW_010972576.1:3564365-3624796 GCF_000737465.1 Haliaeetus leucocephalus | reverse complement strand
GCGAGGCCCGAGGCCGCACGGAGGGCCCAGGCGAGGGATCAGCCGGTGCGGGCCCATCGCCGGCCGCCCTTCCGCCCCGCCGGCGGCGGCAGCGGAGCGCCGTAAAACGCGCGGCGGCTGTCAGCCGGGGGTAGGGCGCCGGGGAAGGGAAGGAGGGTGTCCGGCATGGTGCTGGCGGGTGGCGGGTGGTTGAGTTTCCTGCCGGGGCGCGTTGCCGAGCGGTTGGCCTGCCCGGCCGCCGACGCTTCCTCCCGCGGCGGCCTCGGCCGAGAGCTGGGCCTGCCCCGTCTGCGGGCCGAGTCCCGCCTGCAGCGTGGGCCTGCCCTGCGGAAGGCCGGGCGGGTTGGCCTCGGTGGAATCCGCCTGTGCCGAGGGCTCAGCCGCGCGGTTTTCCTCCTTGTTGCGTGATACCGCTTGCTGAAAACAGTGCCGGACGAACGTCTCCCAAAAGCGTTTGTCTTAGGGAAGCAAAGAAACTTTTCTTGAGCAGCTAGTTGGGGGTCGCGGTGTCCCGAGACTCTAAAATAAGGACAAAAGTATCCACCCTTAATGGCAAATAGATGATAGGAGAAACGTGCAAATACACAGTCAGTGTGACGTGCAGCCTCTAAAAATACCTGTTCAATGAGCTCAAACAGTTTCTTTTGGATCTTGGCAAGAGCTTGGATCTGCCTCGAGGTGAAAGCTCCCAAGGACAGGCTTCTTGATTTCATTGCCTGTCTGCAGAGCCTGTAGCAATGTGTTGCTGTTGCATGAAGTGAGCATTATAATTTGCTGTGTCTCTGTGTGAAGGAAGAAAACGGTGGCATATTTCAGAGGAAACGGTGAAAATACAGAGCACAACCTTCCAGTGAGGTAAACCAGTGAAGTTAGTAGGATAAGGGCAATGTGTGCCAACAAAATTCCATTTTATTTCCTCTACAGCTTGGGAACCCTAAAGTGCCCTTCAGTAAGGACTACTTAGTGAAGAAAACCCTTCTATAACAGCAACAATTCCAGTTGTCTCTGCTTGAGTTTCAGATACAACCACTGTGTTCTAATATCTTAGCAGCTCCAGCAAGTGCTTCTGGATTGGCATTTGGTAGCTATAAATCTGGCAAGAACATAGGATTGTAGAGAAGAGGCTTTTAGTGAACTCTCTGAAGCTTTGTGACGTGCAAAGTATATGCAAGCATTTGCAAAAAAGTATAGTCAATTTAATGCTGTGTGCCAGTTCATTATTTGCTCTTGACGTTGGATCATACAATTGTAGAATAATTTAGCTTGGAAGGGACCTCTGGAGGTCATCTAGTTCAACTCCCTGCTTAAAGCAGTGCTATCATTGAAGTTACAGGAGGTTGCTCCAGGCCTTGTCTGGTTGAGCTTTCTCTTGAAGGTTTTAAAATGGAGTTGAAAGTTAGGTCTGAAATTAAGCCAAATTTGGAGCTAAGTGCCCCAGCCTTTGGAAAGTTACAGAGTTTTAAGCAGTCTGAATGAAGCATACTCTTCCTTGCTTAATTGGAATTTGTTTTTCCATTTTTGGTGTCATGATTCTGGTTCTCCAATTATGCAACAGCCTTCAATGTGCACAATATAGAGATTTTTGGAAGATAAAAAGCGAGCAGAAAAGTATATTGCCCCGCAGCACACAGATTTTCACTTAGAACATAGAAAGCTGAAATATTTTTAAAGTAACATTTCTCTGTACATTAACAAAGTCAAAAAGGCTGATAAACCAGTTTAGATTTGAAAGGTTCGTAATATTTTACCTGCGTGATGACTTAGTTATTTAAAGGCTAAAATACTGAGCCCTGCATTCATAGAGGTGCGTTGTAATCAGCTTTATTTCTCTGTTTTTAACAGCATGAAGTTCTTCCTGTGCAAAACACAGCTCTTGCGTTGTACTTGCCCACTAAATGAGTTAAACTTATTCACTTAGTGAATCAAGGTTGATGGAATGAAGGTAGCTGATGTTACCCTTTATCTATCTTAATCCATTGTTGTGGTGTCACAGTGTTTCTTAGCCTGTGAAGTCACTCTTTGAAGAAATCCCAGCATTATTATTTGCACTGCTCAGTGTCTATAGGTCCCAGGTAAAACATACTTTACAGAAGAGTCTTAAATATGGTGAAAACTTCTTGGAGAAGCTTATCCTCTAAGTAGGCAAGAAAGATGAAGAGTGAAGGGGAAAAAGATAGTAAGATAAATGGAATTACCTTTGTTTCCCACAGAAAAAACCTTTATTCATGTTTTGTATCAGCTAGAGCAATCCCTATGGTTACCTTATGATCCTATATTGATACAACTGTGGCATCTATAGGATCTCTGCACCTGTTCCTGACTTCTAGGCAGCAGGGCTGCAAATTGCTGTAGCTTCTGCCATTGTACCTTCATGATGTGTCTTCTAAGTGTCATCTGTGTTTTTCTTAAGTACCCAAGTTAAAAATATACTGACATCTTTCCAGGGGAAAAAAATATAGAAACTAAATGGTTATATTAGTTGTGGGATTGAACTTTTCACCTGCTAATGCAAATAATTAATTTCAGCCGACACTGATGGCCCTGCTGAAGCTCTAGATAAAAGCACAACCTCAGCAGATGCAGTTGTCAGTGTCCTAAGGACTCCAGAGAAGGTAAGGCTGGAGGGTAAAATAAAAGAATGTGCAGCAGCTCAGCTCTTCCTTTTGTGCAGACAGTGTAGTCACAGGACCCCTTACAAGACTTGGCAAAACTTCCACCATCCTATTTCAGCTTTTTTCCTCCAGGCAGTAGCTAGTCCACCTACACTGGGGAATGTCACACTGCATTAGGATGTCATTTGATTCAGTATAAATAGCATTACTTTGACAACAGGATTGCATATGTATCTCTATAAATATGCCCCTTTAAACTCACAGCCTACTGAGTATCCTGTTGCTGTTTGAAGTTAAAATTTCCAAACACTGTTCTTATATGTAGTCTTTTAAGTGTGGTGTTAAGATTATGTATGCAAAGATCACGTTATTATAGTTGTCCTCAGAGCTACCTTTTCTGTCAAAGTCATAATCCGTATCAAAAGTATATATGTGGCACTTCTGTTGAGTGTAACCTTAAGATGAATCTCCCACTTAAAAAAAAAAGGGGGGGGGGGGATTGGGGGGTTAAAAAAAATTTTTCCTTTTCTTACTATAGTTATGTGGAATGAACAAAGAAACTTTAGAGGCAGCTTCTGCCTTTGTTTCCCACAGAAAAAACCTTTATTCATGTTTTGTATCAGCTAGAGCAATCCCTATGGTTACCTTATGATCCTATATTGATACAACTGTGGCATCTATAGGATCTCTGCACCTGTTCCTGACTTCTAGGCAGCAGGGCTGCAAATTGCTGTAGCTTCTTCTGCCAGTTAAGATTTTGTCTAGCCCATGCTTTTTTAGACACCCCAGTATGACTCCCCAGCTTTGGTTACAGGAATAAGGAATATTCTGATAGAGCATCTCCCTAAAGCATCAGGGCTTCCCATAGGCCTCACGGATTCACGTCCTCATAACCTTTGTGTGCATCTCTACATTCACATTGTATGTTTTCAGACATGCTTTTCTCTGAAGCTGATTATGAAACACAATAGTGCTTTTTTGGTGCATCTGTTCTTAAGTTACTTCACTAGCACTTTACGACAGCTTTTCATGGGATTCTACAGTATATTTTGCAGTTCTTTCCAGCTTTGGAGGTTGATAAGTAGGGTCCTTCAAGTTTCAGATTTCTGAACTAGGTTGGTATTATGTAATACTCCACATGTTTAATTCCACTTTCTGATTTCAGAATCTGTCAGGACCCACAGCAAAACAGCTCCACAAAAAGAGGCACCTTCAGAACAAAGATGAACATTGGGAAAGCTTACAGTGCCTTTAACAACAGCAATGGAACAGATCTAGCTATTGGCTTTACCTCCTCCACAGTAGCTGTCCTTCTATTTGGGACAAACTTTGTGCCTGTTAAGAAGTTTGATACTGGTGATGGTAAACTTTTTTATATTCTTTTGTTGGTTTTGGGTTTTTTGCTAATAGGAATAATATTTTACCAGCAAATATGAGAGTTTCTATAGCTAGAGTTATAAATATCATCACAGCCTTAATCCATAGAGCATGTTTTAATTTTCTTTGCTATTGTTAGGGTATAAAGCAATAGTGTATGGGTTCAGGATGTGGCAAATCTTTAGAAGAATGTTTTTATGTAGTGTTGTGCACTTTAACAGTGGTGATGTGTTGCGGAGGATCCACAGGGGACATCACACACAGCCCAATGTGATCAAGTGAAGTTCATTGACGACAATGTTTGACACAGTTATATATCTTATGTGCTTGTGCACACACCTTATACAATACTCTAATTGGTACAATACCCCGGTTCACGTGACACTATCTTATCCTCTATTGGCTGTGCAAGCTTCTTCACGAGGTGTCCAGCAGTTACTTATCTCATTCTTCAGCATCCAGGTGTTGTTTGTCAGGCTCTTCTTATCTTCCTTTTTCCCAGCATACAAGGACACAGCGTCCTTGTCTGCTCCAGCACTTTGTAAACTTATGCTTCGTTCCCACCTAACGGCTGGATTGTTCACATGCCTTTGCCCAGCCAAGAAATCCTCAACAGTGATGTGCATTTCATGAGCATTTCACAATGGAAAGTAAAATGTCCTTTCTTCTACCCTTGTGGGGATTCTCAAATACGTACAGTGTTACTTATACTGTAAAAGTTGTTGGACTTTGGAGTATTGCCTTTCAATTGTGGACCTAACATAAAAACAATCAAAAATTGAAATTTTAATACTTTTATCTGATGGCTCAGTGAGAGGAAACAATAGCGTCTCTTTCTTACTTGGAATTTTATCACTTTACTGTACTAGGTTGATGTTGTATTTGCACATTTATATGAAGCATAGTCAGTTAGTTACCAGATCCCTAGATGAATAAATCTGCCATTATGTTACTGCAATAATAGTATCTGCATTACAGGCTGGATATAACCTCTCTCTCTTCTTTGTGCCAAATATGGTCCTAACAAGACAAGGCTGGTCTCTAAAGTGAAAAGTCTTAGCTCAGCTGGCATAAAGTTAACTGGTCTGCCTAGTTGACCCTTAGAGAATCTACAAAGGTAGAAGAAATGTGTCCAAAGGTTTTATTATCCTCAATGTCCTGGATTAGTGGAAAAGCCTGAGCCCTGAGCTTTGAAGAGTTTTGTCCTGTGCAGTCATCTGTGTTAGCTGCTACTAGGGTGGTGGGAGAAATTTGCGGTAACTGAATATCCTCTTTGTCAGAAGTATGTCAAAATTTTCATGTGTTTGAGAATCGGGGCTTGTGTAAACTTTGTCCAGCAAAGTGTCTTTTGTAGCTGCGTATAAAGAATGCACAGTAAGGAAAATGTTTGACAGAATTATAACACCCCACCCTAAAATAGATCTTTTGAATATATTGTAACATGGTTCCTGGAAATTCATGAAGGAGGTGGCCACCTTTCAACTTTTTCTGTACTATTTTATCTAAAACGTAGTATGTTTAGAGATTCACACATGCAGTATTCTACAAATTCTCTATTGTGTGCATTTGATTTTTCCATAGGCATGTTCTTCCAGTGGATTCTCTGTGCCTCCATATGGATAGTTTCTTTGGTGGTCAATTTAATCCAGAATTGCCCCCGGTTTTGGCCTCTGGCTATGGTTGGGGGTTTCCTGTGGGCTACGGGTAAGGATACAGAGATTCTATTTCTTGAAACACAAAGTAATCTTAACTTTTCATAAAAAGACAGTGATAAAAACTTTTCCATATATAAGGTAGTAGTTATTTGGTAGTTATTTAGCTTTTTAAAGCCTTGGTATTAATGGAGCTGTGCCCGTATAGCAAATACTGTTTTATTATGCTTGTTTTATAAGCAGCGAATTTACACCAAAAATAACTTTAAAAATGGTATTGAGGAAAAGTCCATGTTTAATGTATTTATTTAAAAAACACTATTTCCTACCAGCTTGTAGTTGCCTAAATTTTTTTGCCTTCTGAACAGTCACAGAATCTAAAGCAAAAAGCATACAAGATCACCGTCTAGTTTTTAACTGATTTTAGTTTTATTTTTTGTATTTCAGGCAATGTTACAGTTGTCCCTATTATTAAAACTATTGGCTTAGCTCTTGGTCTTTTGATATGGGCTTCTTTTAATTTGCTGACAGGTTGGGCAAGTTCAAGGTGAGTATGTTTAACTCTTAAGTCATACATAATTAATGTTGCCAATTCTTCATCAACTCCAGTGGAGAAAACTTATCACCACTAAAGAGGATTTATCATATATATAAGATCTTTTTCCCTCTTAGTGGAAAGTGCTCAGGTTAATTATTTTATCTTTTTGTGTTTCCTCTGTCTCAATAGGAAGAAGAATGCCCAGTGATGCTCATTAACATAATTGAGTGAATAAATAATGTATTTGTCAATGTAAATTAAATTAGTTTAAAGGTTATTTTTGTAAAGTAGACATAGCTTTTTGCAAGCCAACCAAAGCACTGATCCAATATTGCAGATGCAAACTTAGACAGAATTATTTAGATGAGTAAAGATTTCCAAGACTGGGTTATAATTTTTATGCAGTTAGTGCCACTAAGTGAAACTGGTTAAATATTCCAGATTTGGTTGGTTTGGAATTGACCCAGAAGAGGTATCAAGACCAATCTTAAATTATATTGGAGCTGGACTTTCACTATTAAGGTAAAAATTTATTCTTATAATAAATTTCTGTAATGTAAAATATATATTTAATAACCACAGGGACAATTTAACTAGAGGGCAAATGTATTGAACTATTTTTTGCAAATTGATTTACTGTAGAATTCATGAGCTATCCATACCTAGCTGGTCAATATTGTATTTCAGAATAGAAACATACGTGATATCCAGTACAGTGGTGAAATGGTTATTCATAAAAACAGAAATATATTTTTATGCTGGTACAAATGTTCAAGGCAAAGCAGCGATGCACTGATTGTCTCCCTAGCTAGGTTATTCAAATGGTTCACTTTCCCCAAATTGTGTGAGAGAGGAGAAACTGACTAGAAGAATCTTGGTGAGAACACCTCTGAGAGATTTCCGATCTGACTTCACTCAGTCAGGGGTAAAAATCCTTCCTCTTAACTGTAGAATATGCCACAGGACCCCTTTCCAGATCCTTCGGTGTCCATGAAAAGCCAGAGACTTTGCATTCTTTCTTGTCCTTAATAGCTCCCTGTCTTGCAACTTTTAAGCCACACTTACAACAACTCCCAAACAGTGGCTTCCTTTGGGATATTCAGAAGGATTTCTACTCTTATTTTTTGTTTATTATTTTTTTGAGTGCACATTTTGGTCCAAACACAGAGGAAAGAGGGTCTTTGTTATGTAGCAGTGTTCTTGCTTTCTAGCTGGGTGGCCAGGAAGGTCTTTCTAGGAACGTAAAGGTGGCCCTAAATCCCAGGGGCAGTAAGTAGGCTTGCCATAAGCATGCCAAGCAGCAGATGCATGTGATGCCTTTAGGAAAAGAAGGGTCTTAAGAACATGGAGATGATGGAGCCATTCTTGATTGCTAGGAGAGAGCTGCTGCCTTAGATTCATGAATTTTGCTTCCACTCTTCCTCTTTCCTAAGAGTCTGCAGCTTTTTACTTATTACTGTTACACATAGCACGTGATTTTGTGAGGTACTGGCAAAATAGTAGCATTCATTCAGCTCACCATGTGCTTCCTGCCTGTGTCTGACATATCATGGAGAAGTGATCAACAGGGAGAAAGATCGTGACCAAACATGTTTTTCTGGCAAGCTGCACAAACCCTGTGTATGTTGCTCTCTAGAGCTCAGAAGCATGTATTTCATTTTAGCCTCCTGTGTGGAACTTGTATATGCTTGTCTAGTCCTTCTGGAGGAAGCTGACATCCTTTTATGTCTACCCTTATTCCTTCAGTAGGAGATGAATCATTCTTCAGATGGAGACATTCTCTTTACAGTTATGAGAAGGAATTCCTAAATCATTAAAATATCTTTCATAAAAATAAAAAACAGATCGTGCCAGTTCTGATTACACATATTTACCTGATTTCCTGGAGCTGAGGGTACAAGTAGTAATGTTACCCTTTCTTCTTTTTATTGGCTTAGTACACTGGAGCATCAATGAGCAATATCCGTTCTCCTTCCACATATGTGTGAGGCCCTGTAGGAGCATATGATAGAAGACTGAAAACTAACTTTTTTCCTTGAGCATAGAGCCAATTTTATGCAGGTTTAAGCTGTTCCGTATGGAATTTTCATGCAGATGTTCCATTGTATGTGTGGTTTAGTACAAAAGGACACTGTTTACTAAATCGACTGTTGTTAACATGTGGTTGTAACTACACATTGTAAGAAGGAGACATTTCAATCCCATTACATAGAAGAGAGAGGTATAAAGTGATACAAAGACTAATTTATTTACTTAGTTTCACTTAAGTTGTTTAAGACCGTTAAAAGCAATTGCATTTTTAAAATACATTGAAGTGACTCTAGGCAATAATGAAAATAAAGTAATATGCCTCCAAATGTAACTTTTGCCTCTGGACACTAAATGTTATGTCCTTATGAGCTGATGTGGTATTTATTGGTGTATTTTTTCTCTTCTGAGTGCTGTCATATTTCTTTTTATAAAAACTGAAGTCCAGAGTTCTTCAGCTTCATTAGAAAGCACGCCTTTACTGAGAGAAAGAGTAAGTACTCTGCAGTTGTTATTTTACAGCAGTGAAAGTACATATCCATTTAAAAACAAAAAATTTGCTTAACGTTAACCAGATTTGCTAGGATTTATGTTAGACTACATAAAGCTACATAAATATGCATTGATTCTATTTAATTTGTGGATCTTGTATATCTAGTCAAACCTGAGCAACAAAGAAAGTTTTCCCGAGTGTTCATTCTCTATTGTCAGCTTTAAATGGCTTAGAAGTCTTTTTTCATTATGACAGAAATGATATAAAAACCAGAGTGTATTACTTAACTATCTGAGAAGAGGAAGCAATTTTAATGAAAACTTAACTATAAAATGAGGAGGGTGCTTAGATGAAAGGCAGCGGTGTATAATTCTGTCAAGAGTTGCTGATTCTCAACATCAGCTGTGGCACAGGTTGGGAGGCCAAGGAAAGGTGACAGACTGCCTGTCACTCCTTCTGGGAGCCCAAAGTGCAACAAAAGCTGGAGAACAATAGGCTCCTACTACCACTGTACCTTACTCTTGTGAGTCAGTGCTCAGTTGCTACCTAAACAGAGAGCCCCTCAGAGTTTTCTAGCTGTGCTCAGTGCTTGCTGGAGGTTCCAGTCTACCAGACCAAATCACAGAAGACAATCTGATAGCAGGGTTAGAATAAAGGGACGTTGCAGTTTTTTCATGCTGCAGACAGGGGTGTTAATTTCCCTGTTGCAAATAGTCCTGATATTCTGATAGTAACACCAGCGCTATCAACAAAAGGCAAAACCACATCATAAAATCTATAGATTAAATCATTCATCAAATTTAAGGAAGGACGGGTTCTGAAAGTCAGTCTACCTGCATGCAGATTAAAAAAAATGCTAGTGCTATATTATGTAGTAAACCCAAAGTCTATATCTAAACTCATACTTGTAAACTTTGAGGTAGGTAGATCCAATAATTAGTTTGTTATATTTCAAAAAAAAAAAAAAATCTATAGAGTATTTTTGTAAATTCCTTTTGTTTCTCCTATTTTAATTTTATTTTCTTGGAGCAAAACTGTTCTGTTTAATACAGTGTTTGAGATTTAAAAAAAAAAATCAAACTAAACTAAACTTTCCTGAAAACTCTTGTGTTTTTGCAGTCTATTAATGTTTCTGAAGATACCTCTGATGACTCATGGGTGAAGAGACTTTCTCCAGCAAAAAAGAGACTCATGTAAGTTATTAACAGTTCTTTCACTGGTGCAGGCCAAGTAGCCAGAGAAAGTAGTTGAACACAGCGTAAGAGCAGAATTTGTGTCCTGTGGTTTTTCTAGTGCAGTCATGCACTAATAAATATCAGTTTTTAAAGCACTAGTATAATGTGCCTATCTATATCTGAATAGCTACACAACTAATTAGATTATTTCATTTGTGCTGTTGAGTGTGCTTTACCTTACCAATTAAGTATTAGTTTCTACTACAAAAGAACAACATTTGGCAAAGTAAATAGTAACTAAGTAATTACAGAGCTGTTTTTTATCATGTGGTTGATCAGCACTCCAGCATAGAAGGAGCCTATGCTAATAACATGCTTCCAGGTGTGGTTTCCAAGTGAATAAATCTACAGAAGGCATGGCAGTATGGTAAGGAGACAGCAAAAATGCTCCAAGGTGGAAGCAGCAGCTAGCAAGGGGCCAGTGTGGGGAGTGGAGACAGCCAAGAACACAACTATCTGGAGGCGGAGAAGGGGACTAAAGAGGCAATGAACCTGGGAACAGTTAGAAAGAATATATAGACTGCAACAGTGAAGCTGAGGGTGGGACCATTTTAATTATATTTTTGTTTGTTTTCTCCTAGCTCTGCTTTTAGGAAATCCTAGTTTGTTGATTTACCTTGTCATTAATCTAGACTGCAGGCTCTTGGGGCAAGAATTGTCTGTTACTTGGCCACAAACTATAGGAAAACTAAGTTACTGTATTGAACAATTTCTACACTAGAAAATAAAAATATGCTAAAATGTATTATTTTTATAGTGTTGCTAGCAATTGTCATACGATACACAGTCTTTAACTGCAATACTGGACTTGTCTTAAGTGTATTGTCTACTTCCCTAATTAATGCTAGGCTATTTTCTCTGATTTTTGCTCTTTTTAAAGAGGATGTAGCCTGGCTGTAGTAGCTGGAATACTCTACGGTTCCAGTTTTATACCAGTACTTTACATCAAGGACCATGGAAGAAGAAATGAAACTATGTACACAGGAGCAAGTCAATTTGGTAAAGGCTAATAGATCACTTCTACTTAGTTTCATCAGTATATTGTGTTCTGCTTTTGTAAAGACATAGAGTGAAATTCTTGATATGCCTGAAAATATACCATGACAACTTACCAGTTCTGCACTGTGTTATATGTTGTTCTAATCATAGTACTAGCACTTGCTTTTTCTCAGAGATGAATTACACCATTAAAAGAACAGTAAGAAACAGCCCAGAGGATACCATACTTAACTCATATCTATGTTTTAGAAGGCATTAAATACTAGCACTCTCAAAATACAAAGTTCATATGCCTGGAACATGAGGTAAACAAGGGCACAAGCTGTACCGATTGCCAACTTAGTACACCAGTAAAGGAAGAGGAGGAGGTTGATCATAACCAATGAGCAGAAGAGATATATAACAACATAAATAGTTAAAACCTTGTATTTTTTTAAATGGAAGCCTTTTGACATAAGCCTAATCGCCAATTTCAAACAACATTTCCCCAGAAACATTTTCCTTAAGATTTAGTGTATAGTCTATCAAGTAATACTAGCAGCAGCTTTAAGAGCAACATATTGCTGAGATTGCATAATGTTGCCATTAAGAAATTGTTTGTTATGTCACATACAATTTCTCTTGAATACTGCAACTTATATTTTCCCCAGCTAGACAAAACAGATGTTATCATTACTATAGCTGCCTTTCCTGTTGAAAATTTACAGCTCCAAGGAGAGAGAGATCACCCTGCTACATGCTTCTGCTTTGTCATGTTGGAAATACTTTTAGCACATATGAAGTCCATAAAGGGTTTATTATTGTTAATGATTATAGTGATCAAAATTGTGATGCATTCTTTAAGATAAAAAAGGACAAAACTGTGCCTTGTTTAGCTTACACAGTACGTGCAGTTGCCTTGCCCTTAAAGGTGCAAAAAAGAAACAAGGCTATATACAGGAATACAAATGGAGATGGTAAGGAGAGGATTTAATTATGTTAAATATCCACCCCAGTTTTGTAGCCTCACCTGAAGATTTTCTTAAGGTTTTAATAAATTAATTCAGTAGTTTGACTAATAGAGTTCCGAAAATAACGACTAACAAATGCATAAAAGCCTGTAATAAATGCTAGGGTCAACACAGCAGTTAATTCATGTTTAATATATATGTGATTGACCAAATCCATCCACAGTCAGACGGGCAGCTGTGTTCGTCACAATCACAATTGAATTTGAGTTGTTTGCAGTAGCACCTTACGTGTTTTTGTCTGTGTGAATGCTCAGTGAAATAAATCTAGTTAAAATTAATAACTGATGTTTAATATAATTTTTAAATTTCTCTTTCAGATTTAGATTATGTTTTTGCACACTTCAGTGGAATATTTCTTACAAGTACCATCTACTTCTTGATCTACTGTGCAGTCAGGAAAAATAAACCTAATGTTTATCCCCAAGCCATATTGCCAGGTATGACTGTTTTAAATTAGCAATTAATGTCAGTTACTTCTTCTGACCATTTTGCAGTGATTAGTTCAAACTGTGTGTTGGAATTGTAATTTGCTTTTCAAGTATCTGCATTTGACTTTTTGTCTCTATTGAAAGATCACTCCTATTAGGCTAATTAATTAAGGTTAGGAAACAATGATAAATTTTGTTCTTATCTGAAACTAGAACAAAATGACATTGCATGCGGTGGATTTTCCAAAACTGACTCTGCCAGAGTGGAGAGCACATTGCCCAGAATATTATGAACTTTAATTTGCTACTTCAGTTGGAGTAGCTGATTTTTTCCCTTGAGCTTTGGGTTAGATTATCAGAGCCAGCTTGTTAAAGTAGTTGACATACTAAAATACATACATACAGTTTCTGTATTGTGCTATAAATATAAATGTTCCACAAATTGCTGTGTATACCTTGCTGTGCATGTTTTTGATTGGAATTTATTTTTCTAGGATTTGTTTCTGGTGTGCTTTGGGCAATAGCCAATTGCTGCTGGTTCATAGCCAATCACTATCTCAGTGCAGTGGTCAGCTTTCCAATAATTACTGCAGTAAGTATATAAAAATTAAAATTTGTGACTGTAACTAAAAGTGAAGGGGTTATTACCCTCCCATTTGTAGAATTAAGTTGAAATTATGATGTGTTTAGAGCATTTTAATCAAGCGCATACATTGCCTCTTCTGCTTGTCTTTGCTGGCCTTTGGTTTTTTAGGAACATGCGTGACTGTGACAAACACCATCTTGATCAATGCCAAGCATAAAAAAACAGAAGAATTGAAAGTGTGAGTCTTTAGGTTATATAAAAGCCAAAGCTCTGTAATCAGAACTATATCGATATTAAATAGTAAACTGAAGTGATTAAAAGAAGAAATGTTTTATGCTTTCATCTCAGCAAGTACATTTTGTTCTGGATGTTTTCATTTGTGATTTTTATCCTCTAGCAGTCATTTTGATTAATTAAAGTCAGGTATTTTTTTCTTTTTACAGCTCTTGAACAAACAGAACAGATTATGTATTGCTGAAAATAATGTTCTTATGCAAATGAGGGAAAAATAGGTTCACCCGTTTTGTCTGGTTTATTCCTTTTATGATACTGTACCTTTAAAGCACTGTTAATTTCCAGAAGCTGCATAAATTCCATCACTAGGTAAAAATAAACTTTGCCTTTACTCCTTTGCCAATCTACTAGATGGTGAGGCAACTTCTAGCAAGTGAGAGTTCATAAATATCAAAAATAAAGTTTTGCTGAACAGCTGTATTTTGGAAGCAAACTAATGAAACAACCTTAATAGGGATTAAGCTTTGCCTCAAGATGCAGTAAATCAGAATAAACTCCACAGTATGTAATGAAAAAAAAAGACTTGGGATCATTCTAATTAGAAATTGAAGGATTAATGGAAAGCAGCTTTAGTAACTTAGTTATCAGTGTGCCTAAAGGGCAAGGATATAAAATCACGAAATGAAAAATTTAAGGACAGCACTGATGAGAAACTGGCTATCTGGACCACAGTTTCAGAACTGCTGCTTTGCTTCATCCTACAGAGAATTTCAGACAGCTATTCATCACATCCCTTTAACAATTTGTTTCATTTTTAAAATGCATTCCTCTCACAGCATACATTATCTAGGAAGTGAAATAACACCTTAGCTATTATTCAAATAACAGTTGGCAATTTCACTAGGAAACAGCACCCACAAATACATTCAGCATGAGACACTGTTTCCTGCTGGCCTTAGTCTATGTCCTATCAGCAGTGCTGAAGATGGAGAGAGGAAGATCCAAACATCTGTCAAGTGTTTCTGAGAGCAGCTCTAATGGGAAGCATTAACAGAGCCAGTTTTCGCTTCATATTCAGATAATATTTTCTCATCAGTCATGAAAATTCAGATCGTTGCTCTCACAGGGGAAAAACTGTATTACCAGAAGTGCCTGGAAATTACCGTTGTGTGTCACTGTTTGCTGTTAGCTAGGAAATCTGTACAACAACATCACAGATAATCAGTAGTTTTCCTGACCTGTCTATCTGGCTGGCTTTGTGCTTTGTCCAGGTGCCTGCTATACAGGAAATACATTTATGTTCCAGTCTTTCGATACCATACTGAGTGATAAAATCAAACTTTGTCCAACTAGTTAGTCATGCTAATAAAGGAAATGTTAGGAATATCCATGGTAGCTGCCAATAAACCTGAATAGTCCTCTGAAATGTGGTAACATTGTGGACTGTAGTTTGGACTAAAGTGAGGCATATTATTTAGAGCCTACTAAAAGAAAGTAGAACAGCCAGTGCAGATTCCACAGTGCAATTTAGAAAGAAATTGTGCCTTCTCTGAAAAAGTCTCTTGCCTCTTTAGCCCTTCTTGAAGATTTTATTGTGTCTTACTTTGTAAAGTTTTCAGTGATGTTTATGCTTTTGCCGTGAGTGGTGTAATTATACAGAATGGAAAGGCCTACATTTGTTTTCCAGACAAAATTCAACCACCCTGAGAACAATGATGAGAAGGCAGTACACTTTAAAGAAATGTTGTAATGTACAAATGAATCTTATTCTTTAGGGTCCTGGCCTTGTTGCTGCAATGTGGGGAGTCCTTGTATTTAAAGAAATCAAGGTAATCTTACTAGGTCTCTTACCTAGGCTCTCTTGCTTGTCTCTAGCTCTAGGAACAGTACGACTTGGTATACAGCTGTATCTCTTAGATTTCTCCTCATGAGTATTGCATTATGAAGCTGAAAGTCATACCATGCAATACCACGTTTTCCAAGAAAGATGAAGAACTGTGAACAATTTTTACAGGAATGAAGATTTGAATTCCATAACTGTATGAGCAGCAGTGGGAGTAAATGAAGACTGTAGCAGGGCCAGGAGGCAGGATGCCAAGCACAGCCTGAAAACAGTCTTTATTTGAGCCAGTTTTTCAGTGGGGGCAGGGGAATGAGCAGTTTTCCTAATAATTACATAGCCAAGTAGATGAAGCTTCTAGGGTCAGGTTCACCAAAGGACCAAAAAATGAGATGGAGGTTAGTTGGCCATGCTAATTACAGTATAATGTAGAGATCCTAAACTGACACGGCAGTGATTGCCTACAACAGGCTAATTTATTCTACGGGATGTTAACATACATGGCAGAAATTATTTTTCTAGTGGAATTTGAAGCATTTAATGCTAGCAGTGTAATCGTCAGGTTCCCTTAGGTAATCTGTCCAGGATCCATAAGTACCTAATTAGCCATTAGAGATCATCTTTCCCAATATTTTTGGTGACTGTGTAAAACATGTTAGCATCCTTGAATTGGGAACTGGAAGTTCTCTCTCTCACCCACTGCAGATTAATGTTGCACCACATTAGAAGACCCTCATGTTCATTATCCAAATCTTTGTGACTCACCAAATCTTTCATTCTTTTCATACATTTTAGAATAGCCTCTGTATAAGTGCTTACTGCTTAAAAATAACCTGAAAATAGACAAAGGCCTTTAAAAATACTTCTAAAAATTGCTGAATTAATTTGTGAATATTTTACTAAGTGTATGACATCATAGATTACTTCTATTAAACTGTTACGAACAGCAAATGTTACAAACATTATATGAAATAAAATAGTATAAAATTTACCATTTCATGTAGCGGATTTATTAATTTTGTCATAAAGTGAAACCCTAGTTCTTTATTTTACTTTTTTTTGTGAAGTGGTATCTATTATGACAACATGATATTTTTCTTTTTCTCTCCCTTTGCCTATCCAGGGACTGAAAAACTACGTGTTACTCTCAGTAGCATTTTGCATCGTTTTGGCTGGATCACTCTCCACAGCTTTTTCTAAAGTTTGAAAGGATCTTCTGAACCAGTAGATGGTGCTACTGTTTAATATAATCAGAAAGACAATACTGGTATATCGCAATACATAATAATTTTCAAAATGTATGTCCAGCATTTACCCTAACTTGCTTCAGGAAAGTGGAAAACAAACAAACAAAAAAAACACCCAAAAAACCAACACTTTGCTAAATGTTTCCATTTGGCATGAAAGAAAATCTGGAAATGTTTTGTTTCTGCATTTCTTGGAATAGTAAGAATATCAAAGGATTTTATTAAATAAAGCTAAATGATTTTATAATTACTAATTTTTTTTTTCTGGTTCAGGTACTAAACTTCATGTCATCATAAATTACAGTTCACTGTTGTGATGGTTGATAAAGGGATTTTGATTCTTAGTCTGTAATACTTCATGTATTTGCAAGCTGATTTGTTTTATTATAACATTCTATCTTACTTGAATATAAAATACATCTTGGAATATTCTTTATGGAACTGATACACATGAAGATGTGAAGCATTTTTTTATTTAGAAGCATTATTCTTTAAAGTCATCAGTTTACATAAAAACATTATCTTCCAATTACTTCAGAATCTTGAAGGAAATATAGAAAAAAAAGGTGCTGTAAAATAAATTACTTGTGTTTGCTGCTAAACTGTGCAAGAACATTATGTAGAAATCAGGACCAGGATACAAATAGTTGGGGAACTTTGGGGTTTTTTATTTAGATTGTAAGTAAACATTACATTTCTGCGTTGTAATAGGAGCTAAGTATGTGGTTCAAAGTTTGTTTCCAAATAACTTTGGGCATTTTCTGAATACTTACTGTTCTTTTCTATGCAGCATATTCAAATCTTAAAAATTACGCATGGTAATATTTGTTACATTGAAGCATCATTGTTCTACCGAAAGCAAGGTCCTCTATATGTAAATCACTTCTGACAGTTGTTGTCTAATTCGTTTCTTTAAAAAAATAAATAAAAGTAGGTTTCACAACATTTTTAGGCAAACTAACCAGCTTCTAACTGCCTGTCCTGCTAAAGAGCCCTAATATCCAGAGGAAATTCCCTATGAGGAAAGTTACATCCACTGTTCCATGACCACCACTAACATGGAGAACTGTTCTTCTTACTCATCACAGCTAGCCTTTATATATGCAAAGCATGTTGTCTGAACCTCACTAGTATTTTTTTCAGTATATTGGGTAACCCCAGTTCCTGCAGTCTTCCTTTGTCTGTAATGTGCTCATAATTTTTCTTGGTCTTTCCTGAACTCTCACTAAGTAGACTAGATCTGTCTAGAAAAACTAGGCATGACAGTCAGACTACAGTCTTTAAAAAACCAAGAGCAGCAGCAGTAAGATTTTTTTTTTCGTTCAATTTGCAAGCTTTGTTTGTGATTACACTTCATAGTATGACACTTTTTGCCATCGTGGCTTGATATTGAGAACGTGTTCAGATTGCAATCATAATTTCTCCTTTCCCCCTTCCACCCTTCTTTGTCTACTATTTATCAGATTTGATCTTAGAATTGTTACTTAGCCTGCTTTTTCCCATCCTATATTGTTTATTCCTACCCAGGTGTCAGAACTTGGTGTCTGACAGGTTTTTTTTCCCCCTTAAGGCATTTCTCTATTTTCACTCTGTATGTTAACCATGTCCTCCAACAAGTTGGCAGCATTTTCCAGCCAGATGTCATCTGCAAATTTAATAAACATACTCTCTAATTATTGTAAATAATTATGAAAATGCTGCATGATACTGGCCTTTACTTACTTTTTGGAATCTGATGTAGTACTTTCTTTCACTCTGACAGGGAACAATTGATTACTCTTTTTGAGTACAATTTCCCTCTCTCTTACAGTGGTTTTATTTAGACTGCATTCTTCCAGCTTTTATGTTATATCTGATGCAGCTGTTCAAGTCAAGACACATGATATATACCACCCTAATACCTGATATTGGAAAGAAAACTGACTAGTCAGTCTGACAGGTCAGACACAATTTCTTCTTGACAGATCATTGACTGTTACTTACCTAGCCATTATTCTGTTGACTCAGATAAGGAAGAGTAATTTGTTCACATTTTTGAAATAACTTGAATTAAACCGGACATTTATAATTTCCCTGGATCTGTTTCCCTTCTTCTTAAAGATCACAAGAACTTCTATATTCCTGGAATATACCCTGTGCCAGAAGATTGCTGATAAACAAAGAATTGGCAAAACCAAAGTCCTCTTCTTCACAGATACGTCAGTTCTTTCCCAGTCAGTGATATTCCTATGTCACTGTTTGCAGTTATGTTAACACTGACTGTCATGTGTTTAAGACTGAAGGAACAAGGTTGCAGTGTACTTTAGTTTATAATGCCACTGCTGAATAGTGGCAGATTCTCTCTTATTCCCACACAGTTACTGACAAAATTACTAGTCTTGTAGCTCACTATTTTGCTAAAATAATTACAATGCAGTACAATATTTATAAGGATGGTGTGATTACAGCACCAGTCCACTTTGATGTACCAATGCAATTGCTCAGGAAGGATCATCTGTTTAGTTTACTACTACCTGTAGGCCACCTTCCACATTTGCTTCAAGTCTGCAAGTACAGTCTACACTATTCAGTGAGCTATCATCTTCGCTAGTTTATGTTAAGTGAATTACTAATGCCTCAGTCTGGAAAAATGGTTGGAAAATGTTCAACCAGAACTCTCAGGGAGGAGAACCATGTCTGCATGGGCTTGGACAGTGAACTAGCCTGTTCACACTACTGCTTCCAGGGCAGAACTAGCTTTTAAGGAGTGCATAAGACCCATATTGCACAACAGGTCTCTCAGGCCCCAGAAATCCCTAGAGCACCTTCAAGGGAGAACAGGAGCAAGCAGAAACAAGGGTCAGAGAATTGAGATACAAGAACGCATGGCATGACGGAAAACTGAGCTAAGCATCAGAAAACCAAAGATGCCTTTTCTAGCAGAGCAAAGCTCTGGGAGGAAAAAGGAACTGGGGAGCAGGTGAAGCTATGTGAAGATGTTACAAGGTTAGGTGTATCGCAGAGCAGAAACTGAGTATGGTATTTCCTAGTTCTCTTCCACAGCTAGGCAAGCCACAGTACCAGAGTACTGAGGGGCTGTCATGCAATTGCTGGTTGGCCTGCACCTACTCTGCTTGGTAATCTGCATCCCCAGCTGTGCGAGGAATAAACAAGCAGGATTGCTCAAGCCCCATCACTGTGGGACTTAGTTTATCCCTAACCTTGGCCAGCTGTCCCATCCTGCACTATAGTGAAGCACCATAGGCCTTGTCTACTACTGCAGTACCCTGAAGATCTGTTTTGTTTGGTGCTGTGAGTATCCTGAGTGAATGCATCTTGGGTTTTTCAGATTTTTAGCCCATAACTTGTAGTGACAGGGCAAGCTGCCTGCTAGTGCTGTTGTGGAAATGTTATGACAGGTTAACAAGTAGGAGAAAAATTTGTCCCGGCAGTGCCTGGTTTTACTTGCCTCAGTTCAGATTCTGTTTTGCTCGCTGCGTTTGTTATTTGTTGTGGTTTAAGATAAATCTGAAAATGGGTAATGAAACTGAATCTGCTACATCCATCCCTTATTAGAGGACTGGCTCTGTCTCATGCTGGTTGTGCAAAAAAAATGAAGCTGACCTATAGCTTGGCAGTTGAGATGGTTTTAGGTTTGAACTGTTACCATATGCTTCTTTTTGCTTTAACCGAAGAGTCTTTTCTAATGTCTTAAGCTTCTACTCTCTCTCTTGAGGGATGCTTTTAAGTTCATGTCTGCTATGGGCCCAGCATCTGTCTGGATATGATTACAGGGAACAGTTGAATCTTCTAGGGCAGGAGCACCTTTACGTTTCCTGGTTCTGTACAAGGTCATTGGCTTTCTGAAACAAACCAACAAACTGACTCCTGACCATAGCAATTGCCCTGTAAATCTATGTAGTTTGATGCAGTTCTCAAGTCTATATTGTAAAGCTATCAGATGTGCAAACTTAACTGCTGACTGCTAGAGCGTTAATTAAAATTCTCGTTTGTGAAGGCTCAAGTATGACCTTTATTAAATGCTTTCTTAGCAGCTATCCTATTGGATTTGTCTTGCCAACAGCCAAAAAAAACCACCCCACCTCTTGCAGCTCTTTTTTGTGAAAAATCCCTTGTGGTAATTCATCAGGGTTTATGGTTTAAATATGTATTTATTCCAAAATATTTTCTTATGATGTTCATTTGGAATATATTGGGTAAATATTCCACTTATTTCTGAGATTTTCTTGTTCTTGAAGTTTCGAGTTTGAAGTAACACTGGTATTTCTTTTATATTAAAATGCTGGATTAACAGATATCTGTTTATAGAGCTATTTATACAAAACAGTCTGGCAGCAACTGAGTTTAATAACAGAAAATTCTGCAGCTGATATAAATTATCATGGCCCTGTTTATACCAGCATGTTTTTATATTGGTGTAAGAACTGACCCAGAATATTTCTAATTTTTTTTTTTTTTTGGGGGGGGGGAGAATGTTAATTTTTTTTGTATATGTAATTGAAGGAAAAACAAAAGTAGGACCAAGGTGGAAGAATCACATTTCTTGGAGAAAATTATGCTCTCAAATATTGGTTTGTACCTGTTTAATAACTTCTAAGAATATATTTGAGCTTGCTTTAAGACTTTTTCCCTGGTAATACTTAGAGGCAAACTAGTCTTCAAAATATAGGTACACTGGGAGTTTCCAAGTAAGATTTTTGTGCAGTGTTGGGAACCAGGTAACTCAGTGTCACCTTTTTTAGATTTCCCTTACCTGTTTATTCCTTTCCCTATGTTTATTATCAATTAATTTTCTGAGACTCACTGCCTTTCTTCCAGTTTTTTATTCTTTTGTATCCTTATTAAAAATGATTGTTATCTGGAAAAATAATTTAAATACATTAATTCCTATTTCTTCAAATATAAACAGTGAAAATGGCATTTTTTTATCCTTATATTCATTTTTATATTTTATCTGTATCATAATTTTCTTTTTCAACCAATATTCAAGGTTGATTAAATGCTAGCTCAACAGTCTGACCTGATCCTTGAGCTTTCTTGCATCATGCGTGAAAATAAAATGACAGCCAAGCTGATGCATGCTAGCAATTAGTGTCAGGTTTTTTTAAATTTTGACCTTGCTTTCAAATAGAAAACTGAAATTTAATGCTGTGTTCCATAATTACTGAATAACTAATGGATTCCGCTTTCCTTTAGCTATATATAATGCTGGTAGTGACTACGGAGCGTTGTATTTTAGGTGATACAGCTGAAGTGATGGTTCTTATATTTTTCATGCTTATCACAAAACATTTTTTAAAAATCTAAAATATATTTTCTCTTTAAAGTAGACACTGAACAGTTCTTGTGCCTCTTATTGCACCAAAAGGCCTGTTTGAGAGTCTAAAGCGAGAGAGGAAATAAGACTCAAAGGAAGCGGGACCTGCATTTGTCTTGCTAGTATCGGTGATTCAGGCAGTCTGACACCACTGTGCATTTTCAGGTTGTGTAAGCAACTCCTAATGATCTTATGTTTTGGTATTTATATAGGAACCAATACACTAGTAATGAAATAAATTACACTTAGAGATACGTTAGTATTTCCCATGTCCTAGCGTTTTTCATGCTGTGGATCTTCTAAAAAATTTCCTGTAGGACCAGGAGACAAACCACACAGTTCTGAGGGCCAAAGCACGGAAGGGGTGGGGTGGGAGAGGGTCTTCACCTTGCTAGTTAGTGAAATGGGAGAACTGGTGGCGGTAATGTTTATGTGCTCTTTGGTTTGCTGCAGTGAGGAAATAACTGTCCCACTGCTCTGAGCTACTTTCACTGAGCCCCTAGGCAAGATTCAAAGGACATTGTTTATTCTTACCATTCATGGACCAGAGAAAAAATTATAGCCTCTAACTGATGAGTCATTTTTCCTTTTTATTGTTTGCAGATGGAGGCTGGGAAGAGGAGCACTTGTTCAGGAGTTGCAGAATGATAGCTGCTCCCCAACTGTATTTACACATCTGAGCTTAGATTCTAGCTGAGGAAGAGCCCAAGGAATGCAGAGGTCACAGGCTTTTCACAGAACCAGCTTAGGAGAAGGGCTGATCTGGTACTTAACTGGATAGTAATATTTCACATCAAGCGATGCCTTGACTCTGCAGTTCATTTTCCAATTGATTTTCTGCACAATTGAAAGGTTGGAACTTGTTGTATAAAACCATATCATGGCTTGTGTTCCTTGAAGAATACTGTGCTCATCAAGTTCAAAGGAAATAGTTTAGACTGTTGGCTTGTTGTGAGTCTTCCAGATGTACTTGCAGAGAGCATGCATAACCTCATCTTCAACTTCTGCTTCAGATGTTTGTGTCTAGCATTTGTAAGTGAAGTAGTTGAAATTTAGTTCATAATTCCATACAAAAGCTACTATTTCTAGCCAACTAAAGCTGTATGTGATTAAAGAATGTGCTCATTTGAATATTTTTAGAGCTTGGCAGCATTTCATGTTATATGATGTTTGTAATATGAGAAACAAGATATTTTTAAAAAATAAATTAAGCACTTGCAACTTGTGACTAACAACATACATTGTATTTCCTTGGCTTTAGAGAGGCTAGTCACCACAAAACTTTCTTTTGCACTCTTCTAACTTCGCAGCCATTGAAGTAAAATGCTTGCCTTTTTTTCTTCTCCACTGATTACACTTACTATAGGTTAGTGCCTGATACATTCTTTTTCTTAACTTAGTGAGCAACAATCCATTCAATGAAACAATAGTGAGTTTCACAAAAAGGAGGATAAGCTGAACTATGTACATGTATTCGTGCATGTACAATCTTATGTTTTTGGCAATATCAAGCCATGCTTTTCTTTAGCAGATCACACCTTTTGTTTTAAATTATTTTTATTTGGAAATTGCCAATCTTGCCACATCCCCTGCATCCCCTTTGTTTAAGGGAAATAGTGGTACCATCAAGATGGACTGATCCAATTAATAGACTTCTGCCACTGAATCTGGATTTCACTCATGCTTCTCATTATGTGGGTCACGTCGATTTAAGATGCTGCCACTACCCTACTGTTTGCTACTATCAGATACCTCACAGTGAAACCAGTGGATAGGATTGTGAGGTTTTTTATATACTTATGGGAAAAAAATCGGCTACATTAACTTTCTTCACTGTGAAAAGGTCACCTGAGGAAATTCTGGGAGCGCTGAATGGCACCTCAGCCTAGTACCTTAAGAAGAGTATGTCCTTGCTACTTTTTATCTTGTTGTGACAGAACTGTTTCCTAAAACTGTTTTTTCTTTTTGTTTTCCTTTGGTGAGAAGATTTAGCTTTAATTTTTACCTGAAGATAAACACTTTGCAAACATCTGTAAATTTACTATGCCCTGCTAGGCTTGCAAATTTATTTGCTGCTTGTCCTATTTAGCATAATTTCCTTGCCTTTACAGATAACATCTTGAGTTTTACTAGAAATTCAAAATCTTGGCTGCTGTAAACACAGTTGTGCCTACGATTTGTTCTTTATCGGCTATGCCTTATATGTTGTGTATTAAATATTGTCTGCTGTTTGTGGTTGGAGCTGTTAAAGGATGTGATTTATAAAGTTTGGCGGTTTCTTTCAGTTTTAAGTCTTCATAAAATGTCAGTCTGATAACTGAAGCTGAAAACACACACAAAAAAATCTGTTCATTGGGCCTCTATGAAATATGCCCTGACCAGGATCTGGAGACCTCTTACATTTCTTTCGTGAGGGAGAACCAAGCCAGCATGAACCAAAGGTAATTTTAAACAGTAACAGTGTGCTTTGGTCAGGAAATGATAAAATCTCTCTCACAGTAGCAGGGATGCTTTAAACTAGTCAGTAAAATACTCTTATTCTGCCCACACACTGCTGTTTGTAAACCTGGGCAGGTGCAGGAGGGAGGAGTGGGTGATTTGCCTGTTCCTGTAACCATGCCCTTATCCTCACTTCTGTACAAATCACTGTTGTAAAGAAAACCTGAACTACTCATAGGATCACTGTTTCTGAGATGAATCTTAAAGAGACTTTTTTATTTTATTGGTTTATTCTGACACCTGCTCTAGTATTTCCCTCTTAAACATGGATAGGGAAAAAAATAAAACTGCTTACAGTTTTACAAAATAAAACTGACAATATAACCATCATTGTTTTGCCCAACATGCAGGAACCTGTAGAACTCAATGAGGAGGTTACTATGGTACAAGTTGTACCTTAAAACCAAAATTGACTATGTTTGTTAATCAGGCTTAGAGAGAAATAAAAACTTCTGAGTGGTCTGGTATGTATTTACATAACACAGGCTTGTAGAAGCATCTTAATGTTATCTCCATACTTTTTATAATACCTCTGTTGCTTGCAGCATTCTCTAACCTCTTACGTGCTCTACTGTGCTAATGTTGCTGCTCCCTTCGCATTCTGGTTACTTTCAAAATAGTTCAGCAGTAAAGATCTTAAGCAAAGGAAAAACATTCCTCAGGCTGTGCGGAGAAGAGCTACCCCTTTCCCTTCCTAGGAAAGCTTGCCTCCCTATGCTTTAGTCAGGTAAAATCTCAGTGAAATTGGGTTAAGAAACAATCAATAACTAGTAGCTCTGGTATAGTAAAAGATAAAACTCAAGGTTAAACAATTACTGAATAACACTAGCTACAAAAACCAATCTGGCCATAGCCTAATGTTTTGGGTTTGTGTGGTAGGGTTTGGGTAGCGGGGGAGGGGACCACAGGGGTGGCTCCTGTGAGAAGGTGGTAGAAGCTCCCCCGGCTCCAAGTCAGACCCACCTCTGCCCAGGCCAAGCCCGTCAGCGACGGTGGTAGCACCTCTGGGAGAACAGATTTAGGAAGGGGAACCAGCAGTGAGTAGGGGGATTGGAATGTGAGAGGAACCCCTCTGCAGACACCAAGGTCAGTGAGGAAGGAGGGGAGGAGGAGCGCCGGAGGAGGGGATGCCCCTGCAGCCCCTGGTGAGACGGCAGGCTGTGTGTCCCCAGCCCATGGAGGGGAGCGGGGGAGCAGATGCCCACCTGCAGCCTGAGGAGGACCCCAGGCCAGAGCAGGGAGATGCCCCCCAAGATGGCCAGGACTCCATGGGAGGACCCACGCTGCAGCAGTCTGTGCCTGAAGGACTGCGGCCTGAGGAAGGGATCCACGCTGGAGCAGTTCATGAAGAACTGCAGCCCATGGGAAGGACTCATGTTGGAGAAGTTCATGGAGGACTGTCTCCCATGGGAGGGATCCCACGCTGGAGCAGGGGAAGAGTGAGGAGTCCTCCCCCTAAGGAGGAAGGAGCAGCAGAGACAAGGTGTGATGAACTGACCCCAACCCCGATTCCCCGTCCCCCTGCGCCGCTGGGGAGGAGGAGGTAGAGAGAAACGGGAGTGGGGTTGAGCCAGGAAGGAGGGACAGGTGGGGTGAAGGTGTTTTAAGATTTGGTTTTACTTCCCATTATCCTTGTTTTGATTTGATCAGTAGTAAATTAAATTGATTTTGTTTCTTCCCCAAGCTGAGCCTGTTTTTTGCCCATGACCATAAGTGGTGAGTGATCCCTCCCCATCCTTGTCTCAACCCATGAGATTTTCTTTATATTTTCTTGTCCTCATCCCACCAGGACTGGAGGGGGAGGAGTGAACAAGTGGCTTCGTGGTGCTTTGTTGCCACTGGGCTTAAACCATGATGCCTAAATATCTACTTCTTGTAGCCACATGTCTGGTTATCAGGATTAAGTAACTTCACAGATTTCGGTCTCTGTTATTTTAGGGTACTAATAAGAAATCTGACTACACTAAAAAGACAGTACAGTCTGTTAAAATTACAATTTCAGTGAGCTGTTAATGGTACAGTTTGCAATTACGATTACTTCTCAATTAGGTTTTTATCCCCCTTTAGTTTTTCTATACTTGTACATTGTGCAAGAGAGCGTAAATGGGGTTATCTGCTGCAACACTTATTCTATATTTTAGTTTAAAGATTTTCCTGTCAATTGCAAATAATGAAGATTCAGCAAAATTATGTCATTACATCTTAACCTGTGCTGAGAGTAGTCAAATGGCTTATTATGAATGATCCAAAACAGAAACACAAATTTTTACTTTTTTTTAACATATTTTTTATATTTCCCATTTGTATTTATCTTCTGTTTGAAATCTATGGAGTAAGATCTGAGGAAAAAATATAGATGTGTATATAGATTTGTACAGAATTATAGAAATATATATAAAGAATAACTTTTTCTGCTAGATTGAAGGTCACAGCAGTGGAAAACTGCATAACACCATTACAAGTTCAAGACTGCTAGTTATCATGAGCCCAGATTTCTAATGATGCAATATTCACAGTAATAGAAGTAAAATCAAAGGCATCTTATGGGAAATAACCATGCCAGATTTACATTCTGGGCTACCTTATCACACTGAGGAGGAAAAATTATTCTGGCTTTCCTAGTAGAGTAGAAAACCAACCTCCTTAGCTTGGACTGTGCAGTGTTGGAAAGAAGAAAACTTCAGGCACTGTCCTAAAGCAATATATGTAGGAATGTGTTTTTAAAATACTTCAGCAGAAGTAGAAGATACTTTCTCCTCTTTAGTAGTGTGAACAGCAAGTCAGTCAAACAAATAGAGAAAGGAGTACTGTTCACAGATAGTTTTGCTTTTCAGTCAGAGAGTGAATCAAGGTATCACTGTCTTGGAATGGATTTGTGACATCTGCAAAATATTGGGAAAGAAATAAAAACATGCAATGAAATTTCAGTTTTAACATAGTTATATGGGTTTTGTTTTGTTTTCTTTTCTTTTGCAAGAGGTATCGAAGGCACACATTGTGATAGAATGCATGGACAAATAGTAAGGATCTCCTGTAGGCAAACCCTATGGAGGCATTATGAGGGAACCTAATGCCCAGCCAAGAGAGGACCCAGCCCTTGGGAAGGGGGAATAGGACAAGGGCAGTAGAGGAAGATTCTTTGGGTAAAAGCAGAGTTTTTTAGTGTCTCGGTGTGAAAGAGAGTTATATTTTCACATCCCTCCAGACTTGATGAAGCTGGAAGACTGGGTAACTCAGTCATTCCTAACCTCATGAATTTGTCTTATGGTTTGACTTGCCCTGCATTTTTTGTTTGCCTATCATCTAACATGACAGCAGTTTGGTTCTGAGGCAGTGACTTCCATATAAAAATTATGGCTTCTGTATTTTCTGAAGAACATGGAGGGTGCTTTTAATATTACTAAATTTTGTAATAGGTATGTAATTTTCAAAGGCCAAAAGGGAGTTAAATTAGTCTTTAGAAAGTGAGTAGAAGTTTCATTATCTTAATTCCCAAAGATTCTTTAAAATCATATCCTAAGTAAACAACCCAAACACTAGTTTTGATCTGATTCCTACTTACTTTAACATAGAAAGAGTGTTAAAGAATAACAATTTTTGGCCAGGATGGTATCATCTTGCTCTGGCTGTGATTAGATAAATGTCAAAAGTAGCCTTTTAGAATAACTGGTGTAGAAGTGTTTATTGAAAATTAAGAGAGAACTATAAAGCAAGCAATAAACAAAACATGCAGATTTTTGCTGTCCATTTTAATGAACGAATGTCTACAAATTGAAATTTCTTCTATATAAACTGCCAGCACCACGAATAGCATCATACGCAATAATAAAATAACTGGTTTATAACTGCTTTCATGTCTTACCAGATATTTGTTGAATGCATTCTGGGCTTAGTTTTATTTCTGATCTGATTGCTACATTAGTGAAAAGTAGGCCTTGTGCCTTACTGCATTAGTTATCCATTTATAAAAATTAAAATGAGATTATATTTACTGATGACTGATGCTAAAAAAGTTTAGCAAAAGAAACAGTCTGAAGATATCATTATTAAAGGATCCATGATAAAACAGAACTAAAAACATGTGATATTGTGGGGTTGTGTGTGTGTATGAATAAATGCTACTCTGGCCTATAAAGAAATTCCTAATTTTAATTACTTATGTATAATTTTCAGATTTTATTTTTTGTAACAGAATATCTCCTTATAGCAAAGAATCAAAATGAAGGAAGAACTAGAGAGGAAATCCATGTGCTACCAAGACGTGCCTAAGCTGCTAAACTGCCTAAACATCAATGCAAATATATAGTTGTTTTCATTATGTGTAAAAAACCCAATTTATTGAACTAAAAAAATTTTCTGTTTAACTTACTCCAAAATACTGCTACAACTTGGAAAGTGTCATGGTGATAGCAGAAACAATGTTTCTGTGGCACAGAAGATTCAAATATTATTATTACAGCAAGGCATAACAGAGGCTGTAGATGAGTAGAATATTCCCATATTATTGTAGTTTTAAAAATAATATGCATTTATTATTTTAGGTATGTAGGACTACCACCGCTGACTGGTACTCCTGCTTCATGGATGTTTTTCCTGAAGGAAATATGGCTAACCATTTATGTTCAGATACAGTCTCTTTCCTGTGACAGCACTGATAATCAGCCTTTGGAAGGTTTGTAAACTTAGGAAGCTTGGTAAACTAAGGGTGTGCAATTATATGAAGTGATAACTTGGTCACATTCAAGTCACACGGTCCAAGAGCTCACATGGCACCATTGCCAAAAAAAAGCAGCACTGCGTAAGGATCTGAAATATTCTCATTTTACAGGGGTTCCCAGGTGGAGTTGGGTGAGTGCCTGAGAGACAATGCACAGAGACCCTTGCTGTTACTTGATACTATGTTTTCTTTCAAAAATTTCTGCTCTGAATAATGATATTTTGCCCAATGAAGGTGAAATGTCCATTAGTTAACTCTGCCATTGTCTGCAAGAGAAAAATCCTGTCGACACCTATGTTGATTCAGACCTGTTAAGATAATCACAACGATTATAGACAAAAAGCAGAATAAAATGTTAGTCTAGAGAGAAGCGTCACTGTAGTTTCTCATCCGGTGATATAAGTAAGCTGGGCTCAAGGAGGCCAGAAAGGGATCTTTCCTTAAATTGCCACAAAAATAGGGTTAGATTGTTCTCAGCAGTGCAAAATAGACCACACAGGAATAGCTCTGAGAGTATGAAGACTCAGCAATATAACATGATGTACTTTAGGTAAATCTTCTTGACAAGCCTTAGAGGGGAAAGGAAAAGCCTGTTGCTATCAAGAAAAGTTAATTTCCACTGACTGGCCTTGCAGTCTAGGAGTGTTCAGCCCACACCTTGGACTTGGTGAGATGTTTATCCATACTGCTTGGAGAAAACTGAGAGCGTATCTGAAGATTTTGACTGATTTTCCTGCTAGGAAACAGAAGAAGAAAAACAAACAAACAAAAAAATGGAAAAAAACCCAAAACACAAACCTCCTAATTTTTTAGACTGAACTTATTTGAAACAAATAGAAAAATAATTGCTATTGCTATTGGTTAAGTAAGAAACAGAAGCAGATGAAAGCTAACACATGAAATAGATCACAGTTCACACTTTTTCTTTAGAAAAGAGGTACACCTGCAAGCTAATCTTGTCTGATGAGTGTAATTAGTATTATACATTGTTCATTAACTGTAATGAAGGTGCTGGTAGTATAAACTAAGAGACTCACAACAGATATGACATTTGAATTTCTAAGGAGTTTGATATTTGGTAATGATTCTAGAAAACACTAAAAAGCAGATTTCATTCCATCTGTATTTAGGTCAGAATTTTATGAATTGTAGATGCATCTGAGGTATTTAAAAAATTTAAACAATTAAATTCCTGTTTATATGTGTGAGAAGACAGTAGGTGCTGAAATCAACAGAAGGGTCTGACATGTTCTGGTACATCAGAAAATCTTAGAAGAATCTGCAGAGAGATGAGTAAGTGCTTAAATACCTTTAAAAATTAGCTCTTTCCTCCCTCTCAGTTCCTAAATCTATTTTGCAAGTGGGAATTTTGATGAAAATTTGCTTAAATACGCTTCAAAATATGGTGCATCTTAATTTGGGCAAGCAAGTTCAGAAGCTGTCTCACTGAAAAGGTGACGTGTTAGATTCCTAATGAGCGAACTTGTCTTTGATTTCCCTATATGCAATTTCATTGTCTTCTGCATGCACCAAACCAAAGTACACACTCACTGTAGTTTAACTTGCCAGGCAATATATGTTTTGTGAACTGAAATTGCACAGCTTCATTTTTAAGTAGTTTTTGATTTCTTTTTTTTTCATATAACAGTGCTGTTCTGTTACATTTAAGATTAAATAATTCAGATCAGTTCCAGAATAATATTTCTGTTTAAATAAAACTTCTTTTTACACAAGTGTTTCTGCTTTGAAATCATTTTGATTTTCAGAGGGCTGGGAGACTGACAAAACTTCTGATGATAACATACCCCCTTAAAAAGCCACTCTTCATTTTTATCTATTCAGTAATTGATGGCAAATAAAATAGTACTTTTTAGGAGATTGAAAATCTTAGAGAAGTAGGTTTTATTTTACTATGTCATCACTATATAAATATCAATGCAATGTAATGAAATAGCCATGTTACAGTGTCTACTGTCTACTCCAAGAAAAAATATAGCAAAGTAACTAAAAGCTCTTTCAGAATAAAACTTAAATTTTCTTTTGCATTTGGGTATTAAATTCCTGGTATTAATCAGTAACATTTTGTGATTTAATGTCTCAGAATAAGTTTTGTAGTTTCAAACTGTTTTGTTTTCTTTCATGTACTCAGTGTGCTATGTAAAACCTGAAGTGAAGTAATCTTCAATATTGATTTTTTTTTCCATACTGTAATAGATTTTCTTGATTCTTAAATACAAAGAAATAACAGCAAATGATCATGTAGAGAAAAGACAGTATAGATACAAATACTAGTTACTATGCCTATTTTATAATCAACACTTCAAAAGGAGAAAACAGTTTATCTCTTGACTCTTGTCTACCTCTTCTAAGGAGTGACCAATAAATATTGGCAGCCAGGTCAATTCTGCTTGAATTTTCCTGCTCAGATAAATGCTTGACAGTAAGAAACAAGAGGAGCAGAGATTCCTGTGGTTAATTGTGCTCTTATGCATTTTATTTAAAAAACAAAAAAAAAGTCCTCAAATACTAAAGAAAATATCTGTGGTCACAGTACAGTTGCTTTGTGGTTTTTTTTTCTGAGGCAAATAGGTGCTGAAGATACTCTACATTAAAAGCGATAACTTTACTGGCTATTAATTGAAAACACAGAAGTAGTGGCTTTTTCTTTGCAAAGGTTATTGTTCTCCCTCTGAAGTTAGCTAAAAAGAAGGGGGAAAGGCATTTTTATTGTAAAAGAAGTTAATATACGGACAGTATTCAGAAGCCATCAGTAAACCTTGCAAGTAGTATTAACTCATGTTCAATCTTTTCAGTTTACTAGATTGAAAAGAGAAAGGTAGGTGAAAATACTGTCAATATTGGAATACAAATCTATCAAATCGTCAGATTTTGGAGTGGGTCATAAGATACAAGTTACATTGCTGGCATTATATGTCATGTGCTCTCAGCAGATTTGCTTTGAGCATTGTCCACAAAATATTATTGCTTGCGAAAATTACACCCATCTTCTGCCAGAGCTGCTGTACAAACCTCTGGTATTCCCTCTCCCCCCTGTCCCAGCATTGGAACAAGAGATTCAGTCAGGGGCCAACTGGTTCTCAGTTGTCACATTGTTATCTCTAAAAGTAATAGAATTTTCTTGTTGAACAGCATTTGAATTCACATACACATACATGGGCAGTATTTATCATTTAAAAGTAGAGGATTACATGAGACTATCATGTGCTTGAGCATGTTGTAGTAATGAAGAGGCATGTCTATATGCACAGAGAAATGATCACAGAAGTCTTAATGATGAAATATTAATTTTATTCACAAGAGTAATATAAATTATTAAAGTGGAAACAATATAAGATTTTTGTGTGTGTGTGACACAACAGCTAGCTTTGTTATACTGTACCTGAATTTTTAGCAAACCTGGTGCAAGTTGATGTCTCACATCCTGTATACAGGCTCACACCCTCACTCACTGAGTGTTAAAATGCGATTTGGATATATGCAGACCCATTGCACACTGTTGCTTTATCTCTAAGCAAACTGGGGTAGATAATAGGAGCATAACTATGATGAAGGAACCAGGACTGCATTTTGGACAATACTATTGTCCAAATTTCACTATTATCTTAAACAATTGACAGCTCCAATATTTGTATCATTTAAATGATAGTTCTCATGTTAAGCCAGGGAAAATGTGCTAAGGCGGCTGAAATTTCAGGTGTACATTTCCTGTCAATCTAAATATTCTGTTTCCTTTAACTGACATAGAGACATCCCTTGAAGAACAAATGATTAAAAGAAAATGCATTCCCAGGTAAAATATGAGCTAAAAATCAAAATGTCATCACTAGAAGGGTGTCTTACTACAAAGCTTTGGCACGTCCTTTCTCATTCAAAAACATCATCTCAAGAAGAGTATATATGTTAAGCTGCTGGCTCTTGCTTCTAAACTTTTTCAAGCCATAGACTCCCAGATGTATTTCTCTGCAGGATTTTCCAATTCAATAACTTTCGAATTGTTTAGTTCCTTACAAAACATGAATTTTCAAGTATGTGTAAATTACTAGTGCTCTTACAGTGAAAGATATTCACTTCAGCAGATTTTTGTGAATGAAACATGAGCACTTACCAGAAGAACAACTACATTCTTGTCAAAAGTCTGCTTTAGTCATCTGTTTCTGATTTTTCACCACCATTCATCTTCACCCAAACTTCAGTTATATCATGAGCTAATCTTCTTGTTTGTTTTTGTTTCTAGGTATGGAATTTGGTTTAAGATCATTTAAGAAAATACAGGAGAGTTTAGGACAACAAAAAATGCACTGCAGAAGTGTGTGTGGGGTATTTGTCTTACGTGCAAATAGGGCTTGTAAAGTACAGTGGGTTTTGTTGAGCTTCGAACTAAAGATTCAATAGAAAAGCATTGCAAAATCAGCTGTTGAGGAAACAGCATTTTAAAGCTGAAATCTCATCATGCAAGTCTTGACAAAGGGGAAAGCGTGTGAAATATGCCTTCTCATATGACTCAGGGATAAGAAGTTTCCTGGGGAAACCTGTTGCAGGTTCAGAGGCCATGGCAATTGGGGATGCAAACTTTGAGAAGAGATGACTTTCCCCTACTCTCGTGGTTTAAATCAATTAATGGAAGGGATATAAAATGAAGTGGCATAGAGCTATGTTTCAGAAACTTCTTTCCCTTGCTATCTTTCAAAGACTTAAAAAATATCTTCCTTTTTAGGTGACACTGCCTTAGGTTTTTATTTTACTTGAGGCAATACCTTATTTTCTTATTTACACAGTACATGAAGTACAATTTTTAGAGTACCCTAGAAGACTTACTTGTATACACATTCGAAATTAAAAAGTTGTTTATTGCTGTACTTTTCAGATGTTTCTCACATTAAAAATTCTTTTATTGCAAAATATGCAAATATTTGTGCCCTAATGATAAAGGAATAGAGATCATTATCCCTAATATTATTTGCTTTGAATAATTTATCTGATTATTATTACAAAGGGAACTACAGTATGTGTCTCACTTATTTCTTCTTAAAGGAATGCTTGAATTGTCCACTGTGATATAGAATAGCTGTGATATAAGACTTGAAAAAGATGTATAAAAATGCATAGATAGATTCAAACTCCTGACTTTTTGCAAATCAGGGACAAGCCCATCTTCTGGATTTAGAATCAAACTTCTTAGCTGATCCCTCTTCCGTGTAATTAGTAAAATCAAAACACTAAATTTGAATAACTGCCTCAAAAGTCAACTCTCTTGAAGTATAAAACCTGGACGTATCTGTAGTGCTTCATGACAGCATGGGTGATACTACCACAGGTGAAAACATTTCACCTGGAATTGGTGCATATCAATTACAAATGGTTCACATGGTACTGACTGAACTCAGTGTTAGCAATAGGGAATGGTACAGTCATGAAAGACAGAGTATTAAGGAGGGAAAAAAGAAAAAAAAGTTGATACTTCAGTGTTTCAAAGTGGATGCACAAAAAACAGCATAACAAACATTACTACACTTTTTATTAAAAAACACTAGCAAATAATGGTAAAAGTGGTAAAATTCCAAGAAAAAGAAAAAAGGGAAACCAACTTAATGAGGTTGAATATACTTTTAAAAGAATCCTTTTTCTGCTGATGGCTGAGCCTGACGTTCTTAAACATGATAACTAGTGCACACTGAGGAATATTCAGTGATTTTCTTGTTGTTGCTGTTGTTGCCAGGACTACCAATAAAAAGTAAATAAGGTCATCTGCGATATAAAAGAAAAGGAAAAAATGAAAGCATGCTCTTTATGCACTTTTTAGTCTGATTCATAATCTAATATAATCTTTGTAAATTTACCACCACCACCTCCCTAAACTGTTACACTCCTCTGAGGTCAATAGAACTCACAACAGAACTCTAATATTTATAGTAATGCAAATCTACCTCAAAGATTAATAATATTAGATATATACAAAGTAATTATTAATATTGCTTTAAATCTGTAAGTTTAATATTAGACAGGATTTGAGAAACAAAGTGACAAAAATTATTTTCTATAACTTTTTTCATTTCTGTTTTTATCACACTTAAATGGTGGCATCAGAGTTCAGTGATACGTAGAGTCACCAAAATAAAAAGTTTTTTTAAACACTGTAAGTTCTTTTCCATAGTCCAGTCTCTGACAGATAAAATAAAAATATGCTATATTCAAATGGGAAGAAGCTGTTTGCTTTAAGTAATGATTTAAGACTCAATAATCTAAGTCAGTAATCGAAGTCTTAAGTAGTCAGTAATAAATAATCTGTCTTAAAACTCAGTAACCTGAGTTGTAAGTAATGACTTCAGACTTCCTCCAGCTATACCTTTATCATGGGATCTATACTGCAACCATGGACTCGCCACCAAGATCCTGTACTCACTAAAGTCAGCAGCAACATCGTTTTTATGAAAGATGTAAAAAAATGGTTTTGACTCACAGGCTCTTTATAGATCTTCAGTGTTTGGTGATTAGCTAAAAGTGAGACCAGTCTTCTAAATAAGCGATGGTCAATAGTTATTTTGTTGATGATTTTATTTTTAACTCTTATCAGATTTTGACTAGATTTAAGGCTGGGAGAATCACATGTTAATTTATGAACTGCTGAGTTTACCAGTTCATCAGTGAAACTGTGCAAGCTAACTTTTGCATCCACCCATTGCAGGTTCTGTGTAGAAAAGTCTTGCAGGATGCTTTCTGTCTGTTGTGAAAGCTCATAACCAAGTAAAACATGAGTAGTAACATCTGGTCTGAGAAGAAAGTATCATTTGGAGCTGTTGTGCTGCTTCAACTTGTGTACCCTGACACTCCATCAAAATACCAGACCAGATACCTCACCTGTGGGCTAGCAAGACAGAAGTGACACAGAAAGCTAAGTATTTTATTGCCTGTATGCAATTTTGTACTTTAAAAATGTTTCTTCTGAAGGGATGAATAATTGTGAAATACTTTGTACAGCTTTTTCATTAAGGTGGAATGTCAGGGGGAGTATTACTTAAACCCAGCACAAAAAAAGAAATTCCTGGCACGTCACATTATTTTCTAATGTGACATAAAACAATGCTTGATTGCTGTGGCTTAAATTGTATAGAAGGATTACTTTGCCGAAGTTATTTATATAGCTAGATGATATTATTGCCTTTGGCTTATGAATTTAAAAATTAATTCACTGACATCATCACTGCATAGTCCTTTGATGAATATACTCTAAGGTCTTCTGGCTGCACAAGCTTTAAGCATTCTACTGTATCACGTCACAATGAGTCTGTCTCTCTGAACTGCACTTTATTTAGCCATTTATTTCAGAAATGTATTCCAGGAATTTCTAAGACGGTAATTAAAAGTGAATTTTCAGGTTGATTCTTTCTTTCAGCCTCCAGTGTTTATCTACCAGCAAAATCTACAGTCAATGTAAGTATTTTTTTCTAATGCATTGGAGCTATAACATTAGTTTTGTACAAATTTTGAAATATGAACAATAACCTGAGGAACATCAAACAAGCAGAAACTGCTAAACAGAAAAAAACAATTGTTAGAAATCAGAAGCTCACTATGCTTCATAGCTCAGTATTATTTTTACATAGTGTTTGGAACAGCCTTTAGCACTGATCCTTTTTTTTTTCCCCTGTTTTTTTTTTTAACAGTGTGGTCAGATATTTTGTAGACTCTGGCCCCTATAGTTAAGAGCAAATGAAGATATTTTGCCCAGCAAAATTAATTCACATAAAAATTGCTGTTCATAATTAAAATTAAGCCTTTCTCAAAAAATGCACTATTCTAGTTTCTAGTTCATGTAACAACATGTGATACTGTGTTGTCAAGAAAGGAAAAATAAGGTTCAGACTTTGTGGTGTGGTATATGCAGAACAAAATGCCACAACCAGATTCCTCAGGCTAAAAAAGCAACCAGGAGTGGAGAGTTTGCAGACTTGTCAGATGTTCGCTGTCCCTGCAGTCAGAGCAAAAGATGAAGGGACAGACACAGATCTGCAAGGGAAGCTGTAATTTGTAGCTTAAATCTTTTATTCCTTTCTATAGAGGAATTTCTGAGTGTGTGTGGGGAGGGGAGCCCTCTTTCTTTTATCTTTTTATCGACAGGCTTATTCACAGTTTACCAAGAGGTGAGAAACCTGCCTTTGAATGAATTCTAAAATTCTCCTTATTTTAACAGATATAGCTAGTCATCTTTGCTGCTGCCAGCCAAGACACTGAGCTTCAAAAATGCTGGTCTGATTTTTCTGAGAAATTTACAGGAAAAACTGGCACAGCAGGTTCCCGTGCCTGTGAAGCCACCTAATTTGAAGTTTCCAGCCCCCAGGGCACTAGACAGAAGTGATGGGGTTACATGTCAGCAGCCTGATGAGCCACATTGGTAGGGGTTGGAGGCAGGAAAAAGAGATCACCAGTAAAAAGCAGAAATTAGGAGAGGAGAGGAGAGGAGAGATACTGCATCAGGTATGGTTTGTCCAGCCAATGATCAAACTCATTTTAATAATTACAAATTCTCAGGAATGATTTGTCACCTGAATTTAGAAACTACAAACTTACCTTTATTGGCTTCTTGAATTTTGAATTACAATGACAGTAATAAGGTTTCTTTGTCTAATACTATGTATATTATCAATTCCGTTCCTAGACAAGAAATCTTACTGCATTTGCTGACAAAAATATGTATTCTGCCTTAATTACACCTTACATCAGAGTTAGTCTAAGTTTATAGGCACAAAACATGGTATCAGAAAAAGAAAAGTTTAATAATGTTATTCCTTGTAAAAAGAATAACTTGTCTGAACTTTAAAAGAATTCCTTCTGTATTCAGTCAGTAAATCAGCATTATTATATATTGTGCGATTACATGAGTATGTGAGTTCTCCATTGAGCAAGCAAAATTCTGAAGGTTCTTTGAGTTTAAACCATGCAGTTCCAGCCCTGCTTTTTGTGGTGGTTTGAATTCAGCTTGCTAACTGGGATTCTGTTACACATTGTGCTCAGGCAAATTAACATCTGAACAATATTCATTTGTTGATCTACAGAGTGATTCATTACTAGCTACAAAATCACGGTTACTTCTGGGAAGGCTCCATGTTGTTAAAGTGAGACTTGCAGTAAGTACAGCTGCTGAGATAATTATAATTTGAAACTTGAAGTTTAAGGATAACTTCAGTACAAACACAGGGAGCTGAGGTTTTTAGGCATTTATTTGAATCCATGCATAATAAGTAGAAATGCTCACATGCTTATGCAATTAAATTTAAAAAAAAAATTCCAAACCCCCACAAACCTTGGCTGGGTTAATATCCTCAGGAAGGTAACTGGGAAAATAAGTATGTCTCCATTATGCTATATAAGTAATGAACCAATAATCTTCTTTTTCTCCTAGTCCATTATATGTTTCTCTCTCAAAACATGGTTGCACCTGTTTCAGAAATAGTGTATCTGGATGTACCTTGGATCACTAGAAAAAAAAAATAGAGTTCCTAAGCTGGTATGACATATATTAGTGTAAAATTTTATTTCAGTAAAAAAAAGAATCGTCTGTTCAACAATGTTCTTTTTCCTCCTTTTAATGTGTTTGCATCATAAATACAGTAGGATTTTCTCGATTGGTTTTGAGAGTTTTCTAAAACTCCCTTGTTAAGAGATGGGAGTTCTTAATTTTCAGTTTTCTGTTATGAGGTACTGATAAAATTAAGTCAGATGCTAAGCTAAAGCTATATTAAGAAGCTCATAAATTGGAGTTGTAAAAATGTGGGTTTTTTTCAGGTCTCTAAAAACATTTCTAATTAAATAATAACGCAGCTGCTCCCACATAATAAATGAAAACAAATTCCTTACAAAACTAATGTGGAAAATAATTCAAGCCTAGAATTTGAACTGTATATCTAAAAGTCTGATTCCTATCTGTTTAAATTCCACATTGTGTCACACAAAATGATTTGCAGCCAATGTTATTTGTAATGCTGCAGTAGGAGGTACAAAGAACAGCATGATGTGCTGTAAAGTCTTCCACCTCTGGAGCAAAGGGTTTGTAGTGGGACCTGTGGTGTATCAATCAGGTGCCAGCAATGGAGAAAACAGAATTTCTAAGTAGGTTATTTGGCCCTTTCTGGAGGAGTTTCTTTCTCAAGCAGGTTACTGGCTTGATTATTTCTAGTGGCAAAGCCTATGCCTTCAAATATTATTTTACTCTGTGAATATCCTCAGTCCTAAAAGCTTAGAATTTTCTGTTTAGGAAGCAATGGTGAATCCTTTCAAAGTAATTCCTCATTTGCCTTCTTTGATGCATCCTTTCATAAAGAATCTCATACTGGAATGATGTGGAATTGAGCCCAAACTGGCATGGTAATACCTAAATAGCTGTCCTTGGGGTCTCTTCTTCCACTATGTAGACACATGGTACTTGACTATTTTCAAGAGACTAACTAGACACATCCTACCATTTCAAACATCAACAAAAAAAAAGGTATCTCCCACCATTGTTATAACTAATTTTTAGTTAGGAAATGTATATGATTTAGCTTCAAATGCTGCTAGTAGAATTGGCAGTTTAATCAAAATGCTTGTGCTACTTACTAGGCTGAAGAACATGGTATCTAATTTTACTCTTTGTGGCTGGCAAAATAGTTTATCTAGTCATTGCACCAAGAAGTGTAGCATACTGGGAAGGTAAACTTGCAAGAGATATTAAAGACTTCCCTGCATTTGTGCAAAAAATGTAGTGCTTCAGTCTACAGATAGAGATGTAGATTTTCAGAGAAAACTTTTTCTAGATTCTCTATGTCAAATATGACAGTCTATTCATTAACAGATTACTCATTTATTTCTGTAAGATAATGCACTATGGAAAAGCAGAACATTACCAGAAGCTATGCTTCTATCACGTTACCTAAGAAGCACATTGATACCATACAGGGGAAGAGGAACAAGACCAAAAGAGATGCTACACAGAGACCTTTAATGTGAACATGAAGTGCTAAACATGCTGAATAAATTTAAACATACTAAAGGACTGACAAGAAGGTCCTAAATGAAATGGTGATTTAACTTGAATTTATACTTCAACGTTCTGCAAACATCAGCTTGCTGATCTTGAAGACTTAGGCCTTCTCTGAGAGAAAGAGGAACATGACCAAATATCTATGTAACAGGGGATTATTTTATTTGTGATTAATAAATCTCTTCAGTTGTTAAAAACTGTAATTTAAAAAAAAAGTATGTTTACATTAAATTCAGAAAAGGGAAATTACATTAGCAGACTACTGCTGTGTTTTGCCAGATGTAAGGAAAAGCTGCATGTTCATGGATAATTTTTTCTTCTCAAATTAAAATAAAAATGTTTTGGCAGCTTGGCCATCCTTCTTTCCAGTTCCTATCTTGTCATCAGAAATCCTGCATTCTTCTCAAACCATTCTCCTGCCTTTCATCTTGTAAACTAAATTCGTTAAGCAATTTTCTTTTGTTACCTTGTCTTTTTAAGCTTCTAGATCCAACCTAGGTTACCCTAAATCCTCTTCAGTAAGGAGCTTCTAGCTTTCTGCTGCAGTCAACAGGAAACTGAGAATACAAAACTGTCATGAATGCAGAATAGATTCGTTTCATAAGGCAGGTCTCAAGAGACAAATTCCCAAAGTGGGATGAGAAATTGAGTTGGAACACTTGCCTATCCCATAAAAACTTGCTCTCTATTAGTATTTTCTATTATTTCACACACATTTCAAACAAGGAAAATATTACACCTAACTATCATGTTTTAGGCTGACTCTCCAGGCTTCTGTATGCACCAGGATACACTTTTACTAAGCGCAAAACTGACTTGAATTCTTTGTGCTAGGGATACCTGAAAAAATGCTGACTTTGGCTCATACCACCCATTTGCTCATGCATTCCTATACACTAGAATTACTTTTCTGAATAACATTAAATTCCTCAACTCAACCCAACTTTCTGGGGGTTTATCCTTACTGAATTTTTATAGCAATATATTTAAAATATGAATTTAGATAGCCTGTGTGATATGTCTTCATTTTAAGAATATGGTCTGGATTTAGGCTATACCTAAGTCTCAACTATCACGAACTATTTTTGTGATAGTTGAAACAAGTATAGTCTAAATCCAGAAAAGAGAGAGATGGAACAATTTGTGAGAAGCAGGAGAAAGAGGGCACCAAAGAAAAAGAAAAGAAGGAGTGCTGAAGAGAGAGAGAGGCAGTAGTTAGAAATGGGAAAGACCAGACATGAGAGTCAAAGGAAGTAAGAACAGAAAGAATAAACATCATGGATGAAAGTGTAAGGATAGGAGGGAGCAAGCATAAGTAGGGCCAACAAAGAGATGTTAAGTGATACAAAGAACAAAGTTAGGGATGAAAAGGAAACAAAGGATGTCACGCTACAGAGAGGAACAATTTTATAAAGAAGAAAAAAGAGGGAGAAGAACTGAAAAGGGAAAATGAGGAAGGACAACTGCCAGGCAGTTATCAAGCAAGAGAATTTAGAAGCGCTAACAGGATTGCTCAGTTTGGACAAAATCCAATACAGCAGTGCACATGTGCATGAGTGTTTGGCAACAAGGATAAAATAATCGATACCCTTAGCTTGTACCATAGGTCCACCTAAATATTTTAGAGGTTTTCAAAATGAGAGAAAGAAGCCAGAGTACATAGGAACTCATATACAGACTTCTAGATGCAGGTACTAGAAGACCCAGATTAGCCTTGGCCAGCCCTTGTACCACCTGGGGCTGCTAGACATTTCCAGCATGTGAGATTAGGGGCCTCCCAATCATTTTATGTTCACTCACCAAAGCAATCTGGAGGAGGGGAAAAAAAAAGGTAGAAAAATGCGAAAGAAACATATTGGAAGCCTGTCTTTTCAGTTCTTATGTTATTTAATTAGAACAACAGTATTTCTGTGCATGGGGACAGAAAGGGACACTGCCCTGGGAATGGGCAGCTGTGAACAGTTCTCAGAGCATCCATTTAGAAAAGATCAAGCCTCAGTGAGCCCGTGTTTCCTCATGGTCGGTTTCAATGTTTCTCTGTGGTTACCACAGTGACATAATTGTTTTGTTGTGGTTCGCTAGGGAGATAAGTGACTTGCTCTCAGTAAATCCCAATTATTCACCTCTTATTCTTTTATGTGTTAATATCATCTCTTTCCTTTGATTCTTTGAAAGTTGTTTGAAACTAAATTGCAGAAATAAATATTTCATGAACATTTTAATTGCGCAAAGGAATACAGAAAGCAAGAACCCCCAAAATGCATCTCAGACAAGATCTTTGGGTTACTTTTCAAGAATATGAGGGAAATTCACAACTCAGAATTATTATGGGTTCATTTGCAACTGTTATTTTCAGATTTTTATTACGCTAAGTAGAGGCTTGTCCTCTTCATGTTAGTAATGTATCTCGAAGATGAACTTTTATTCTATTCTACCACTGCATAGGAAGGACTCTCTTTTTTAATAATTTTTCCAGGCCTTTGTTTTGTATAGTGTCAGGTTTAGTTTTTTAGCCTCTAAAGTTCAGAGCTGTCATAAAGCTCTAGATATCTTCACCCTTTCTCACCTAGAAGGTCAAGACAGTATGCCAACAGCATGCTGGCTGTTTGCTCAAGCAAGAGGAGCTCAAATGAACCATATGTTAAATCTCATTGACTGGTTTTATGTATGGCACTATATAGACATAGATCTCTAACCAACAAAAGAATCTGATTTTAAATTGCAGTCATCAGAAAACAAAGAAGTGGTCACACCTTTTAGCAGCATACCACCTCTCTCCTGCTTTTTGCAGTTAGTATTGCTTACTGTACAATAGTTAGATAAACAATTTCTGATATGAAAAGCAATGGGAATGGGGAGAAAAGACTTCTGAATGCAATCTTCATATTTCTTCAGCAAAAATCTCTGAAAGTAGCGATTTCTGTAGCATACTGAGACTTTGGCATCATTTCATGTCCTTTTTCCCTCTTTCTTCTTGCTTTTTTGCAATGGAAAAGCAAATGCTGGCACAAGTACTTTTCCCAGTTACTGCAACCTACATTAGTTTAACACTTCTCCTTTATTGACAAGTTAATACAGCAGCCTTAAACTGCTGTGGGGTGCAATGCCATCAGAAGTCCTTAAAATTGAGAAGTTGGAACAGCAAAACTGCATTTTTCTCAGTAGAGCTCACATAACCCGTTTACCACGTTGGTACAGTGTGATGTCTTTAATACACTTTCATTTATATCAAGAGTGTTTTGCTACTACAATACCCAACTATCCTGGCATGGCAAAGCACTACTAAAATTGAAAACATTTAAAAATCCAAATGCATACTGTTTCTCAATCTTTAAAAACCCTATGCGGACAGAACAATATGCTCCATTGTGAGCAACTTAAGCAAGAAGCATGTTTCCCCATTTCTTTTTTCTATTTGTTATCCTCAGCTTAGTTTACAGTATTTTTATTTGTGGTAGTTCCCTACTAACATGATTATTATTCCTGTTATTGTTGTTTTTGTTATTTATATTCATGGTCATATTTTAAAGGCAAATTTGTTTCTCTTAAAGGAGATTTCTGTCAAAGAGGTTTTATCAACAGAAGGATTAGCTTCTTTTTCTTCATGCTTTGAAACAAAATTGGCTTTGAAAAAGTCTTATCACTCTACTAAAGATAATGTTGCAGACTTAAGTCACAATCTGATTACTCAAAGCAAGTTAATTAATCTTCAAATGCATATTTAATCACACATCCTATGCATTTCAGCACAGCTCAAGCATTAAGTACATTAGTCATTATTTTTCAGTAAAAGGTGAAATTAACAATATATAAGATTTGAGAAGTATGAATTTTAATCAAAAGTACATTAAAATTATATCATTTGGGATCTGCAAGGCTGAACCTCCAGAGGACTGGCTTCATTACAGATTATCGTGGCTGAACCTTATTATTACTTGACAGCTGCTCTGTATCCGATGCAAATGAATTACTGGTCACGGTTCATGTCTAGCTGGCAAGTCTCCACATAGTAATTACCACCACGTGCCACAAATCTGCAATTTACTTGGGCAATTCAGTCCACAGGCCAAAGATCAAACTAACTGCAGAGGGGTGAGACACATAGGCAGGACAATGTGTGCTGCCTTTCCCTATGATGCATTTTCTCTTTCAGAGCTAATAGCTTAGAATTTTTTGGAAAATTTGCACAGAAAGTTTTTCAGGGTACTTTGAAAACTCTTAAGTTAGATATCTGTGTTCCGTTTACTTTAGCAAAGTACATTCAGTTTGATGTCCATTACCAATATATCCATTTAGTTAATTCATTTGCTTTACACGGGGATGTTTCTAATAATGCTTGCTTTTTTGTTGCCTCTTATGATCTTTCTACTATTTTACAGAAATACTATCAGCTTATTATTTTTTAAAGAGCCAATTTCTAAATTCTGGGTTGGCTAAAGCAACTGTTAAAAGCATATGTCTGTTTTAAAAAGTCAGTTACAAAGTACTTTCTTTCCCTTTGCCATCTTTTTTTAAGTGTAGCAATTTTCTCTGACATTTTTAGCTAAATAACAGGAATTTTTGATTTTCAGCTTGATGACCTCCTTTATAAAAAGTCAGCTTTCAACTACTCTGTATTTTAGTGAAATAAACTCATAACATTTTCCATAGCAACATGCTATGATGTAATTGCTTTTTAATTATGATCACTGCAAGAGACTATGAATGAGACAAGCCTCACAAGCAAAGAAAAGCAATAGCTAAGCACATTTTCTTCATACAAGTATAGTCTATTTCAAAATGTTTCTATGTGCAAGTTTTCCTTTAATAAGCATTGTACTACAAATGTATGACATTGGTGGTGGAAGATGCGCTCATTCTGAAAGCCATGAAATTCTTTAAATTGACCATTTCTTAACGCAGCTGTTCCTTTAACATATGAGAGAAATGAACTCTCTCCATTGCCAAGTGGAAAAGAGTTAATTAGATTCTTATCCACCTGTAGAGCCAATTAGGCTCTTAGTTATATATAAGGCACCTGACAAACACAAGGCTTCTTCCCCCTCAAGACTTTAGTTACAGGCTAATGTTATACTTAAGAATGTTGTTATTTACAAATACCCATTAAAACAGTTTGTTTAGTTTCAGCCCTTGGAGATTTCACAAGCCATGAGATGATTGGTGGGTATTATTAATGATTTGGGTTATATTGTACTATTCCTTTTGCTTAGTTGGAAGACTGAGGTCTTTCAGTTGTAATATGTCTAAAATTCTGCTAGGAACCTCCTATATTTTACATACATATTGCAAAGAACTTGAAAACTGTTTGATGTAAATCTACAATAAACAAAAAAGTACTGAATCCCATTATTGACTTACTACCATTGCTTCAAGAAGAAATCAGATCTTTTGGGGTACAAACTGAGAATGCTTTTAGTATTAAAGCTACTTAAGTTGGAAGAGGAACTACTATTATATAGGTATGATGTTTCCTTAAAAACAAAGAGAAAGATGAAAACAAACAAAAAAAACCCCTTATCTTTTAGCAAAAGATAATTCAGCTAGTAATTACTAATTATAAAGCCACTCTAAATATTGAAGCTGATGATTCTGCTGAATTTAAAGGGACTATCCTCAGAAAGATATAATGGAACAAAAACTTAACTCAAACAGGACAGTCTTTGAGAAGGATGAATTAAACAGAAGTCATCAAAAAAGTTTTCAGTTTCAGTTTGTGCTGCTTATATAAAGGGATATACTTGTCATGCAACATAATTTTTTTACAGAATGCTCTTTCACAGTTTTGAAGAAGCAAGGAAGACTAATCCTATATGACAGCTAATGGGCATAACCAATGTGTTGTCACAATTTTTTTTTTCATATGGAGCCTTCTTTTCATTTCTTTGTCTTCTGTCTAATCATGTATTTTCAGGCATAAGTACTAGAAAATCTGGATTTTAAAAACTAACAGCTTTTTGTGAATACTGAGATCAAAATATCAAATAATTTGAGGAGAGCCACAAGATATTATACATAAGTCTTGGACATTACTTGGAAACTCCTGTGGAATTGGGTTATTTAGCTGCTTATGGAAAGATTTCTTCCCCCTCGTTTTAAAATATTTGGTGCTGTCCCCAGAGGAGCAAGTATGAACTTGAAAAGATAATGGTATAATATAATTAGATATCGATTTGGATGATCACATAGTATGGTCACTTAGTAGCATTCCTTCTTGGAAGGAGTTTAACCTGCTTGATAAATACTGTTCTCTATGATTGCTTGAAAATCTCTTCTGTGAAAATGTTCAGCTTTCCAAATTTGAATTGGGGATACCACAAAGCACCTGAATCTTCCTTCACTCCTATCAGAGTGCTATACATCAGGTGTAATTTAAGTTTTTGTAGCTGAATCTTCTTGTGTCACAAGAATCAAATATCTAGGATCTAGAGGGAACTCAGGCAGGATCAGAGTGGAAAGAATAGTTTAAAGTTGACTCTGAGAAGGTAACCTCTAAAGTTACATAGGAATTCTTACTGCAGCAATAAAATCTTCTGTGAGTGAGACCCATTAAGTATGCAAAGCACAGAGGTGTTCAACATCTGCCAGAATTAGACCTTAGTTTTATGTTCTGCTCTTTTTTGTTTTTACAGAGTAAATGGGCATTTTTGTTTACAAATCAAAAGCTGGATGCATCTAGAGCAAATAAGTATGACTTCAAAAGCCAACATGATCCATTTTGGCAACTCATGGGGGTCACATAAGAATTTTTTTTCTAGGAGTTGGATGTTAAATTTTATTGTGTGTTTTAATTGTATATTTATTAACCTTACAGTAAAATCCCACAGACCTCAGCTGGAAGCTGTTCTATCACTGTGTGGCTATGTTCAGGAAATGCTTGATAGTACTGAATTTAGGCTGAACTGAAGGAAATAACTAGTTGTTACTAAGGGGGGGTGGGGTTGATTCAGGATAAAAGGATGATTTTGGCCTAGAAAAGATACTTGTAAGAGAAGAGTTCAAGACTGTACAGTGTTTAGACAGTTTTTATGAATGTCTTTAGTTGCTCTAGTGCAATACAGAATAACTTAGAGAACAGCTAACTGCTATGTTCAATCTGAGACCACTTAGTTTCAGCTATACAGTCTTGCCAAAATGAAAGGTGACAAGTAAAACATTAGAAGTTCTCCATAAAATTAATAGTAAAGAAAATTTTGAACAAATATGAAAAACTGAAAGTTATATTTGCATAATTATAAAACCACTTATTCTCACCCATGTATTGGATTTATGTTTATTAAACTACATAAAAACAACAGAGTCTTAGCAGTTGGAGTAAAACATCTCTCAAGATTTTTAAGCAAGTTACAACAGAAATACTGGTACCAACACGGCCAACATATAAACATTGGTTTCCTTTTCCATTGTTTAGTTCTAGCACACAGGTCTATTTTTCAACGTCAGTGTTACCCACCCAGACAATCAGTCAACTATTTCCTTTGCAAAAGCATTTTTATTCTGTTCCTCCTCCTGTTATCAAATGAGTAAACAAGTTTATCTTGTTTATAGAGAATGAAGGTGCATTCTGTTCTGTTTACCATGACAAATATGGTACAGAAGAATCCTTCAAAACATCCTTTCTTTGGATGAAAGCCCAGGAATATAAGAACTGATCCTCAAGAGCACTGGTCAGACCTCAGCCCTCTGTGGTACTTAAAAGCCAAGTCACCATTCCAGCCAACAGCTATTACTCTAAGACCGTATTTTGAATGAGTAAGAGGAAAAAACACCCCTACTTCCATCCCTGCGAACTGGCTGGAATATTGGCTTGGACTAAGCTGTCACTATAGGGAGATTGTAGGTCAAGGTCAGATATTAATTCTCAAATCCATACATTTAAGGCAATATTTTTACCTATATATTTATACATGTATATAAAATCTGACATCAAGAAGTTCTTTTTATCTTTTCTAAACTCTTGATAACACTTCAGAGAGAAGGCTATAGTAGTACTACCCAAATAAAAGTGCCAGACTTTTTTTTATATTATACTTTTTGCATTCCCAGATCACAACAAATGTTAATATGAATGTAAGAGTTCTTAGACAAAAGCAATCTGATAACATCCTGCTATCTTGCAGAGCTATTTATATACCTTCTCTTTCTGATGCCAAATGTTTTAACACAGACTTTCATTAAGATTAGAAAGTACAAAATGTACAGCCTCATTCCTTCCCCACCACATCCTGACATAAGAATTTAGTTCCAAAGGCAACACAAACAATGCACACTTGCTCTATGATTCTCTATAGATAAAGGAAATGGAAGAAGTAAATAATTTGTATTAATATCTGCCTTTGTAAAGCTGTACATAAAGGTATCATTATTTAAGAAGTCTGCATTGCTCAGGGCATATTAAATATGAGAACTTTTTTTAAAACTGATTGCAGTCTTTCTAATCAGTCTCAAGTGATTCAAATTGCTCCTACTAGAATTATACACAGGAGAGAGTACTTCAAATTTTCAAGGATGCACTCCAGACCATAAGCTTTATACAAGTGTTTCTCAAAAGACCACATTGCCCTTTTCCAAGATAAGTGTAATAAATATTCAATTGCTAACAAAATATTACTTAGAGCGTGCTCCTCTGTGCTATGTTGTCTCTAGATGAAGGGTGTTTTACCCTTAACATCACCCAACAGTGTGCTCTCCTCATAGTGCAGTTAGTAAAAGGGTCTCTTCCTGCAAGAAAAAAAAAAAAGAGGAAAAAGAATCACTGAGATCTTTTCTGCTCCCAGAATTTTATGCTCAGCTTTGGCACAGAAATAAATCAGAAGTGTACTCTTCCCAGTGTCCAGTGGGTATTCTAAAGTACTTGTAGAAACTTGGAGTTCTGCTGGAGATCTCAGTGATATGGATAGATCTTGCTTTTTGCTGAGGCCAGTAGTGAAACTCCCATGCTTTCAGTAGTGGAAGTATTGGGTCATTTTGACAGATTTCAACTTAGTCAAAAAACACCTTTAACTCAGTGTATTTCAGTGGCCAATAAAGATGCATAGCTAACTAATATAATGTGAAAAACTGAGTCAGACTTTGCCCAGTACTGTTGTTGACCCTGACCTTGATCACAATTGTGATGTAATTTATTCTAGTTCAGGACTTGTACAACCATTTGATCTGTGTGAATTTATTCTTCACCTCTCTCAGGTAAAATTAGCACATGTTTCTTTCAAACTTTTCAAGGCTTTTTTCAGATTTCCAGATCCTCAATTACTATTGAAAAAAGGGGGAAAATCCAAAAGGCCATGCAATAAAATAGAGGTCCAGAACTCCAGTTAAATTTCTACTAGTTAGTTTAATGATCCATACAGTATGAATACTGCAGCAGATAACTGAGCAAATTTTGTCAGTTCTTTTTCATATCTGCCTTTGCTTACCTTTACCTATAAGCTTTCCACTACATTGTGGAACACCTTTGAGGAGCACTTCATAGTTCAATTACACAACCTTTAGATGAGTTGCTAGGAAAACATTGCTAGTATGCAAGTTCTGGCCTTCCATAAAGGAAATAAGAAAGATGCAAATCTTAAAATAGCATATATAATGAGGAAATAAATTCTTAATCAGCAGTTTAGTACTAGGCTAAAGATCCAAAGAAGGATCATTCAGGCCAAGGCATAGTTTCACATTTTATCATAACTATATGCTAAATGAAACCATTTTTCAAGGAGAACACAGTCTTTAATTGATATCTAACCATTGATGTAAGACAAGAAAATATGTTCTTGGTTTCAAGAAATGTAATTGAACTTGCCAGATAAATAAAGCATATCCACATCTAAGCTAAGCTGCTGAGTCCTCTGTCTTATCTAATGCTGGAACTGATCCAGTGCTGTTTGCACCACTTCTGAATTACAAGTGATGCCGTAAGAGTATAAGCATTTTACAAGATCATTTCCACAGAAAAGATATCTTCCTTGTTGCCAAAAACCCCACCAATAAAGTAGGATAAAAATATGTTAGACTCTTGAAGACTGTTAAATGCTTCAGTCTTTTCTTCATCCTTGGTGTGATACCAACAAAGACGTCTGTTTTAAGAGACGAGCAACGTAACACAAGTCTTATTTTTGCTACAGAGCTAGATTATTGATTGCTTTCCTGTTCTCAGGACTAGAGAAGGCTGTTTGTTAGGAATTGTCTGAGAAAATACTGAAGACATGAAAACATGAAAGTTAAAAAAAAAACCAACCCCATGTTTACTTAGCAAAAGTATGTTGAGGGTTAATTAACAACAAATGTATTATTTTAAGTCTTTATTCTGACACATTTGAGTTAGCTGCTTCTGCTTCAAGAGAACATGGATGCCACTGTTTGTTATCACACAGGAGAGAATATCGGCACCACTGTAGCAGAGGATAAAAGTGAAAAAAAACCCCAAGCTTGTGTATGTCTTAGGGTGTATCCCAGCCTGCATAGGTTCCTCTGCTGAGTGGGTCATTTTAGCATTTCAGCGTCTCCCTGAAGTGCATTTAAAAATTTCCTTAACATCTACCATGTCACTACTTACACATGTCCTCCTCTGAGGGTAAGAACAACATGCAATTTAGTGTTTTGTGCTTCGGAGTTCTGGTTGGCTATTTGGCTTGGTGGGGTTTGTTGTTGTTTGGGTTTTTTTGAGGGGGACACAAGGTTTTCCTTTACTATCTTTCTGTCCCTCTTTTTTTGGGGGGGGAGGGTGACGTCCTTCGTTTAGTCATGCAACAGTTGGGCAAACACATCTTTCCTCCTTGTGAGTGGCAATGTAGAAGAAAGTGTCATCTAGTGGTTAAAGGGGCAGGGTGTGGAAAGGAGGGACCATAGAATGCTGAAACCATGTTAGCCTCCTCCTCTTCAATTAGTCCTGCTCTACTATAGCGTGAGTATGTTGAAGAGGCAGATCAAAGAAATGACCCTTCCATTGGAACAGAAATTGATAGTGTTTGATACACCTTTCCTTCCCAGAGGGGATAATTCCTTCTGTGAAACTCCTGAAATTGTATCTCTCATTCTCCTACCACTATGATTTCTTCTGTGCTTTGCATGAAGCTTTTATTTCTTTCATTTTCTGGAAGCCTTGGTTGGCATATACTTTTCTTGGAATGTATGGTTTTTACCTGCGTGCTTTCTTTGTATTTGTTTGTAACTTCTTCTGGCATTACTGAGATAGAAATCTGAGTGCTTACATAAATGAAGCTGAGTATAGTTTCAAAATACATAACCCAACAAACTTTAAAGTGATACATATGCAAATTAATTAAAATAATTCAGCATAAAATATCCCCGTTTAAAATAAACCTGAAGCTTGTGCAGAATTAATCTTCTGCAAAAAACAGTGCTGATGTTGCCTTATATATCTCCTCCATTTGGTTGGTGGTTTTGGAGGTGTTTTGTGGGTTTCTTTTTAATAATTTAGGGTTGCCTTTTTTGTACTATAAAGTAAATTCCTGATGTCTTTTCTCCCACTCTTGGTAATGGAGAAACATGGTTGGTTTCCATAGTTTTTACATTTAAACAGCAAAATCTGCAATTATAATCACAACTCTAAATGTGTCAGCAGTAATTAGAAGTAGACAGTTTAAACTGTGAATGTAAAATGTAAGGAAATTCAAGAACATATATGTTATAAAATGCACTAAAAGGAATAAAATAAGTATAGTCATCCAGATTCTTAGTATAAATCAGCATAACTTCCATTATTTGCAAGAGTGCTGGATCAGTCCAGCTCATCCCATAGTATGAGATCTAAGATGTGGGTTGAGAGTAAAATTTGGCCTCTGTTGGGTCAGAGTTTTCCAGAATGTGTTTTCTAATGTGAGAGGAGAGTAGGACTGCTTTAAACAGCTGTTGATATGTACCATTTAATGAAAAGAAAATACAATATTGTCTTAGACTGACACTTCTGGGAGATATTATGCCTAAATAAATAAAGGGGGGGAGGGAGGGGAAGGCATCCAAATTATAGGAAATTCTGTCTTCTGTAGGGCTTTGTTACTGCTTGTTAATCTGATGAGAAATGTAAAATATAATGTGCTAGTAGACCTTGATTCCCAAATTCTGTGAATGTCAACAAAAAATTATGCAGCATTATTGGTCTCAAAGGTTTGGCTGGAGAGGATAAATTAATTTTTGCAAACACAACAGTAAAATGTAAATCTTCTGAAGGAGGCCTTGCAATAGCTAGAAACCAGCATGATGTTTGTTTTTTCTGGGACTATATAATTATATTGTTTGCAAGTGAATTTTCATTTTTGGTAGATAAATAACTGACCACCAGTCAGATTCACACAGGAGAGAAATAACAAATTTTATTTTCCTTTCTTTGATCTGAGGGCTGGCTCAAGGCTGCTCTGACCCCATCCCAGTTCAGTTCATTCAATGACTAGCTTCAGCAAGCCATTTTGAAGCAGAGGACACTACAATTCAGTGATACAATCACATCAAAGGGTTTCCACCAGCCAGAACTGGAAGACTATGGCTTAGAACTGACTGTGCTGACTGCCTGCTTCCTTAGGAGTCTTCTAAACTGTGGAAAAACCCTACAAACAGAATAAACAATCTTCTGTTTTCCACCTGCCAGTGTACAGATAAATAATTAATCTTGGGAGAAAAAGAAAAATAGTTTGTGGTCTGGAATATGTGTTGTGGAGAAATGCTTTTCAGTCTATGGACCATTTCAAAGGCATCTTTGAAAGGTAACTGCTTGATGGCAGCCTTAAATTTACTGTAAATGATTTACAGCTTCAGTAGTTAGCACTCCACAAATCAAAAACTGTTGAACACTTCCATGGAGAGATTTTGGGGTGTGGGGAAGGGGCAATCTGCAGGAAATGTCTTGGTCTTAGATCAAAACAGCTAACACTGCAGCACATCACTGTTGCTGGCATGCAATGAAGGCTGTAGATACAAAAACAGATGCGCTATTTTGAACAACTATGGCAGAACAGTTTGAAAAAATTAGCCTAAAAGTTTGAGAATATTGCAAATAGTCATCTCTTGAGAAATAAAGAAAAAAAAAGAATAAAGCAATGAGCAATATATTTTTCTTTAGGTTATTTTTTATTTATTCCCTCTATTCTAAGCAGAAGCAAACAATTTATTCTCTAGAGCTCTGAAAGGTTAGTCACTTGCAAGAAAATAAGGATATGAAGAATGGCTAAATAAAAAGAGCTAAAAATGTCAAACGCCTAGGGATTATTATACGGCCCAATTTGGTTAATTTTGTGAAGGATTGTACATCCTAGGGCAGTATGTCCTGTTGATACAGTAAAAGATCTCTCCTACATTTTAGATGTATCAGAGTAACATTTAATTAAAATGCATACATTCTGTATAACGTAACAACAGAACCAAAGCCAATCCTGGCTCCCAAGGAAATTATCTATGCTAACCAAAAGTTATTTTCCCTCAACACCATGTAACTGTTCCTTTTACTAAACTTATTAAAACCATTTTAAGCTTTGATGTTCTGCAGCTTTTTGGCTGATGTTTTCATCAGACGTTATTCATCCTCCTAAGGAGTATGTTCTTCCAGATCAGATACTGACACTACTTAGTAATTTATTTCTGTTTAAAATTAAATGCATTTAAAATGTATCAAATTGACAGACCTGGAGATGATAGTCTTCTGCGCACTTTATCCACAGGACAGAAAAGGCACAAACTGTAGTATTGTCAGTTTTTCTTTATTAACCTAAGCTAGCACCTGGAAGTGAGATGGTGGTTTCTTCATTATATTCTTATATATATATATAAAACGCCTTGTTGCACCCTCCTTAAAATGCCTTCTTGCACCCTCCTTACCTGGAATCTTGGCTGGTGTCCTCTCCTCTTACCACCAGTTTTAATGACATATTGCTATGAATATCTTTATACCTATTCTGGCTGTGGAAGTTTATCTGACAACTTAGGTTTTGTACAAGTAAGAAACTAATCACAGAGGATGACTCCTTTCATTATCCTGTGGGCAAGTACAATGGACAGGATTCTAGGGAACTGATTTCAAATGAGTTGGTAAAGAAATCTGATGTTGTTCTGGAAGGCAAGGGCTCTACAATGAAGACTAAGAGATTTTTAGAAGTAGTACGAATAGAGTCCCGAGGATTACTTCAATGACAAAAACCAGTTTAGGCCTCATTGAAAAAGCCATGCCCCTGAATTTTAAGACCATCTTATGAAGCACATCCAGATGGTCTTCATTTTAAAACCAAAAAATGCTACTCCTTGCTTTGGAGATATGCATAACATTTCTAGATTTTATTGTTGTTTTGAGAATGATGTTACAAATCTCCACATACAAATACAAAGAAATTATTCATTTCTTTGGGCCAAAGGACACTGTTTTTGGTGGAAGAACTCAAATGTGCTGTGGAGGTTTATGACCAGTGAAAGAAATTGGATTCAGGGTGCCAAAGACTAAGCTGCATGTTTAAGTGAACATAATATGCTGGTCTTATGATTAGATACCACATTTTCCTTTTCTAAACCCAAACTGGCTACATGTTTGTTCATTGTCTCTTTTACAATTGCAGATAAGTAATAGTTAAGATGGGCAGCTACATACCATATGCACATTTTTTTAGAGCATCAGGTACTTTTCAGATATGGTGTGTAGGATAGATTTCACAACAGACTTCATTTCTCTTTCAAGCACTGTTAGTAATAAAGCAGCTTCGTAAGTTTAGACTGGCATTTTCCACTGCCCTCTTGTCACATGCAACAATGTCATATTATCACTTCCAGACATGTAACAAGTACATCTTGACTATAATCAGTTTCCTCATCTCTGCCATTTCTAACAGATAGAGGGTTCCACAACCTTTTTTTTTTCCATCATGGTTAGAAACTTTCTCCTTGTATCTGTCCCAAACTTGCATATGACCATCATATATATGCTCATTTATTCTTAAACCAGTACTGTTTTATAGCTCTTTCCCTTCTTTAGTGTTTAATCCAGCAGATATATCTAGAGGGATTAAGTTTGTTCCCCTTTGGCCTTCATTTTTTCTATGCTAAATTATCCCAGCTTCTTTTCTGACCTATTATATGAACAGACTGTGTATCCCTTCTACTAGTTGTCATAATAGCCCTTCTCTGTTTGCACTAACATCGCTTTAAAAATTATTGCCTAGAAAGACAGATGGAGTTTCAGGTTAATATTTTTAATTTTTTGTTTACAACTGTCATGGTTTAATCCCAGCCAGCAACTAAGCACCACGCAGCCACTCACTCACTCCCCCCCACACCCAGTGGGATGGGGGAGAAAATTGGGCAAAAAAGTAAAACTCGTCGGTTGAGATAAGAACAGGTTAATAGAACAGAAAAGAAGAAACTAATAATGATAACGATAACACTAATAAAATGACAACAGCAATAATGAAAGGATTGGAATGTACAAATGATGCACAGTGCAACTGCTCACCACCCGCCGACCGACACCCAGCCAGTCCCCGAGTGGCGATTCCCTGCCTCCACTTCCCAGTTCCTATACTAGATGGGACGTCCCATGGTATGGAATACACCGTTGGCCAGTTTGGGTCAGGTGCCCTGGCTGTGTCCTGTGCCAACTTCTTGTGCCCCTCCAGCTTTCTTGCTGGCTGGGGATGAGAAGCTGAAAAATCCTTGACTATAGTCTAAACATTACTGAGCAACAACTGAAAACATCAGTGTGTTATCAACATTCTTTGCATACTGAACTCAAAACATAGCACTGTACCACCTACTAGGAAGACAGTTAACTCCATCCTAGCTGAAACTAGGACAACAACATAAGTGAACTTTTGGTGGGGTGTGTGAACTAAGAAGTGGACAGCAAAAGATTAGCAGTCCTAAACCAGACTCATTAATTTGAACAAGGTGTCAGATCTGAGAGAAGTTGAGGAGGGGACAGAGCAGCTCTCTAGAAGCTAAGTAGGGGAAAAACAGGTAATACTTCAGGTACTTTGTTTTTCTAAGGCTGTGACACAACAAGGACGGCAGAGCTTCTGCTAAACTGTAATCACAGAAAGAAGCTGCCCAGGGCAGTGTGGGGGGTGGTCAGTCTGCGAGGGAAGGTAGCTAAGTGACCTGAAGCAAAGCCAGAAATTTGAACAAAGGTCACTTTCTGGTTTGAGGTTTTTCCAGAGCTGAGCTATGACCACAGAAATGATGAACCTCTTACAGTGTCTGAAGTGATGGAGTGACTCTATAAAGATTATTGAGGCACGGGAGACATATGTGAAGGGACAACATGGCTATGCAAAATAGCTTTTTGATGTTTAACATACTTTAAAAAATTTAAGTACACTCAAAATAACACATCTTGGGGGATGTCAGGTGTGGAACAGAACTGAAACTGAATGTAAATAGTTATTTGGTCTTGGTTTTTAAGAAGTCAAAATGTGCTGCAAATATTTTTCTTTAAGAATAACTCTACAAAGAATCAAAACATGTTTGATTCTAGTCTTAATCCATAGTGTCACAGCCAAATTCTAACTCAGGCTATCAACATCTATGTTTTCCTTGTAACCAGCACTAGAAGCAACAAACTTCCCAATTTGTCTTCAAGATCTTGTGGGCCCTGTTGAACTCTGCCATATAATGTGCCAAAGACATGCTGCTGCAGAATGGCTAATGTAACTAGTCCATGGTACTTTGTGATGGGGGAAGAGATCTTTGGAAGGACAAGCATAATGTAAAATGGTATTTTCTCATCCTCAGGGTAAAAAAACTCCTTAAGGATTCTTTATATTTTGACCATTGATAAATCTACCCTTTAATTATTGGTATATGATAAATTTGATGATGTTCTAGACTTAGCCTGTTCAGTGGCTGTTTGTATTTCTGTCATCTACTTTTATTTATAATCCTATTAGAAAATTGTCACAGAGAATTTACGGTAGAAGTGCCTAGTTTTCTTGTCAGAGCTGCTGCTTGTAAACTGAATGTTTTGACTGCCTGCTTCAAGGAAGATCTAGAGTTCCAACAGGCACAAAACCCAGGTTTTTTGTATTGGTGTTTTTATTCAGGATAGCCTTGATAGGCGACAGCATTCATGTAACTCTTGAAATGGAAAACCAGCATCTAAATAACAAAAACTGGGTGCAAAGGGGATGGTTATACTGATCTAAATTCATAATTAACAACTCTCCATTTACAAAAATTATACTGAATTATGCTTGGTCTTTTATAAGGCAAACTGTCATGGCTGGGCCTTTGTCCTGACTTAGCTCTTCTAAGTTGCTTTGTGGGACTTTTTCTCTGTGGAGCAAAACAGAATTGTGAGCTATAAGGAATTCATGGACGCAAATTCTTAGTCCTCACAAGAGATAGTAAATGGGTAGAAATTGGGGCAAATAGCAGGAGATAAGTTTATCAATGGATAATCCTTTGCCTCTTTCTCCCCTCCAGCCACACTCCCCACCCCTGCCAGAAGGTCTTCAGATTCAGATTTTTTCCTGGCACCACAGTTGAAGGTGCAGCTTGGAGTTCTGCAAATGCATTCTAGGTAGATATGGTATGAAATTAGTTACTTGCAGTGTGGGAGCTTAAGAGCATATTACAGCAGTGCTAATGTCTCTGTATGCCAGAAAAGAATGAAAGTGGAGCTCAGAAGTTGTGTTGGCTGAATTCTGGCAGCTGTTGGACCTGCCTGTGAGCTGTGCAGGCAACTGTGTGATGCCAGCTCTTCCTCTCTGACAGCAGTGGATGCAGATCACATGGGAGGTGTTTGAAGATCCCTGTGCCTGACAGACTCGTGTTCCCTACAGCTCTAATTGCTGTAGAAGTAAAAAACCAACCAACCAAACTAACAAACAAAAACAAAAAAAAACCCAAAAAAAACCCAGAACTGTTGAAGTCTGTTCGTGTTGAGTGTCTCTGTGGAGTAGACATCAACCATATTTTCTGATGCTTACCTTTTAGGATAACAGCTGGTGATTCTTCTCTACCCACACTGCTGTTTGTGATCTGAGAACACTAACAGCCCTCCAACATTTTGACCTTCTATGCTTGTCATTTCTGAAGAGCTAACAACAAATACTTCTTCTCTCATCTAAATACTTCTTTTCCAAGAATCTGTCTTCTTTTTTTCCGAAGAAAATAAACTGTCTTCTTACTTTATAAACCTCTCATAATTCTGACTTCTTTTCTTCTGGACTCTCTATTTTTCCTTTTCTTTAAGAACACATTTCAGACTGTTTGTCATCTTGGCCCACTGAGATCCCACCAGTATCAACACAAGTAAAAGAATAACCCCTTTTTCATATGCTTATTAATATACCCCAGAGTGTCATGTTGAGATTTGCCTTTTTTGCAACAACTTATCTGCTCTGGATTTTTTTGGTTCACAATAACATCAAAATTATTTTCTGCCCTACGGCTCCTAGTCAGTTATCTTCCCCACTTCATCTGTGCTTCTGTCTCCTTCTGAAGTGTAGCTTTTAGTCTCTGTTAGCTTCCACCTTTTATTTCTGGACTATCTGAGGTACCAGTCCATGTTGATCATCATCTTTAAAGCTACTACAAAACCCTTGCGTGTTTGCTTTCTCAATGTGCCTCTCTTTTGTTATTCAAGTACTAAATAATGGTAGACATATGAATCACTCTTGCTCCCATGGGACATCTAAGGGCAAATCACATTTGATTTCCTTTAGGATGAGACATATACAGTAAGTTTGTCCAAATCTTTCTACTTGCTTATACAATTCTCCATGACATTCTTATAAAGTCTTGCCACAAATAGGGTATACCTACAGTTGCGTTGATCATGATGAGTTTGAGATGGATCTTTTTATTTGGCTCCCTTCCATGGCAGGAAGGAGGAGGTATGAGAATCCATTAAGACATAAAAGATACAGAAATAGAAATATATTCTGGTAACAGTTAACCAAAGGAATGGGGGGGGGGGGGGTCAATATTAATTTAAGCTTTGTCTTAGAAGCTAGTTTTTTGTTGTTCATTTGGGGTTGTTTTTTTTAAGAGTTAGGATATGTGATACTTCAAGTATTGAAGAATTCATGGAAGAAGAACAGATTGTTGTGGATAACTTACTCTTTGTACAAACCTGGTAGCATTTCAATATTAAATATCTCCTGTTTTCTTCTAGATTTGCCAATAAAGTCTGTAATTAATGATAACACATAAGGACATGCTTGAGGCAGAGAGGTTGCAACAAGCAATGCTTTCTTGTTCTCTGTGTAGGAATCACTTTTCCAGGAATTTATCTTAGACAGTTCACTTGTTTTCTGGCTAGAGACATAAAAAGCAATTGTACAGTCCTTTACTGAGACCTCTTACCTGAACAGATTCCTACTACTTTGGGGACATTAATAATTGAAGAGACCTTACTGAGTTCATCTGCTGTGCATTGAAGGCTGTTTTGTTCTGGTCCCTCAATAGTCAACACAAACAATACTCACTGCAGTGGTGAATGGGGTTAGGGTGACCAGCTGTAAGCCTCCCATTTATGTAAAATCCTTATTATTTTTCTACAGGAATTTGTACCAAATCAGCTGTAATTTTTGAGATCCTAGCTGAAGGAAAAATGTTGTGGGTTTATGTATTCTATCTTTCTGGGATGATTGTGACTGAAATCAAAAAGTTCAGACTTATGTTTGACCAAAGAGGAACATGCTTAATTTCATTGAATTACAAAACTACAGTTATTTGATTAATTCAAAATACTCATTCTCAGCTGCTCAAAATCCTTCAAATAAAAACATAACAATTTTTTTACCTAATCCAGCTTTTTTGAAAAGGAAAAAAGAAAAGCTCAAATACTTTAAAGTTCACTTTCATTTCTGCTTTAAGTGAAAGTTTAATGATATTTCCCTCTTTCTGGAATTGTATTCCTCCCTCAGTGAAACTAACAAGCAAGAGTTAGTAGTTCACCTTGTTTGCTAATCATCAGTCATCAAGGAGTAATTTTTTCTCAAGCTACTTAATTCTAAGTTTCACTCAATATACTGAATCAGATAATGAAGTAAGTCCAGGCAATTTAAAGTCATCTGTATCAATTTTTTGTGGTTGGTGATTTAATAGCTAAAGTCACCTCATCAGAATTCTTGCATTTAATGTCCCAGCTTGAAAACTTTCCATTCTTTAACAGATTAAGAGGGCAGCAAGTTTTCTTGTACTTTGTCAAACATCTTCTCAGAGCAACACTACTACATTTTCAAGAATCTTAAACCATGAAAGTGCTGTCATCTGCTTTGTTTCAAAACCATTTTATGGGGTTTTAGCACAGGGGACAGTTTCCTGGAAAAAATGAAAATGTGGTTTTAACCTGCTTTATGCTGTGAATGATAAGGTCTAGTTTGAACTACATTGTGGTTAATGGTGACAGTTTTCTATTACCTTTGACAGGGATTTGATCTTGTTGTCCCACACCTACTCTTTTCTTCCCCCAGAGAGAAGGGCTGTGGGTATATATCTGGCATAAATGTCCTGCTTCTGTGAATGATGTTCAGGATTTTACTGCACCTCTACTTATTACATAGTTCACTTGTTTAAGACTGAACATGTAGTTTGTGTATTCATTGCCTATCCTGTGTCATGAAATAAACCAAGGAATTTCCTTCGACTGGAAAATAAG